>NW_022681470.1:100744502-100822061 GCF_009764315.1 Trachypithecus francoisi | reverse complement strand
GTAATAATTTTATACTAAACCATTACAGAAGCCCTAAGTCTCACCTTAACAACATGCCTTGCTTCAATCATAAGTGTTTGGTGTACACATGCATATAAAATATTATCCTAAGGTGGGGCGCAGTGGAACCTGGGAGGCAGAGGTTGCAGTGAGCCGAGATTGCGTCACTGCACTCCAGCCTGGATGACAGAGTGAGGCTCCATCTTAAAAAAATAAAAATATAAAAAAAGCTCATATGGATAGGCTTAAGTTTTTAATTTGCAATTGGGTCTTTTACAGAATTTCTTCTGGGCTATATTTTATAGTATTTTCCTAATTTTCAAAACTGTTCTTAAAGTGGGGTGACTTTCTACCAAAGAAATCCCTCAAATTAAAATTTTTGGGGCAATACATACTTTTAACTTATTTACTCCTTTTAATCTTTTTAATTGAAATATACTAATATGTATACAATCTACAGATCTAAGTGCCCCATTCAATGAGCTTCAACAACTCTACACACCTATGTTATTTTCATCCAAAAATAGATACAGAACAGCTTCATCACCTCAGAAGATTTCTTTGTGCCCCTTTGCAATCACTTCTCACCCTGTCTCTCACCGTTCAACCACTTCCTGACTTATATCACTATAGATCTGTTTTTTCTATAGTCTGTTTCTTAGACTTCAGATGAGATCAGGTGCATTCAGGGTAGTACGGCCGTGGACCTGTTGTCAGACTTCAAATAAATGGAATCACACAGGGTGTAGTCATTTGCATATGGCTTGTTTCACTTAAGATGTTTTCGAGATGTATCCACGTTGCATGTATCTGAGTTCATTCTTTTTCATTGCTGGCTAGTACTGTATTGTATTGTATGAATACACTAAAATGTGTTTCATCTACCTTTTTTCTTAGTAACAATTATATTTTTTTCTTATCACAAAAGCAGTCAAGTACTTACTGTAAATTATGTAAAATATGTAATACATAACGTAAAAAATTATAGAAAATAAGGAAAAAAGAAAATAAATATCCATAATTCCACTCTCTAGACATAACCATTACTAATAACTTGTGGATACCCTTTGAACTTTTGTTTATATAAGTTATCTTCTTACATTATATATTATCATATGCAGTATAAAAATTCTTATTTTAGGTTCAAGTTTTACCACTTAGACCCTATATTAGTGTGTTAAATTGGCAGCCCTTATTTTAACTATAAAATATTTTCTAAATTAAATAAAATCTAAAATACCTGAATAAACATTCATTGTCCAAAATTCACAGTAGATAGAATGAAAAGTAAATATCCTTGCATAGCCCCACCATAGGTAACCAGTTCAACTGCAAACTCTTGACCACAAGATAATAATGATAAGGACCAAGAAGTGCAAAATTTATTATCACATAATTTTTCTAAGTTTTATTTTTAAATTTTTATTTTCTATATACCAGTGATCTTTTCGTTGGGAACACCTTATTTCATAATACCAAATGCTTATATAGGGACTAATTCTAGTACAACAGCTTATATCAACTTTGAGATATAGTTTTGAACTATTTTCTCTGGAAGTGAACAGACTGCCATCTTCACATTTTCTGATTGCTGAGTGGTTTATTCCCATCTGTTTTTGGAAGTCTAGATATGTATAGTTTTCTTAGTATATTGATCTTTACTTATAGCAAACATATTCTTCAATGGCAAATTGCCTTTTCACCATTTGTATTGACCTGTATGACTACACCAAGCTATCTATATACTGTCATTAAAATTTGGAGACTATCAGTTAGATGCAAAATCCTTTTGAGGAACAGAGAATAACCCAAAGTATAATTCAGGGTTTGCTCTTGAAGAGCACTTTGTTTCATTCACATTTTCCTAATAGGAAAATGTGGCTTGCATTGACAATAAAAAATGAGATCTTGATTACACTTAAGACTGGGTACAGCAAGGTAGTGTCCTGGCAGGCAGTCTGTCTTTCCATCAGTCAGGGTAAGTCCAGAAACTCTTTGCCTTTCCATAGATCACCATAGATTCCAAAGCATGTTGCTTAATTTCTTCCAACTTTGAAACTCACATACCTAGAGGCAGGCAAAAATGCAGCTGTAGTTTTACTTGAAACGCTTTTATATTCTTGGTTTTTGAGTCAGAATATACACAGTAGATGAAATTACATATGCAAAATTCTACAGCCTATGATATTAGGCCATTCTTGCATTGCTATAAATACTTGAGACCAGGTAATGTATCAAGAAAAGAGGTTTAATTGGCTCACAGTTCTGCAGGCTTTAAAGGAAGCATGGTGCTGGTATCTGCTTGGCTTCTGGGGAGGCTTCAGGAAGGTTACAATCATGGTGGCAGGTGAACGGGGAGTAAACAAGTCACATGGCCACAGCAGGAGCCAGATGGTGCAGTGGAGGCACCACATACTTTTAAATGACCAGATCTCAGAAAAACTCACTCACTATTTCAAGGGTAGCACAAACCCATGAGGGATATGCCCCCCTGACCCAAACACCTCCCACCAGGCCCCACCTCCAACACTGGGGATTACAATTCAACATGAGATTTGGTATATTCAAATCATATCGCCTACTAAGCCCAAAGCTCTAAGTACTGTCTTTCTCTCTTACAACAGAGCTACAAGATTTTGCTTTGGTGATTAAGAGAACAATACAATCTTATGTAGGCAGAGCCCCATAATGTTTTAAAGTGACTTAAAATATTCCAATTCATATTAAAATAATAATAGCCATTATTTAATGAGCTAAACATGGTTAAAGCATTTCCTCAAAATTATCTCATTTGGTCTTCAATATGAAGTTTGGGGGCTTATTATGAACTCTCATAGATGGCATTTGGATGTCTTCAGGTTTAGGAGGATGGGCTCTGTCCTGGGGACCAGGTTCAGAAAAACTCAGACGTTGCTGGCCTTAGCTTACAAGGTCAAGTTAGTAAAAAAAAAAAAAAAAATTAACATGATTAGAACTGGGAAATGTCCTGCTCTAGGGGACTGCAAGTGATTGCTGAGGTTGTTCCTCTTGTTCCGTGTCTGAATGCCTCTCAAGCCAGGAAGAGAATTCCTTATTAAAAATGGCCGGAGGGCGCGGTGGCTCAAGCCTGTAATCCCAGCACTTTGGGAGGCCGAGGCGGTCGGATCACGAGGTCAGAAGATCAAGACCATCCTGGCAACAACGGTGAAACCCCGTCTCTACTAAAAAAATACAAAAAATTAGCCGGGCGTGGTGGCGGGCACCTGTAGTCCCAGCTGCTCGGGAAGCTGAGGCAGGAGAATGGCGTGAGCCCTGGAGGCGGAGGTTGCAGTGAGCCGAGATCGCGCCACTGCACTCCAAAAAAAAAAAAAAATGGCCGGAGGTACCTGCATCCCACCTAGTCAGGGCTCTAGCTTCCCTCCTCTTTGTGTGCAATACAAGTTTTAGACCCAAGGGTGGAGGACCTACCACTGTACAGTGCTGAGTAAGACAGGGTTCTCACCGAAGTCAGTGACGTTCCCAGTCCTTTCTGGCGCGAGCTGCATTCCCAGACACTCCAGCTCTTGCCGAAAGAAGCTCCGTCTATTGCGCTAGTGTTTGTCTACCCTCCCCTGCCCTAAAATAATGAATGCCCTCTACCTGAGGGAAAGAGACTTCAGTGGCGGTAATCTACTCGCGGCTGGCTGCATCCTTGAAAAAGCCCATTTCCCTTATACTATCTTCAAGATCTTGGTTAACCAGATTCACATTGTATTTGCAGGACGCTTTCTCAGGTGATTGCTCTGTGCTCTTTTTTACCTAAAGTAGGGCAAAGTCACCCAAGGGTACTAACCCTTCCCCACCCACATCAAGGGAAACACTACTCTTTTCTGGACATTCCGGTTCAGAGTCGAGGTAAGGGTTGCACGGCCCAGCCCCACCCGCCCCTCCGTTACCAAGTCTTCCCCCGCCCGCCTCGCAGTCTCAGGGCCTTAGAACCCAGGCGGGGCGAGGCCGGGAGAGGTGGGGCTGCTGGCTGGAGGCGGCGGCGGCGCGCAGCGGTACCTAGCGGCGCTGCCCGGCTGGCAGCCGGAGGACGTGGCACTGTCCGAGGATCCAGGGGGAGGGATTCGGCCTTCTCCTCCCCGCGAGGAGGAGCCTCGGGACATCCTGCAGAGGCGGGAGGATCCTTGAGGGCACTGGTGCGCCTTTCAGGTGAGCTTTTAGCAGATAAAAGCGGCTGGCTGTGGTCCGCGCCAGTAGTGCTTTCTGCTCCGCACTCCCAGTGAGCCAGGTGCGCACCGGAGTTGGGGCGAGGGGCGCGCTGGCCACCCCGCATGCGCAGAACCGGGAGCCGGCTGACCGGACTACAGCTCCCAGAGGAGCCTTGTGGAGGCCGCAGACGCGGAGCCGCTGGCGCCATCTTGAAATCTGATCCTCAATCCCCGAGCCTTTGCGTCTGCGCGGCTGGCAGCTGCTGCTCCGGGAGCCCAGTTTGTTAAAAGGGTAGGACATTGAGGACGCGGCGGCTGGCGGGAGAGACAGCTGGGGAGAGACATGGCAGGGTCGGAGTGCGGCCTGCGCCTCTGTCACTCAGCATCCTCTTAGACGTTTCCACGCCCGCCCCCTGCCCAAGGGGCGGGGCTGACGGCTGTGGTACCCGGAGCCGGCGCACGGGGTAGGGGTGCACCCCTGCAGAGTGGGGACCCCACTGGGCTGTGCCATGCTGACCGGAGACCACTGAGGCGGGAGACAGAGCGCGGCGAAGAGCCATTGAGTGGTCATCCAGTAGCCGCCTCCACCGCCGCCTCAGGAAACTTGGCACCCGCTAGGAGGGAAGATGAAGGAGATTTGCAGGATCTGTGCCCGAGAGCTGTGTGGAAACCAGCGGCGCTGGATCTTCCACACGGCGTCCAAGCTCAACCTCCAGGTTCTGCTTTCGCACGTCCTGGGCAAGGATGTTCCCCGCGATGGCAAAGCCGAGTTCGCTTGCAGCAAGTGTGCTTTCATGCTTGATCGAATCTATCGATTCGACACGGTTATTGCCCGGATCGAAGCGCTTTCTATTGAGCGCTTGCAAAAGCTGCTACTGGAGAAGGATCGCCTCAAGTTCTGCATTGCCACTATGTATCGGAAGAATAACGATGACTCTGGCCCGGAGGTCAAGGCGGGGAATGGGACGGTTGACATGTCCGTCTTACCCGATGCGAGATACTCTGCACTGCTCCAGGAGGACTTCGCCTATTCAGGGTTTGAGTGCTGGGTGGAGAATGAGGATCAGATCCAGGAGCCACACAGTTGCCATGGTTCGGAGGCCCTGGAAACCGACCCAGGAGATGCCGTGGTTGTGCAGCTTTGCGGGTTGCTGATTCTGACTATGAAGCCATTTGTAAGGTACCTCGAAAGGTGGCCAGAAGTATCTCCTGTGGCCCTTCTAGCAGGTGGTCGACCAGCATTTGCACTGAAGAACCAGCGTTGTCTGAGGTTGGGCCACCCGACTTAGCAAGCACAAAGGTACCCCCAGATGGAGAAAGCATGGAGGAAGAGACGCCGGGTTCCTCTGTGGAATCTTTGGATGCAAGCGTCCAGGCTAGCCCTCCACAACAGAAAGATGAGGAGACTGAGAGAAGTGCAAAGGAACTTGGAAAGTGTGACTGTTGTTCAGATGATCAGGCTCCGCAGCATGGTTGTAATCACAAACTGGAGTTAGCTCTTAGCATGATTAAAGGTCTTGATTATAAGCCCATCCAGAGCCCCCGAGGGAGCAGGCTTCCGATTCCAGTGAAATCCAGCCCACCTGGAGCCAAGCCCGGCCATAGCATAACAGATGGAGTTAGTTCCGGTTTCCTTAACAGGTCTTTGAAATCCCTTTACAAGACACCTGTGAGTTATCCCTTGGAGCTTTCAGACCTGCAGGAGCTGTGGGATGATCTCTGTGAAGATTATTTGCCGCTCCGGGTCCAGGTATACAAAACGGCTACACAGTGCCTTTCTGAATATAGCTAGCTGGCCTCTGGCTTCACATGATTTCGGTCTAGGTGGAGGTTAGTAATATTCTAGACTTGAGAAAATTAGTCATGAGCCCATTTTTGCTGCACCTTTTCTATGTCTCATTTAGTAAACGTGATTCGCACTCAGATAAGTTGCTTTTCACTGTCTTTGTAAAATCTGTTGGCCTTCCCATTATCAAAATTGTATACCTTTTAAAACAGAAAGGTAAAGATTCCCACTTCACTTTTATCCTATAAAAAGAAGACATTTAATCTCATTTCTGGCACTAGAACTTTTCCTCTTATCTCCTTTTTTTTAAAAAACAACTTTTAAAATTTGTTCTTGTTTTCAGATTTATAGACGTTTCCTCCCAATGGCTTTCTGTAAGGCAGTTAGTTCTCTAGTTAGTTCTTCCCAGAGCATTGACGCTTTCATCCGCAAAATGCCTGTAAATGATTAGAGCATAAGGTAAAAGGTTTGGGGGAAACCTATTAATCCACCAGTAAAGTATTATAACATCTGGACAATATTTATTATAATTAATAGTTCATTTGAGGATTAGTGATGACTCATTCATAAAAGAGACAGAAATTCAAGTATTCGAGTACAGTATGGTCACTCGAAACGTTAAGGCATAAACTGTTCACAGCCAGAACTCTGCTGAGTTCTACTGGAAGATATTTGGTATTAAGAAAGGATTAACCCATTATTGGATCAGAGGAGAGTTTCATTCATTATAGTCTTGAATTCTTAATGACTAGAGGATGGCAGTTGCTTAATTTGAACCATTCATGTCTGCCCAATTGATTCTGTACCAACCTTTTAAATTCAGCTATGGTAGTTTGTTTCTATAGCAACAGTAATGCTAGGTTCATTTAACTTTGTGAAACATACTGGCATGTTCCACTTGATACAACTTATTTAGCGATACTGTCACAAAGGTAGATGTGATCTAGAAGGCATTTTTAGAAAGCCTGCTACTGGTCAACATCATTCCAGAAATTTAGAGCTTGATAAGTGACATTGCTGATGGTCACAGGAAACTTTTGGAAAGTAGTTCTGTGGTATGTATACCTTCTATCACAATAAGAACCTAAGCAGAAAACAGGAGAAAAGTTTTTAAATTTACACAAAATTATGAGTAGCAGCATAGATGAGAAACAGCAGAGATGAAAGTGTCATGAAAGGTAAAAAGTCAGTGCGTTTTCATTTGTATAAAATGTATGTACTTCTTTTCTTTTGCTTTTTCTTTCAGTGGAGCCTCACAGCTAAATCTGGGCTTTACAGTATTTCTGTGACCAGACATAGGTGTTACAAATTAAACATGGTGTTTTCTTATTAGGGTCTAAAATTAGTTGGGCCAGGATGAATGGGAAATAAAGTCATCTCCCCAACCCGCCACCAAATATGGCCAATATTGTAGAACATTACATAAAGACTGTTAAGAAAATAACAGCCAAAATAAGGTCTTTTTTCTCCATATTTAAGTAAAATACTATATTTTGGTGACCGGATTTTGGAGTTGAGAAGAATTTTAAAGATCATCTTCAGGCAGTCTCTCAATTTGGAGATATGGAAAGTTCATTCTTTAACTAACTTAGCCCATGCAGAGACAAAGGTTTCTGACCATTCTCAGGCAAGACACTTTAATTCTATAAATTAAACCCCATTGTCTGAAGTATATAAATTTAATTAAGTACTTTTTAAAACCAGGAGCCCTCTTTCTCTAACCTAAGGATGCTTGGGGGATTTTTTAGAGATTACATGAAAAAAATTGTCATCTGAATGAACACATATAAACTATGGCAACTGTATCTTTAGGTCAAGTCCCTTTACTTCACTAAATTTGAACATTAGAGCTTTAAAATAGTAGCATATGACCTTTCTGCTGTGACCTAACTTACATTCTTACATTGTTTACTGTTTCTAGAAAAACAAAAATTGGGAGGGAGAAAATGTCATTCAGTTTCAAGAATGTGGCATTAATTATTATGCCATTTTCTCTAATAATTTAAGATGTCAGGGAAAATAGATGAATTGGGCCCAACGTGTTTGTAAATAAAATGGGCAGCATATCTATTGTTTAAATCCGGTTACTTTTAAGCTCCTTAAGAGCCTTATGACAAAACCAGTGCTAGATAGGACAATGGCAGACTGGTTTTTGTCTGTTTCTCTGAACAAATGTGGAAAGAATAGAAATAATGTAATTTTTTTTTTTTTGGGTAGTTCTCCTTTTAGCTTGTGGAAACACGAACCATGAAAGAAAAAAATGTTTCCTTTAGTTCAGTTCTGCCACAAATATGGAGAAAACCTTTTATCTTAAAGAGCAAGATTGTTTTGTAAGGTCATTTGGATTCCTTTGTTTAATCTTCCACTTACCATATTGTATGCACCATTAAATATTGACATCAGAATTCCTCCTGATTGCTTTTCCTCTTTCTTTTTTTCTTTCCTTCTTTCCCTTTTTCTTTGTTCCTTTCTTATTTATTAAAGAAAAATAACAGTGTAGTTCTGCTTACTATATTCTGATATTACACAAAGTAATTTATTTCCTTTCTACAGAATTTATGTATGACAACCTAAAGCTATTCAGATATCTAAAGAAAGGTTTGAAGCCTTATTCTAGCTGGTAATTCCCTTCTTTATTGTCTGGCCCTGAACTAGAAAAGCTATGATGGGAGGGGTGTGGTCCCTTAGTAAACAGCAATGAGCTCTGGCCCATGTGCAATTTCCCTTTCTATCTAAATTCAAAGAACAGGAGATCTTTGCTTTAAACCTTGCAATGCCAAGGTCTGCTCCTTTGTGACTATGGTAAATTTATCCCACTCATATTTTAGTTATAGGAAGTGGATCAGGCCCTTTGGAAGATGTTGGCATTAGATGCTGGTAAAAGATTAGGCCTTTAATTTGATGGTAGTCGATGGTTCTTGTCTGTCTCCTAGTATTAACAATAGGGTTGACAATTATAGCAGTTTGAGATCTATAACTCACTACTGTGAGGACTAGAAAGTGCCAAGAAAAATGCTGTCAACACAAAAGGTCTAAACACTGCCCTTAGCCTAAAAGTCTCATATTGTGCAACACTAGACCTGGAAGCAGTTCTCTTTTCTGATACTGGAAAGCCTTTGTCCTAATTATGAGTGAAAAGTGACTTAATTTAAAATATATTAACATTTCCACATGATTTTAGTACCTGAGTGTCTAGAGAGTAACACTGATTCTACCAAATCAGGTATTACTTATTTCATGGGCTACACTATCCTTGTAGGAGTGACTGTTTTATGTACTTGATACTTCACAAGAATTCATTCAGTTGTTGGCTTAGTGGTACTTGCTAAGTGCTCTTTCTGCAACTGTTATCTGCAAGGACATTTTTCTGAGATGTAAAATAGTAAATTATTACAAATAAAGAAGAAACAAATATCTTCCAACTTTTAGGTCAGTACATTATTTATAGAAAAAGAGGTTTCTTATGATTATTCATGTCAAGATTGATTCTTGTGAGATTCAGATTCATGTATTTTCCTGTGGCATTCTTTGGCTTTAAAGTTGCTGTTCGAATGTATGTTACATACAGTCGTATTTCTAAGAGAGCCACTGAAGGCCCGTTTTCGTTTGTTTTTATTGTTCTTATGCATTCATTAAACAAAAACTTTTGATCTCTGCAGTATTCCCAGCATTATGATAGGCAATGGGTTTATAGAAATGAGAGATAAATTCCCAACCTGAGTGAGAATCCAGTTCAGTTTAATTGGATCTTTTTCCTGATTTCCCAGGAAACCTTGGACTAATTACTTCTCTAAGTTTCCATTTCCTTGTATGTAAAATAGGATCGGATCAGATGGTTAATCTATAAAGTTTCCTTCACCCCTCTAAGATTGTTTGGTTTTAAGTAAATAAATATGACCACCTTCCTTGCCATGTTAAACTTGAAGCTCTTTTCTTTAATTTTGCCTGTTGTAGTTTGAATTTCAAAATATCTTACTGTAGATATTATTGTTATTTTACACTGAAGAAGTAAGAAGCCAAATTTTATAGAGGTGGTTTTATCATTAAGTAAATGGCAAATTTATTTATTAGTTAGAATCGTTGTCAATATCTATTAATGCGGTTACTTTGCCCATGGTGTGACATAGTTCATGTTGCCTCAGGTGAAAGCTTCCTGTTATACCCTCAACAACAAATATCTCAAATAATTTTTCCAAAAGTCATTATCCTTGCTGCTTTTTTCCCTCTCCCTCTATCCAGTCCACCAGCAAGTCCTGTTAGCTGTACTTTCAAAACATATCCATATCTATCCATTTATTTCCCCTCCCTTACTAAGCACCAGAACCCAAGCTGCTATTGTCTTTCACCTGCACTACCGCGGCAGCCTCCTACCTTATCTCTCTGCTTCTATTGGTGCTCCCCAATAATTCATTCACCACAACGTGATCTTTTCAAAACTTATGTGTGATTACCTGTTAAAAAACTGTGCTCTATTCTCATTTCAGTTAAAACGAAATCCAGTTCATTAACCCTGTTGTCTGAAGCTGGATGTGACCTGGTGCCTGCCTGCCTCTCCACCTCATTGAGTGTCCCTATCCCCTTTGCCCACTATGCTCTAGCCCTGTGCTATCCAGTAAGCTAGCCACTAGTCTTAGGAGCTGTTGAACCCTTGAAATGTGGCTAGTCCAAATTGAGATGGGCTGTGAGTATAAAATATACCTTGAATTTCAGACTTAGGAAAAATCATGCAAAGTGTCTCAATAATTTTATATTGTTTACATGTTTATGATAACATTTTGGATATTTTGGGTAAAAATATTTTGTTAAAATTAAGTTTCCCTATTTATTTTGTACTTTGTTCATTGAAGCTACTAGAAAATTAAAAATTACATACAGGACTCACATTATATTTCTATTAGAGAGTGCTATTCTAGCCACAGAGGCCTTTCTCTTTTCCAGGCTCATATTCCATTAGCTGTTCTTTCTGCCTTTATTGTTCTGCTTATCTTTGCAGGACTGATTCTTTTCCTTTCAGATCTCTACTTAATGCTGCCTCATAAAGACCTTTCTCTGATCAAGCAATTTAGAGTAATTTACCCACTCTGTATTATGCTTTCCTATTTTGCCTCGTAGGGCTTGTCCATAATATTTTTTGCATTTCCTTGTTTGTTTATCATGTACTCCCCTTCCAACCCCTGCAAAATATAAGTTTCAAGAGCACAGGGACTTTGTCTTGCATGATATATCTTCAGGACAGTGCCTAGCACATAGTTAGTGTGCAACAGATACATGTTATGTCAGCATTGTATTCCTCACAGTGCCTCACATGGTGCTTTGCTTATTATAGCATTTAGTAGGTGTTAGAAAAGTTGATAAATAGCACTTGAGGAATAGAAAAGATTTTTCTTCTGAAATCTTTATGTTTCCAGTCAGTTGCTAGCAGGAAGGGATTTAAGGTAAGCTGTAACTCCACTGCCTTGAAGCTGGTAATCAAGTCTGAAAATGTGAGCGAAAGAAAGAATGAATAGCAGTTGTCTTTTTTCCCTTAATGAATTTATTTTCCTATTTGGAATGGAAGAGGGTATGGAGGCGGGAAGATCAAATGTAATTGCCGCAGTAATTTGTAAAGTTTTATTTTAACATCCTTAGCTTGTAATGATTACTAAGAATGGTTCAATAGGTTTATCTTATTGTCCCATATACAAATTGTCCCATATGTAAATCATACTTTTTTTCTCCTGAATCTTTTAAGTGAATCGATATTCCTATAAAATATGTCTCCTTCCCAGTTCACTATGGATTATTTATCTGTGCTTATGCTATAAATATGCCTTTAAGTAGGCACATCTATTTTAAATTTAGTTTATTCTCTTTTTATTTTGAAGTAATTTCAAATGTACAGAGACGTTGTAAGAGAAATACCAATAACTCCCATATACCCCTTACCCAGATTTACCAGTTGCGAATATTTTGTCACATTTGCTTTATAAACTCTCCCACTCTCTGTATTTGCACAGTATTTTTTTTAAATTCTTGAACCATTTGAGAATTAGTTATAGATAGTATACGCCTTTACCCTAAATACTTCAGCATTATTTCCTAAGGACAAGGACATCTCTTATATAATTACAGTACAATTATCAAATTTAGAAAATTAGACATTGATAAAATACTGCTATCTAATATATAGTCCATATCAAAATCTGCCAGTTGTTTCCAATAATGTGAAACAAGCATGTTGTAAGAAAGGTAGGTGAAATGTAACTTCTCTCAGGAGTAGTATAAGTTTGATGAGTATGCCTTTTCAGCTCCTTGATTAAAATAGAATAAAGCAAATATTTGGTCATTGTGAGCATCGCCTTTATTAAATCCTCCCCTTCTCATTGAACTCTGAATTACTTGCTTTCAGTGAATAAACATGTAGTGTTTGTGTGAATTGGTAGGGAAAAGTGGAAAGGGAAGCTGGGGAGCATAGTACAAATGGGGGTGAATCAGTGTTCTTAATAAGGAACAGGCCTGTCTTTAGGAATTCATACTGTTAATTTATGCAACAAATCTGATTCTCTAAATCTCTGGCAAAAGATGCAACAGATATTTTTGAAGATAGAAATAAAATTTTGTTGGCCGTGTTTAACTCACCTTACTTGTTTTGCTGTTTCTTCCTAGCCCATGACTGAAGAGTTACTCAAACAACAAAAGCTGAATTCACATGAGACCACTATAACTCAGCAGTCTGTATCTGATTCCCACTTGGCAGAACTCCAGGAAAAAATCCAGCAAACAGAGGCCACCAACAAGGTATAATGAGTACTATCCCCTAGGAGATGACAGGGTTTTCCTGAGGATGTGACTGGCTCTAGCCTGAGTCTGTCAACCTGTGTAGGACTTGGGAGATGGATACTGTGTACTCCTTGTGCTCTAGGGAATATTTCACGTAAAGGTGTAGTTCTTCCCTTTATTCTTATCAAGATTTTAGCTTGTTCTGTACAGATCGTAATTTCTGGTGCTTTTCAGGTGTGTAATTAAAACGTGCATGCAGGCCAGTGCAGTGACTCACGCCTGTAATACCAGTGCTTTGGGAGGCCAAAGCAGGCGGATCACAAGGTCGGGAGTTCAAGAGCAGCCTGGCCAACATGGTGAAACCCTGTCTCTACTAAAAATTACAAAAAATTAGCCAGGCGTTGTGGCAGACGCCTATAATCCCAGCTACTTGGGAGGCTGAAGCAGGAGAATCACTTGAACCCAGGAGGTGGAGGTTGCAGTGAGCCGGGACCATGCCACTGCACTCAGGCCTGGGCAACAGAGAGAGACTCTGTCTCAAAAAAAAAAACTTGCATGCAATCTTTCACTGTAAAAGGCACTGAGATAGGAGGTCTGTGTTTTTTATTTTAGCTTGTTACTGCTTTCTAGCCCACTGCTTTCTAATTTTAATGTCTGGCTTAGAAGAAAATTGCTACAATTTGGGATGCTGAACTTGTGGCCTCTGTGCCCCTATAGTGCCCTCTCCTATGCTAGGTAGCAGAAGTTCTTTGGTCCTTGTATAAGGGATCCATACTAGGAACCACTTGCCTACTTGGTCCATGTGGACAAGTTCCTAGTATGGCTGCCATCATAGAGAGATCACAGTGCATGAAAATTGAGACAATTTAGTATTGAAGGAAGTATTTCATTTCTTCTGCTACTATTTGTTGCTGGTTGACTTACCACTTTAATGGTTACTATATGTGGGAAAAATAACAAGGGAATATCCCCTAAGAAATTCTTTAAATCCAAGATTTGAGGAAAGGCTTTATTCATTTGAGGCTAAAAGACATCATTGACCTAAAAAACTGTTTTTCTTTGCTGAATTCAGATTCTTCAAGAGAAACTTAATGAAATGAGCTATGAACTAAAGTGTGCTCAGGAGTCGTCTCAAAAGCAAGATGGTACAATTCAGAACCTCAAGGAAACTCTGAAAAGCAGGGAAAGTGAGGTAAAATATTTAGCTCTCAAGGACCTGTGTGGAAACAATTGGTCCCTTCAAAGTAGACAAGTATTTTATATTTTGTCAAAATGAATATTGTCAGACTAACAGATCTTAGCCTGAAGAAATTGTAGCTTAACCTCGATTGATATTTTGGAATAGTCACATTACTAAAATCTGTACAGGTGAGATAATGGAATTTATAATTAGTTTACTAACATGTTTGATATTCCCTCTCTCATTTTCAGACTGAGGAGTTGTACCAGGTGATTGAAGGTCAAAATGACACAATGGCAAAGCTTCGAGAAATGCTGCACCAAAGCCAGCTTGGACAGCTTCCCGTATGTGAGGGTCACATAGGACAGGAGAGACTTCAGTTGGGGATGTGCCATTTTGGTTGCAGTCTTGATTTTATTTTCAGTCTTCGTGGGAGCTCAGTGCTTGCCCTCCTTGTGATTGTGATTTCTACTCTCTTTTCAGAGCTCAGAAGGTACTTCCCCAGCTCAGCAACAGGTGGCTCTGCTTGATCTTCAGAGTGCTTTATTCTGCAGCCAGCTGGAAATACAGAAGCTCCAGAGGGTGGTACGACAGAAAGAGCGCCAACTGGCTGATGCCAAACAATGTGTGCAATTTGTAGAGGCTGCAGCACACGAGAGTGAACAGCAGAAAGAGGCTTCCTGGAAACATAACCAGGTAAATCATTAACTATTTTATTGCCCTAAATGCTGACTTTGCCCTGATAATAACTTTTTAGCAGGATAGTTTGTGTTGAACCCTTGAGTCAGTTGCATAATCTAAGTATTTCAGTTCGACACTTGCTGCCCTTGTACCATATGCTAGTTATAGTAGTCCCCCTTTATCAGCAGTTTTACCTTCCATGATTTCAGTTATCCGGGGTCAACCACAGACAAAAAGCATTAAGATATTTCAAGAGAGACCACATTCACGTAACTTTTTTTTTTTGAGACAGAATCTCACTCTGTCACCCAGGCTGGAGTGCAGTGGCGTGATCTCTGCTCACTACAAGTTCCGCCTCCTGGGTTCATGCCATTCTCCCACTTCAGCCTCCTGAGTAGCTGGGACTACAGGCGCCTGCCACCACGCCCGGCTAGTTTTGTTTTTGTATTTTTAGTAGAGACGGGTTTTCATCATATTAGTCAGGATGGTCTCGGTCTCCTGACCTCGTGATCTGCCTGCCTTGGCCTCCCTCGCGTAACTTTTGTTACAGCATGTTGTTATAATTCTTCTATTGTATTGTTATTGTTAATCTGTTAGTATGTCTAACTTGTAAGTAAACCTTTATCGTAGTTATCTATGTACAGGAAAAAAGAGTTATACACAGGCTTCAGTGCTATCTGGTTTCAGGCATCCACTGGGCGTCCTAGAATGTATCCCCTGTGGGTAAGGGGTGACTACCGTTTTGAGTTGTACCCTGGAAATACAAGGATAAATAGCACAGGCTCCTTTCTTTTAAGTTACTTATAGTTCAGTAAGAGAGACAGTCACATAAGCTGAGTTTCAGAGTGGTAAATTCTGAAGGGGATGTATATATAGGGTCCTACAGGAATATCTAGGAAAGGAGTCAAGGAAAAGGAATCAAGGAAAGCTTCATGAAGGAGGAGACATCTGAGGTTATTCTTGAAGGATAGTTAAAACCAGTCAGAAAAGTGGGGAAGAATCACTAAGGTCAGAGGAATGACATACATAATAATCAGCCCTGTCTTTTATTTTTTATTTTTGAATAATAAAATATACAATTCTTTTCTTTCTTTTTTTTTTTTTTTTTGAGATGGAGTCTCACTCTGTCACCCAGGCTGGAGTGCAGTGGTACTATCTTGGCTCACTGCAAGCTCCACCTCCCAGGTTCACACCATTCTCCTGCCTCAGCCTCCTGAGTAGCTGGGACTACAGGCACCTGCCACCACACCCAGCTCATTTTTTTTTGTATTTTTAGTAGAGACGGGGTTTCACCGTGTTAGCCAGGATGGTCGTGATCTCCTGACCTTGTGATTCCACCCGCCTCGGCCTCCCAAAGCGTTGGGATTACAGGCGTGACCCACCATGCCCGGCCTTTTTTTGAGACGGAGTTTCACTCTTGTTGCCCAGGCTGCAGTGCAATGGTGCAATCTTGGCTCACCACAACCTCCACCTCCCGAGTTGAAGCGATTCTCCTGCCTCAGCCTCCCAGTAGCTGGGATTACAGGTATGCACCACCATGCCTGGCTAATTTTGTATTTTTAATAGAAACAGGGTTTCTCCATGTTGGTCAGGCTGGTCTCAAACTCCCAACCTCAGGTGATCTGCCCACGTTGGCCTCCCAAAGTGCTGAGATTACAGGCATGAGCCACCACACTGGGCCAAAATGCACAATTCTGAAATGGTTCCTTTGTCTTGTTAGCTTAGAGCGTATATGTTTAAGATTTAAAATATTTTTTTTTTCGTGGTCTCTTTTCTTAAGCTCTTTAACACTCAGGTTTGAAAGTGTAATTTTTGAAGGATCTCCCTGGTTTAGTGGTTTGGAGATTAAATATTAGCCCTGAATTTCCTTTTGAAATATTAAAATTTCGGCCAGGCACAGTGGCTCACACTTGTAATCCCAGTACTTTGGGAGCCCAAGGCCAGTGGATCATGAGATCAGGAGTTCAAGACCAGCCTGGCCAAGATGGTGAAACCCCATCTCTAGTAAAATTACAAAAATTAGCCAGGCGTGGTGGCAGGCATCTGTAATCCCAGCTACTCGGGAGACTGAGGCAGAGAAATGCTTGAATCTGGAAGCCAGAGATTGCAGTGAGCCGAGATTGTACCACTGCACTTCAGCATGGGCGACAGAGTGAGACTCCATTTCAAAAAAAAAATTAAAATTTCAGATGTCTGGGCAGGATCGGGGAGTGGTGGAGGGATGGGGGTAGAAATAATTCTTAACTTTTTGTTATTTAGCTAAAGGAAACATTTTCCCAAGATTTGTTTGGTTGATGAGAATATGTATTTTGGGAGCTCTCTAAAGTAACAGATGATTTAATGATTACTGACTTTATTATTAGAAAGATAAACATGGCAAACTAAGAAAGAAGACTGATGGTCTCTATGAGATCTTTAGAAAAAAGGATGATAGGAATAGTTTATCCTTGAGCTTACTGTAAATAATCCAGGTTTACCATAGGACGGATTCTCATTTAATGATTCTACACATGTATCCTTTTTAAGCCAAAAAATAAGTATTGAACTATAATATCAAGCTTACGTCCTACACATTCACAACTTTTACAATTTTCCATATCCCATTCAATTCATGTATAATACTTCTATAGCAATTTTTATAATAGCATCCTCTACTGCTCTTTCAGTTTATATACCTTGAAAATTTTAAGGCCTCTATATCTAATAACCATGTGACAATTTTAGATCTCTTTAAAAAGGTAATATGTTTAATTCAGGAATTGCGGAAAGCCTTGCAGCAGCTACAAGAAGAATTGCAGAATAAGAGCCAACAGCTTCGTGCCCGGGAGGCTGAAAAATACAATGAGATTCGAACCCAGGAACAAAATATCCAGCACCTAAACCATAGTCTGAGTCACAAGGAGCAGTTGCTTCAGGTGAGTTTACATGATTTCAATGAAAACTGGGCTCATAGAACTCTGAAATTTGTTTATATAAATTTAAGATATTATTCCACCTGTGTTGAGTCCCTGCTATATGGAAAACATTGAGAGGTGGGAATCAAGAAGATTCAAAATAAATAGAAAATATAATTTGTGAATTACGATGCTTACTAACAAGTGTAAGAAACAGTACATAGAGCCCTGATTTAAATAGTTTTTTTATGAAGTCTTTTATAAAGACTTAATATTCAGAAAATAGTCATTAAGCACCTCTGTGAGTCACACACTTTTCTGGGTGTTGGGAAGACAAAAGATTTGGCTACTGCTCTCAGTTTAATAGACAAAGACAAAAAACTGTACAGAAACTTCCACAGAGTCATTTTGATGATAGAATGAAAGTTTGAGGGGAAAAGGGAGCATTAAGAAAATACTGATCTGTTCTGCCACCTACTCTAAGCTTCAGTCACATTGAATCCACTATATTTCACTGAATGTACAATTTTTTTCATTGTATGCGTAGTGTGCGTATTTTTTGTCTCTAGCATACAGTCCTCTCCCTTCTTCACTTAGGAAATCCTAGTCCTTTAATTAAGACTCTCCACAAATGTTACCTCCTCTGTGAGGTCTTTACTGACACCTGCAGGCAGAGTTAGGCAGTGCATTCTGTGTTCCCCTGGTAGCTAGCATAGGATGCAGAACAGTTAATTCTATGTGTTGTGTCTGTTATACTTTGCAGAATAGTTTACAATTTATATGTCTGTTATCTCTGCTAAACTTGTTACTTTTGAGGAGAGTGATCACATCTTGTTTTTTTTTTAATCCTGAATAACAAATTACTTGGCAATTTAGTTAATATTGGATAAAAGAATAAATGACGGTTTTTTTGGTCTCAGGAATTTCGGGAGCTCCTACAATATCGAGATAACTCAGACAAAACCCTTGAGGCAAATGAAATGTTGCTTGAGAAACTTCGCCAGCGCATACATGATAAAGCTGTTGCTCTGGAGGTGTGTATCATCATTTTGCCCACTATGCTATGGGTTATTCTATCTGCATAGGTATTATAGAAATTTGTGTTTACTTAAATTTGCTGCTGTGGGATTTGGTTTTTTAGTCTGCCATCTTGTGGAATAAGAGTGATCAGGATAGTAAATCTTACAGAGCTTTAGGAGTCTTCCTTTTCTTGCAGCGGGCTATAGATGAAAAATTCTCTGCTCTAGAAGAGAAAGAAAAAGAACTGCGCCAGCTTCGTCTTGCTGTGAGAGAGCGAGATCATGACTTAGAGAGACTGCGAGGTGTCCTCTCCTCTAATGAAACTACTATGCAAGTGAGAGCAAAACCTATCTCTGACTTGGTGTTCCTCTCCCACTTGTATTCTAAGCCCGAAGCATGACCCCCTTCCATCATTTTCTGAAAACCAGGGATTTTGCTCTATAAGGGGGGAGAAAACCAAAAATAGCAGTCACTAGTTCCATCATTGTCGATTAGGAAGTGAGAGATTTTAGCACTTCTACTTTATTTTGTAATATGAACTTTGTGAGGAGAGCCAGTGAATATTGATTTCTGTTTACATAGTTCTGATTTATTTCCAGTTCTTGTTCATACATAAATACACATGCACACACACTGTCCTCTCTCTCTCTCTCTTACTTTTACTGAAGCATTACCAGGGTGCAACTATTAAATTGTGTCTTCTACCTTAATATTATCTACATGTCCATGAATTGCCATAATTAGAACACTTGTTTATCAATATTTACTGTGGGCTTTTTTGCATATTTATTTTAGAGCTTAGGTATCTATCTGCCACTTTTTTGAGAAATCCTTTATAGTGTAGTGCACTTCCTCCAAAATGCTTCCTTTTATCATATATTCTATATTTAATCTCTCCACAAACTAGATAAAAGTTTCTAAAAACCAAAAAAAAAAAAAAAAAGATTAGCTTGGCATTGTTAGATCAATGCTCTCATCTTGCAAATAAAAATAAATTGATGGGAGATTATTTAAAAGTGGATGTAATTTGTTGTTTGTCCTGAGGAGTATGGGGTAATCGTAATCGTTTTGACTGATGATTGCTCTCTTTATGGCTGTAGAGTATGGAGAGTCTCCTGAGGGCCAAAGGCCTGGAAGTGGAACAGTTATCTACTGCCTGTCAAAACCTCCGGTGGCTGAAAGAAGAAATTGAAACCAAATTTAGCCATTGGCAGAAGGAACAAGAGAGTATCATTCAGCAGTTACAGACATCTCTGCATGATAGGAACAAAGAAGTGGAGGCAAGACTTCAGTTAACTTAAAGGCAGTTGGTTCAGTGATTATGTAATCTCAGCCTTGGATTAGGACTCTTCAGATCGGGAGGCCTGTGACCCAAGTCTTTAATTTCATTCTGTGCCTGGGCAGGTCATTGACTTTCACTGGGATTTTTTTTTTTCTGTATCTAGAAACTTAAGTTGGCAATTAACTTTCTCAAAGAAGTTATGTGAGAATGAATGAGACCTAAACATTGCCTCTTCCATCTGGCAGCTATTAACCTTTATTAGTTACGGTGTTCATGCTGGAGCAGGTGCTCTTTTCAGATCTCAATGGATATTCACTCGCTGAATCCTCACAAGGCCATGAGGCACATTCTATTATCCCTGTTTTGTAGAGGAGGAAACAGACTTCTGAAGCTAAGTAACTTGTCCAAGCTAACATAGCTAATAAGTAGCAGATCCAGTATCAACCTAGGCAGTATGGCTCCTCCGTTTCCTCCACCATGTGCCGGCAGTTAGTACAGAAATAGGAACCATCACTATGATAGCAAATACAGCATTTAGTATTCCTTTCAACAATTCGTTTTACACTTCCCCCTATAAAGTTACACCGGGGGGAAACAAATAAATGAACTGAGTGTCCATTTATCCTCATCTAACATTAATTGTTACATGCCCTGAACAAATAGGAAAAAGACTTATTTCAGAAAACAGTATTATGTAAGTGGCCACTAGAGATAGTTTTCTGTATTGTTTGTATTCATTCCTGGGACATGTATTTAGAGACTTCTGTGTTGCAGGCCTGTGCTAGATCTGGTAAAACAAAAATAAGTAAAACGTGATACTTACTCTCAAGAATCTCACACCTCTTTCTATGATAGATTCTTATAAGCCCTTTAATATTTAGTAGAGGCAGTTCTTTCCTCCAGAAACTTACAGTGTCTTTTCTGCATTAGGATCTTAGTGCAACATTGCTGTGCAAACTTGGACCAGGGCAGAGTGAGATAGCAGAGGAGCTCTGCCAGCGTCTACAGCGAAAGGAAAGGATGCTGCAGGACCTTCTAAGTGATCGAAACAAACTAGTGGTGGAACATGAAATGGAGATTCAAGGCCTGCTTCAGTCTGTGAGCACCAGGGAGCAGGAAAGCCAAGTAAGGATTAATACACAGATCAGAAAAGTATCATGTAGTGCATTTATAGTCTGCAAACAGGAAGCATTTGCAGACTATAGATGTGCGTATATTTATATATTTTATAGTCAACTCCGTTAGTTTCTTTCCTTCTATTTGTTACCTAGACCACAGTTTCATTTATTTACTTACTTATTTAGAGGTGGGGGTCTCGCTGTGTTATGCAGGCTGGTCTCGAACTCCTGGGCTCAAGCAATCATCCTGTCTTGGCTTCCCAAACTGCTGGCATTGTAGGTGTGAGCTGCTGTACCTGGCCTGAGACCACAGTTTTACATTAATCATCAAAGTATGAAACATTTATTGAAAACCTTGCATTTGGAAGGGTGCCTAAACAATACATGTATCCATTAACTTCATTAAATACATTTTCTTTTCCTTAATAATCTGATCATTTTGAGAGAAAGGCATAGGGGTTGTGAGTGTTTTGATTTTGATTCTAAATTGTTAAGACTTGAGTGATATTTTGCATTTCCAGTCAAGGTATGGGAAAACTTACACTCAACATGTTTACTCTTAGTTTTTGTAAAATCTGAATTATCTTAAGAGGGAAAAAAGATTGTGTTTTTCAGAGGTCATGGTGAGAATAAATCTCATAATAGTGTGGAGTATATTAATTTCACAATATTTAAGAAGTAAATTCTTTTTTTTTTTTTTTTTTGAGATAACATCTCCCTCTGTCACCCAGCTGGAGTGCAGTGGCGCGCTCTCGGCTCACTGCAACCTCTGCCTCCTGGGTTCAAGCAATTCTCCTGCCTCAGCCTCCCAGGTAGCTGGGATTACAGGCATGCACCACCATGCCTGCTAAGTTTTGTATTTTTAGTAGAGATGGGGTTTCACCATGTTGGCCAGGCTGAAATGTTGGATCATTCCTGGCCTCAAGTGATCCACCCATCTCGGCCTCTCAAAGTGCTGGGATTACAGGCGTGAGCCACCATGCCCTGCCCATAAGTAAATTCTTAATTTTTCCTCATTTCTATGTGTTTTAAGGCTAAAGACTCTTAGTTGACTTGTGCTGTATTTCAGATACCAGTAGCTGAGAATCCCCCTGAACAGTTTTTAGAGGAAGATAGACTCTTTTTGGCCTATGTTATTTGACCCCATAATATTTTCTTATGTTTCCTTACATTGTGAAAGGATTATACAGCACTGTTCTAATTGTTAGGCCCACTGAAGAAAGTACACATCTTACTAGAAAGGTCTGCTGTGTGCTTCAGAAATTGTTTCTAAAGTAGACCTAACAACATTATTCTAAATTATCTAAGTCTTTGGCAAGAGGCTAGGATCTTTGAGTTTTCTTTTTAACCTCTTTGTGATTTGGAAGAATTAGTCTTTATTATACCTCAGAAAAAAAAAATTGTGCACTGCTGGTAATAGAATAATGGAGATGATGGAAATTACAGGAGATTTTTCAACTCAAGAAGATTAATGGTTGTATTCTTCTACATCTACTTCTCTAAATTTACATGCAAAAGAAATCACCTGAAGAGCTTTTTTTTTTTTTTATACTTTAAGTTCTAGGGTACATGTGCATAACGTGCAGGTTTGTTACATATGTATACTTGTGCCATGTTGGTGTGCTGCACCCATCAACTCGTCAGCACCCATCAACTCGTCATTTACATCAGGTATAACTCCCAATGCAATTCCTCCCTCCTCCCCCGTCCCCGTGATAGGCCCCGGTGTGTGATGTTTCCTTTCCCGAGTCCAAGTGATCTCATTGTAGCTTTTTAAAGACGTAGATTGTGAGCTCAACTCCAGAGAAAGAAATTAGGAGGTATAGATGGGACTTAAGAATTTGCATTTCTAACAAGTTTCCAGGTGATAATGATGCTGCAGGTTCATGGACTGCACTGGAGGAGCCCTGCTAAAAACTTTTAAATACTACCAGAAAAAGAGCGCCAAGGCAGATAGAGCACAGTATATGTCTTGTATGTTATTTATTAGTTTTTTTTCCACAATTTTCACAGATATTTTTATTAAGGTACTTTAATAATATACTGATACTTCTAAAATGGTTATATTCAAATCTCCAAAGAGCCCACATTTTACTTACTGAAAAATGGAAGTTTTTTTTTTCATATTTCCCTTAGAAATTGTGACAAGAGCTCAGCTTCTTCCTTCAAACAGTAGTACTTTTCCTCAGAGACAGTTGGTGTTATGATTCATCATCTTATACCCTCAGTAATTTTAATATCAATTTATGATTTCCAGATTTTCTGTTTAAATGTACACTTTCTGTGCATTAATAGTTAAAAATGTTCAGCCGGGCGCGGTGGCTCAAGCCTGTAATCCCAGCACTTTGGGAGGCTGAGACGGGCGGATCACGAGGTCAGGAGATCGAGACCATCCTGGCGAACACGGTGAAACCCCGTCTCTACTAAAAATACAAAAACTAGCCGGGCGAGGAGGCGGGCGCCTGTAGTCCCAGCTACTCGGGAGGCTGAGGCAGGAGAATGGCGTAAACCGGGAGGCAGAGCTTGCAGTGAGCTGAGATCCGGCCACTGCACTCCAGTCCGGGCGACAGAGCGAGACTCCGCCTCAAAAAAAAAAAAAAATGTTCTAGCTCTTTCCTTATTGTGTCATCATCTGTCTTAGAAAACTGGGATTTGAAATGAAACAAGCTGAGTTTGGTGATTTTGAGGTTGAGATTCTCCTAATCATGTGGTCTGATAAAATGTTTATGTGTGTAATTGATTCATTCAGTAAATATGTAGTGAGTGTCTGTTATGTGCCAGACACTGTACTGGGTGCTTGAGATTCAGCACCAAGTTGCCTTTAGGAAACTTCACATTCCATGTAGGGGAAGCAGAGAGAGAGAGAGAGAGAGAGAGAGATAGAGAGAGAGAGATTAGATAATGGTAAGTGCATTGAAAAAAAAAAAACAGGCACAGTAAAGAGTGTTGGAGATAGAGAAGAGATTGCTGGGTTTAAAAAAAAAATTCCCAGCTTTATTGAGGTATAATTGACAAATATTGTATATATTCAAAGTGTACAACATGATGTGTTGATATACGTATGCATTGTGAAATGATTGCCACAATCAAATTAACACAGCCATCACTACACATTTTATGCGTATATGGTGAAGACGCTTAAAGATGTACTCTCTTAGCAAATTTCAAGGAAATGATACAGTATTATTAACTAAAGTCACCATGCTATACATTGGATCCCCAAAACATATTCATCTTATACCTGAAAGCTTGTACCCTTTGGCCAGCAAGATTGCTGTTTGGATAGAGTATGCAGGGAAGACCAACCTGATAAGGTAACATTTGGCCAAGACCTGAAGGGAGCAAACCACACAAATGTTTGAGTGAAGAGCAATCTTCCCCTAAGAAGCAGCTATCCAAGAATAAAGACATTTGTTATACTAATTCAAACCAGAATCTTAACACCTTAGCCTGACAGTTCTAGCAGAACCTATTTCAGATTCTCTTATCTGTTACAGATGTGTTAAATTCAGTTTTTTCCCCAATATTCTGCCTATGAGACTTTATTTCCATTCACTTAACTATGTTTTTCCCTGTAAACTGAAAGCAAGGGAACTATTTCCTAAGGACCCACTGTTTTCTGTTGTTGTTTGTTTGTTTTTCACAAATGGTTGACTTTGAAGAAATAATATCAGAACAAAAATTTTGTTTTACTAGGGTATCTTTCTGATGTTATTTGTGATTTCCTCTTACTAGGCTGCTGCAGAGAAGATAGTGCAAACCTTAATGGAAAGAAATTCATAATTACAGGCCCTGTGCCAATACTTAGGAGGGAGAGACTCCCTGACATCCCAAGCACCCATCTCTAACCAACAAGCTGGAGTTACCTCCATTGGCCCCTCTCTTGGAGAACAGACTGATCAAGTAAGAACTATAGACTTATATAATTCATGTTGATTCCATTTCCTTTTTACATTTGAGGTACAAGTTTGATAATTTTAATACCAAATTCTGAGAATATTCTCAGTACTGTCATTGTGATCATGGTTCCTGCATCCTCCTAAGTCCCCCAGCTTTTCCAATTTTTTAGGGTTCAATGCAGATACCTTCCAGAGATGGTATCTCTTCATTGGCTGCCAAAGAGTATGCCAGCATACCCAGATCCACATTAGGTGAGTATCAAATTTCATTTCATTAAGGGACTTTGTTTTTCTCTTGTTTTTCCTTCTAGTAATAGGTTTGACCAAGACTCTTTTCTCTTCCTATCTTAATGGAACAAATAAGTTTGGAATTCCTCTGAAAGGCTGAAGAACTGTCCTTACCTTATGTTGAGTTGAGGTTATTGCTCTGGGTTCACAATTTGGCCCAGAGAAACTCTATCCTTATTCTCCTTTTCAGATAGCTTTGCAGGGATTCAGAAATGCAGGAGGTAGTGGTTCCATTCCTGCCCAGCAGGGCCATGAGCTGACACCTTTTCCTGGGTATCTTTCAAGTGTGGGGCCACTCAGTGTAAGTTGACATCACCTACATTAAACTGTTAGGAATGATAGGCAGTGTATATTGAGTTATTTGACAAGCCTAGTCCCATTCAGGGGATGGTTTAGAAAAGTCTTACAAGTTGTCATTCTCTAGTAGGAAAGCTTTACACTAATCAAAGAGTAAAAGAATGGTGGATTTGTTTTATTTATTCTTTATTTGCCTTTTTTAAAAACTATCCTTTTCCCTAAAGTTTTTTTATTTTGGAAATTTCAAACCTACAGAAAAATGGCAAAAATAGTACAGTGAATACTCAGACATTTTTGTTCAGACTTACCAGCTATTAACATTCTGCCACATTTGCCTTTTTTTGTTTTCTATTACACTCACATATGTAGTTGTAGTATATCTTCTGAACCACTGGAGAATTTCCTACAGAAATCATGACACTTTATTCCTGAATACTCCAGTAAGTATGGCCTAAGAACAAGGGCATTCTCCTACATAGCTACAATATAATTATCACACTCAGGAAATTTAACCTTGGTATAGGCTTAGTATCTAATATACAGTCCACATTCAGAATTCCTGATGTCCCAACAATGTTCTGTATGGCTACTTTGGTTTCCCCCAACCCAGGGGTTATGCATTGTGCTTAGTTGTCATGTCTCTTAGTCTCTGATCTAGAACAATTGTCTAGCTTTTTTTTTTTTCTTTAATGAGATTGGCATTTTTTTTTCTTGTTACTGGATGTATTTCTTTTCTTTTTTTGGTCACAGAATACTGTTTGCAGTAGAGGAAACTGGCATTGCAGTGTGGTGGTATAATGGCTTATTCACAGAAACCAGTACATGTTCATTCTTCAGCACAAAAAGCCCTAATGGCGCGTACCTATTAAAATTCAGGACATCTCCAATATTATCTCTCTCTGTTTTTCTTTGTCATCTTTTTTTTTTTTAATAAACATTTTCAAAGTTTGTTCAAAAGAAGGCCATATAGGTTCTTGGCTAGCGGAAGACAATTCAGAACAGCTGTTGCATACTTGGACTCACACCTTCTCCAGGCTGGCAGTTGATATCTTATTTCCTTTGCAACTCATTTTTATTAAATAAATAAATAAATAAATGTTCCAACTATCAGTTTTAGGAAATCTCTAAGGGAAACACAAGAGCAAGGTGCTGAGGTAAAAAAACACCTGAGGTAGCTTTTTCTGTGTGTTTTTCTCATTTAAAAAATCTGTAAATTTAAAGCTCTGGGCCAACAACCTTGGTAAATTTCAACTTTCCTCCACTTTTTTTTTTAAAGAAAGAAATCATTTTGCTGAATATTGATGGCTTATACACCAAAATGCAAAAAGACAAAATACATTCTTTCACTGTGGAATTTTTTCTTTGTTTGGTGGATCCATTGGTTTGATGGGTTCCTGTTTTCTTCTTCCAAAAGTCTAGAACAAGTACCATTGACTCTTGTTCTTTTGAGTAACCAAGTGTAAGTTGAGGCTGGTTTGTGTGTTTCGCTCTTGTTCCTTTCGTGTGATGTGATACTCAGAGCACTGCTTTGCTTGGGGGTGGGGTGGGGAGGTGAGGGAGTGCATTGAGTCCATTGAGATGGAGGGATGAGGGAATTCAAAAGAATGGAGATGAAGAAGGGCAGGGGAGGGAAGGGAGAGATAGGGAGAGATAGAGAGAGACTGAGAATTATATAGCAGTATGCAAAAATCCAGTTTAAAACCTGTGAAGCAAAGATAAATGCGTGTATGAGCTAGACAGGCATGAGAAGCGACAGTTTTCTCTTCAAAGAGACGGTATCCCTTCTGTTGACATACACAGGCGATCCAGTACTGCTGTGAGTGTCCTTCCGACAAGATTTCCCTCTGGGTGAATTTTGTGTGGGTGGCCTCAAAGCTCCCCTCTACAACATGAGACCTCCCAAAGAAAGACCTTATTCTTTAAAGTCTAGAAAAGCCTGTTTTCTCTTTAAAAAGAAAAAATAATAATTGATTAAAAATTCAAGTTATTTGATATATTATTTCTAAAATATATTACCACTGCAGGCACCCTGTGTAACCCACAGGCCACATATCTTAATATCTTCCCCTTCTAATATGTACACACATGTACAGAAACGATTTGCCACCAAAAAGGGTGTGCATTTTGCTTGGCTTTGAACACGTTCACCTATGTTAGTTCAACTAAAAGGGATAGCGTCGTGGGAGTTAAGAAGAGATCCGAGGGGATGGTGAAGTGGATGACTGAAGCCTGCAGAAACCCTGGGGGGTGGGAGGCGGGACCCGTGATTCTGGCAAACCTGACTGACCTTCCCCACCCCTCCTCGGCCCCTGAGATTCTCAGGGCCTCTGCAGAGTCCCTGGCCACCTCCACAGACTTCTCATTCCTCAGATGGTCTTTGGTTTGCTCCCGATCTGGCTGGTTGTGTTTGGTCTCATTCTGTCAGGTGTTGGAAGGGCTCCATTCATCTGTTGTTTTGCTGGTGCCTGTGGGAGTCTCACTTGCTGCGCTGTGAGGCGACTCCCTGAGGATATTTCTGCTCCTGCTGCTTCACCTGTTGTACAGTTTCCCTGATCTTGTGCTGTGCAGTCTGGCTAGCAAAGAAGTATCCAATAATTCTGACCATCACTTCTGCATTTTCATCTGGCTTTCCGTCATGAGGCATGATGACTTCTGCACTGGTTAAGTTCTGCAGTTCATTCACGGTCTTGTCACCTTTGCCAGTCACCCGGCTAGCTGTAGAAGAAGGCACTCTGACATAGGCTTCCAGCTTCACTTCTTCTTTGGGGTTAAAGTAGTTTTATTCTTTCAGTTTCCCAAAGATCTGTCCCTGGACCTAGAGCTGGGCTTCCGGTGGCCGGGTGATGATGACCATCCTTTCGCTGAGGTCTGGGCCTTCCGCAGGGGCGATCTTGATGAAGGCTCCGGCAAATCTCACCAGCTGTTTGATGTGTGCCCCCTTCTTCCCGATGATGGCGCCCACAGCCTGGGTTGGGATGAAGAGATTCACAATCTCCTCCTCTGGATAACAGTGATGATGCGAGAACGGGCCAAACTGGTGATGGGGGTACAGGCTGGAGAAGTATCCGGAGTGGGTATTAACAGTCAACATATCATTTTCAAAGGCCTCACGCAGCTTCTTCATAATCTCTATCTCAGCACTGGCACAGGCCTCAATTGTGCCCTTCACAGTGGTGGTTCTTTCCGGGTTGTATATGCTCAAATCCTACAAGATGAGGTTGCTATCTTGATCCCTGTTTCATGTTCAATTTTCTTCAAATTCCTGTCTTCTTTTCCAGTCAGTCTTCCAACCAAGCCATTGTGGGCAAAGATTTTCAGAGGAATCTCTTCAGCTAGTTTGGTCTCATCTGCCTCTTTCTGCATGATTTCAGGAATCATGGGACATGCTTCAGAAGTCCCCCCAGGATGGCATGGATGGTGACAGGCTTCTCTGCAGCTCCAGAGTTCTCTTTTCTATGGATGTCTACCTGGGACTGGGTCTGCTTGACCATGAAGGTCAAGCCCTCCTTTCCGATGATGGCACCAACAAACTGGGTGGGGACCAGGATCCGCAGTGGGAAATCAATCTGTCTGGCCTGAGAATCGTCCTCAGGGCTGGCCTTGCTCCCCGGGAAGAGTGTTCCCACACTGGGCTCGCTGAGGGGGCGACGGGAAGCTCACCTCTTCATCTGGGATGTTGGAAACCTTTAAGGAGTAGTTCTCACACTGATGCCCGCTTAGCTTCTCCATCACTATTTTTGCTGCTTCTCTTGTTGCATATGTGACGTTGACCATGGCAGTTTCTGTGTCTGTGTTGACTTGTTCCACATTCTCCACTGTTCCGTACTGAGCCAAAAGTCCATCAAACACCTCCCACTGCAGGCGAGGAGGGATGTTTCGAATCTGACTTTTCCTGCTCCTTAGCTTTTTAGAGACTGAGTAATCAACTTCCATGATTTTCCCATGCAATTTAACTTTACCCGAGAGGGTCTCGATGGCGCGGATGGCCCAGTTCTGGTCGGGGTAGTCCACACAGGCGTAGCCGGACTTGAGCAGGACCTGTCCCGCCAGGCAGCAGCCTGTCCCCAAAGAGCTGCCGGAGGTCGTCGGCGGTGACGGCTGGGCTCAGGTTCCCGATGTAAAGCTTGTTCATCATCCGTCTCGTCCCGTGGCCTCCTCGGCTGCCCTTGTCTCTCCTCCTCCTCCGCGCCCCTTCCCCGCCCTCCACCCCGCCAGCTACCCACCCCCACCCTCAGCCTGGCTCCCTCCACCACTGCAGGCCCGGCCTGCCCGGGGGCAGAGGTCAAGATTGGCATTTTTGAAGAATCCAGGCCAGCTAATATTCCTCAATTTAGCTGTGATTGTTTCCTCATGGTTAGATTAGAGTTAAACATTTTTGGCAGGAATACCATGTGGATGACATCTTCCCCTCCCTCCCTCCCTCCCTCCCTCCCTCCCTCCCTCCTTCCTTCCTTCTTTCCTTTCGTCCTGCCTGGCTGCCTGCCTGCCTGCCTGCCTGCCTCCTGGGTTCAAGCGATCTTCATGCCTCAGCCTCTCAAGTAGCTGGGACTACATGCTTGCGCCACCATGCCTAGCCAGTTTTTTTGTATTTTTTCTTAGAGACAGAGTTTTGCCATGCTGGCCAGGCTGGTCTGGAACTCCTAGCCTCAAGTGATCCACCTACCTCAGTCTCCTATAGTGCTGGGATTATAAGCGTGAGCCACGGCACCTGGCCTGGATAACATCTTTTTTAGTGCATCACATCAGTGCGTGATAATCAGTTTGTATCATCCTTGGTGATATTAAATTTAGTCATTTGGTTAAAGTTGTAGCTGTCAAATCTCTCCGTTGTCAAAAGTTTATTTCCGCCTTGGTATATAGTGATCTGCTGGCTGAATTTGAGATGTTGACAGTTCTGTTTTCCAACAATCATTCACTCAGTGGTTTTAGTATGATTTGAGCCTTGCCTGAACCACCTACATTGGTTTTAAACTACATTAGTAGTTTAAAAATAGTGATTTTCAGGGTTGGGCACGGTGGCTCATGCCTTTAATCCCAGCACTTTGGGAGGCCGAGGCAGGCAGATCACTTGAGTGCAGGACTTTTGAGACCAGCCTGGCCAACATGGTGAAACCCTGTCTCTACTAAAAATACAAAAATTAGTTGGGTTTGGTGGTGCATGCCTATAATCCTAGCTACACAGGAGGCTGAGGCAGGAGAGTCGCTTGAACCTGGAAAGCTGAGAGATTGCCCCACTGCACTCCAGCGTGAACGACAGAGCAAGACTCAGTCTCAAAAAAAAAAGAAAAAAAAATTATGATTTTCTATTGTAAAATTTTTTGTTTATTTGTGGGTATTATTTATAAAGAAGAGCTGTCCTTTCCCTATCTCTGTACCCCATTTGTTTTTATCAATGTGGAGTTTTAAAAATCATTATATTATTGATTTTGGTCGTTATTTCCTTTAATGCTCAAATTAACCCATATTTGGTCAGTGGGAGGCCCATCAAGCTATTTCTCTGACCCTTTGCCATATCCTCAACAGTGTTTTTTTTTTTTTTTTTTTTAGCATAGTTTCATAGTTTCTGGCACAGTAAGATGTTCTATGATTACCTTTTGCTTTACCTGCCTCAGTCCCAGAATCAACCATTATCCTAAAGAGCTCCCTGGTTCCTTTTGGTGGGTAATGGCATTCAGAAACTATGATCTGGGCACAAGATGTGTTCATTGCTACATGAATGCCTTTTGCTTCTAGGCCCTTTTAAGTGAACAGAGCTAGCAATGAATATTTTTAAGTATATGTGTGTGTATTTGTATACATATGAAGATTTGATACTGATTTCTGTAATTCCAATTTAACAATATAGGTTCTTTTTTCCCTCATTTCGTATTTGTATCTCCTTGAGAGCCCTCGTTACTTAGAGCATCAATATGTTTCAAAATATTTACACATTTGCAGAATACTATAATATGCAAAAGTAGTTTCAGAATTGCTACATAAATACCACCATCACAATAAATGTATTAAGTAATGTTTAAGATTTTTTTGTAATTCTTTTTATACTTAGGATATTTTGCACTGACAGTGTTCAGTTAGTGAGTTCAAAAATTATTTGGATTAATTTTTTAGTATCTTCTGGGTGGTTTTATTATCTATTTGCTATATATATTTATTTATTTATATTAGTATTCAATTTTAGACATTTTCTCTCCCATTAATTGTCAAGCTGGCTTATACATTAAACATTAAACATTTACACAGTTCAAAACTCCAGTATATAAAATGATATACTCAGATGTCCCATATTTCCCTATCCCTTCTCTCCTATTTCCACTCGTCTCCTGAAGGTAATCAGTTTCATTTCTGGGTTATTCTTCCTATATATCTTTTTGCAAAAATAAGCAAATGAATCATCTGTGTATATGTGATGTATATATGTACATTCTCATTTCCCCTTTTTCCTAATAGAAAATCTACTACCTTACATGTATTCTTAAACACATGGCTTGTTTTACTTAACATATTCTTAGAATCTCAAAATCACTCCATGTAAGTTCATAAAGATCATCCTTATTCTTTTTTTACAGCATTATATAGTGCTATCTGTGAATATACTATAGTTTATTCACTCTTTGTGGCATCTAGGATGATTGCAGTATTTTGCTATGATAACGCTACGATGAACAACCCGTGTGTGTGTTTTCTTTTTTCTTGTTATTGGAATGTGTCCTCTGTAAATTACTCAAAGGAGGCAGCAGATATCACATTATGTTAAAAGCAATTAAAACTAGCGCTGTATTTTCATCTTGGGAGACTTGGATACAGTTGCAGGGCTGGAAAAAGAACTGAGTAATGCCAAAGCGGAACTTGAACTCATGGCTAAAAAAGAAAGAGAAAGTCAAGTGAGTTTTCTAGTTAAGTCTTAATTTCAAAATCCCTGTTTTTTCTTTCAAAATAGTTTATATTTAAAAGCACATAATTCTCCAAGTATAATATCTGAGCCCAAATGCCAGGCATGACTTTTTTCTTTTTGAAGAAAAATATAAGTTATTTTATATATACATTATCTCAAAAAGATGCTCCTGTTTTTAGATTGGGACCATTAAAACTTATTAAGTGCTGGAAAAACGTAACCCTCTCTCCCAATTGCTAACTGGAATAAAATAATTGTAAAGGCCGAGTGCAGGGGCTCATGCCTGTAATCCCAGCACTTTGGGAGGCCGAGGTGGACTGATCACTTGAGGTCAGGAGTTTGAGACCAGCCTGGCCAGTATGATGAAACCCCGTCTCTACTAAAAATACAAAAATTAGCCAGGTGTAGTGGCAGGCACCTGTAATCCCAGCTACTTGGGAGCCTCAGGCAGGAGAATCGCTTGAGCTCGGGAGGTGGAGGTTACAGTGAACTGAGATTGTGCCATCACACTCCAGCCTGGGCAACAAGAGTAAAACTCCACCTCCAAGATAATAATAATAATAATTGTAAAGAACTAGTGAAAAAAGGAAGTGTCGTGTGATTGCTGCTTAGAGTTATGACATTAGACCCATGAAATTAGTTTTAGAAACATGAAACAAGAGAAATTTGATTATAATCAAAGTTTATCAAGTATTCATGTGCGATGTACTGTGCTAGGTACTTAAATTAGCACTAATGCTCACAGCTCTACACAAAGTAAGTGTGTTAGCTCAATTATTATAGACGAAGAAGCTAAAACACTGATTTCTCTTTTAAAATGGGAGTGGAGAATAGTCATGTAACTAATAAATACCAAAGCTATGATTCAAACTCAAACCTTTTGTGACTTCACATACTTCCTAAGAAGATTCATTTCCTAGAGCACATTTTTCCCACCTTACGCTTTAACTCTCTCTAGCATAGAGTTCTCATCAATTTTTTTAGAAGAGGCCTTTCAGCCTTAGAGATTCCCTTCCCCCTGCACATCCTCCACAGCTAGCTGCATACTCAACTATGATGTTGAAGAAATGCTAGGACCGCAGCGCAGAGTTACCGACTGAAACTGAAAGCTTGTTTGTTACTATGTTGGCATCTCTTTTAGAAGATCAGTCAGTGTCATGGCTTCCTGAATTCAGTTTAGCTAGGTACTCCAAATAGCTCCTTAGTTTTTTTCTACCTTTTGCCATAGCTAGATCTCTAATATAAAACCTGTGTTTGTATTTGTGATGGAATTATCACATTTTATCTTTTAATTTCATTACCATATTTCTGCTTACAAACAGACTCATGTTTTATGACTCAGTTAGTTTTCAGGATATGAGAATGTGTGGCATTTAAGAAATACCAGTTTTAAAAATCCCCTAGTCTCCCTTCCTCTTTGTGGTTCTACCTTAGCCGTTATCTGATTATTCATGTTAGATATTTTAGTTTCCACATCCTCTTCCTGTTTTTCTCACATTTATCAAATCCAAAGTAATGTTACTTTTTGGTTCTGTCCTGTTTTCAGGATCATGAAATTGTAATGCCTATGAATGGGTATTTTGAGTGGGTGATATTTAACTATTGCTAAATTCCTTTAAAGGGTTTCTTTAAAATAACTTGTTCTTACCATAAAGACTGTATGGATATGTGGTATCTACAGGAAAGACATTATAACCTAGTGGCTCTGAGTCAGCTTCCCTGAGTTTTCACATTCTGGATTTACCACTTACTAGCCAGCCCTGTGATTTTTGAACAAGTTCCTTAATTTCTCTCAGACTCAATCACCTTGTCTATAAATTGAAGAGTAGAAGAAGTCACCTTGTGTATACATCAAAGAGTAGCTATCTCAGGATTGTTGTGAGGATTCACTCATTCATTCATTAGCTATATGGGGACCTTCTCTAAGCTTGGGCTAGTGCTTGGGATGAGCTAGTGAATGAAATCAGTAAGGTCTCTGGCTCTATGTAGCTAATTTCTACTGGGGAGATACAGACAATAAATAAATAAACATTATAATTATAGGGTATAGTAAGTGATATGAGGGAAATGATAGAAAGCAACATGGATGGAGATCTTAAATAGGGTGGCCACAGAAGGCTTCTCTGAGCAGATGACACGTAAGCTGGGACCTGAGGATGAACAGGAGGCAGCCCTGGGAAAGATATTTCAGGCAAAGGGAGTAGTAGTTGTAAAGGCTGAGTCAAGAGAAAGTTTGGTGTTCCTAGAAGAGAAAAAGTCTAGTGTGCCTACAGAGTCATGAGTGAGGAGTAAAATGGCAGATATTAAAGTAGGAAAAGTAGGCAGGAGTCAGATCACTAGGTTTGTTAAAAGGATTAAATATATACAAAGCATTTATTAGAGAGCCGGGGGCATAGTGTTAGCAGCTATGGTTATTATCATGATTTTTTTTTTTTTTTGACGCAGTGTCTCGCTCTGTTGCCAAGCTGGAGTGCAGTGGCACGATCTCAGCTCACTGCAAGCTCCGCCTCCCGGATTCAAGTGATTCTCCTGCCTCAGCCTCCTGAGTAGCTGGGGTTACAGGCACACACCACCACGCCCAGCTAATTTTTGTATTTTTAGTAGAGATGGGTTTCACCATGTTGGTCAGGCTGGTCTCGAACTCCTGACCTTGTGATCCGCCCACCTCAGCCTCCCAAAGTGCTGGGATTACAGGCGTGAGCCACCGCGCCTGGCCTATTAAATCATGATTTTTAATGAACTTTGTCATAACCAAGTATTTGTCATTTTCTGGTGAGAACACTGAAAGTTTAGGGCATGTAGTGCCAGCTTTTGGCAACATTTCTTCCTAGGTGGTGGCATGTTCTTCCATCAGGAGGCATGTAATGTTTGGTGATCTCTCATGATGTTAGCAGCTGTTGCTGTATCATGCCTTATCCAGTCATTCATTAAGGGTTGCAAAATGGAGATATCCTCATGCTGTCATTTTTTCATCTGTTGGGTGAAATACATAAAAACTTCATCTCTTGGCCGGGCGCGGTGGCTCAAGCCTGTAATCCCAGCACTTTGGGAGGCCGAGGCGGGGATCACGAGGTCAGGAGATCGAGACCATCCTGGCTAACACGCTGAAACCCCGTCTCTACTAAAAATACAAAAAATTAGCCGGGTGAGGTGGCGGGCGCCTGTAGTCCCAGCTACTCGGGAGGCTGAGGCAGGAGAATGGCGTAAACCCGGGAGGCGGAGCTTGCAGTGAGCTGAGATCCGGCCACTGCACTCCAGCCTGGGCGACAGAGCGAGACTCCGTCTCAAAAAAAAAAAAAACTTCATCTCTTCTTGCTTCTGCTAATGGTGACCATTCTTTTTCAGTATCATAATAAGCTTGTTAAACAAATTTGATGTGTTTTATAGTGCTAGCTAAAGTGGAAGACATCATTAAGAACAACTATGACATATTCCCATAAAACATCCTTTGGTGCCATACTGCATGGATTATTGATTTGATGCTGTAGAGCCCTATTCATGTTCTCATTTTCTTTTGCATTACTGGCTGATAGTGATATGATATGCAAAAGCATTTGCCTCGGTGTTAAAATGTAAACATGGCAGATACTGTTTCCTCTTTCCACAGATGGAGCTTTCTGCTCTACAGTCCGTGATGGCTGTGCAAGAAGAAGAGCTGCAGGTGCAGGCTGCTGATATGGAGTCTCTGACCAGGAACATACAGATTAAAGAAGATCTCATAAAGGTCTTTCAAAACTTTTTAAAGACCATTGGAAATGTTCACAGCTCAGAATTACTCTAGGGCATCTTCAGACAATATTTGCACACACTGAATCCCTTGGCCAGTGATTATCAATATCCCACTTGAAAGTATAGCAGACTATTTCAAGAACATTTGTTCCCCTGCTCCTCTGCTGAATAACCCTTTTATTGCTGTTTTCACATCCACACTTATTTTTTGACTTGTAGGACCTGCAAATGCAACTGGTTGATCCTGAAGACATACCAGCTATGGAACGCCTGACCCAAGAAGTCTTACTTCTTCGGGAAAAAGTTGCTTCAGTAGAATCCCAGGGTCAAGAAATTTCAGGAAACCGAAGACAACAGGTAAGTTATTGGAATGTAAACCTTATTATTTATTTACTTTTTTTTTTTTTTTTTTCAGTAGAGACGGAGTTTCACCATGTTGGTCAGGCTGGTCTTAAACTCCTGACCACAAGTAATCCATCCTCCTCGGCTCCTCAAAGTGCTGGAATTACTTACAGGCATGAGTCACCACATGAGACAGGGTCTCACTGTGTCACCCAGGCTCGAGTGCAGTGGTACGATCACTGCTCACTGCAGCCTCAAACTCTGGGCCTCAAGGAATCTTCCTGCCTCAGCCTCCTGAGTAGCTGGAGCTGCAGGTGCACGCCACCACGCCCAGCTCAAACCTTATTTTTCTACTGTGAAATAAACCATGGTAAAGCTGTCAATCTCAGCTATTTGTGGAGGGTTAGTTGATGGTATTTCACAGACAAACTATGCTCTAAAGTTTCCTACTTTGGTCGGTAGCAGCTGTAGATGCCCCTTTCTGACATTTGTAGTTCTGAAAAAAGCAGCAGTTCTTTTGGGCACATACCAGTAGTTATCCCTCACACTCATACATAAGTCACCTCCCTCTCAACTGAATCGTTCTCTTTTATCTGCGTTTAACCATGTTCAAGTCTCTCCCAGTTAAAAAAAAAAAAAAAAAAAAAAAAAAACAGAGAAACCCCTGTCTTTTCCCCAAATTTCTTTGTAGCTACAGCCTCGTTTAACCTTTCTTCAATGCCAGACTTTTCCAGAAGACTTAATTGCCTGTACTCCCTGTCTCCATTATCATCTCTCTCACTAACTACTCACCCCACTCCATTCTGGCTTTTAACTCTACCTTAAACAACTCTGTTGGTTATACATTTTCATAGCTCATTATCTTTATAGCACTTATTACACACACAGTGACACACATCTATGATTAATGAATGTCTTTTTCCTCCACTAGATAGTAAGCTTTCCCCTAGAACCTAGAACTAAGTCTGTCCCATAGAAGGTTCTCAGTAAATATTTATTGAATGAATGAAGAATACTAGTGAGTCCTATTATATATATTTCCCTCTCGCCTGTCCTGTTCCCCTCTTACTCCTTTCTCTTAGCTGCTTTCCTGTGCTTCTAGCTTCTCTCTCCTTTTTCTTCTTTTTGCTCCCATGTTTGAATTCCACCTTACAGGGTTTTAAAGATAAAAAAAAAAAAAAGATAATATGACATTGATTTGAAAACTATAAAATGGTATCAAAAGCTTAAGTACTAAGATAGTGGGCTTTTTAAGTCCTAGTACATGCTAATGCATTTTCTTGTTTCTCAGGATTAACTGTGGCTTCATGTCTCACTGTGCCATTTGCATGTTGCTTCTTCTCTCTTCTCAGTTGCTGCTGATGCTAGAAGGACTAGTACATGAACGGAGTCAGCTCAGTGAGGCCTTACAAGCAGAGAGACAGCTCTGTAGCAGTCTGGTGAAGTTTCATGCCCATTCAGAAAGGTAAGAGAGTGGCTGTTTTTCTCTTTATTCTTTATTGAAATTTTTATTTCTTTTACTATTGTATTATTTTTATGCCTTTTATTCTTCATTAAGTGCAGATGCTTATGATACTGAAGAGGGGAGAAAAAACAAGGACAATTACTGGGGCTACCCACTTTGTCATTTGTTTTAGGATTGCTCTGAGCCTCAGTGTCAAAATCTTAAGTCGGGAATAGTGCCTGTTTCGCACAGCTATTGCAGAGATTAAATAAGAAGACAGCTTTGGTGTCTAAAATAATGCCTTGCATAGAGTAAGCACTCAATGTGTGTTCATTTCTTTTCTGTGATCCATGTCCTGTTAAAGGCTGTTCTATTATAAACGTAAGGCTATACCTTGTCTCTACTACAAATACAAAAATTAGCTGGGTGAGGTAGCGCGTGCATGTAGTCCCAGCTACTCGGGAGGCTGAGGCAGGAGAATGACTTGAACCTGGGAGGCAGAGGTTGCAGTGAGCCAAGATCCTGCCACTGCACTCCATCCTGGGTGACACAGTGAGACTCCATCTCAAAAAAAAAAAAAAGTAAGGCTGTAATGGGCACTGATATTCATTTAATGTCATCGAAGAAAATATATTAATTGGGATGGCTAAATTATCCTGGAACCACCGATAACTATCATGATGAATATATTTTCTTCTACCTCTTGATTTTTGGTCACATATATGATACCTCTCTGGATCATTTTATATTCTCTTCATTTTTTTTCTCATTTTACCTTTCCTACTAGCCCCTTTTACTCTTTTTCAATTTTTATTGTTATTATTATTTTTGCTATTCAGTTTCTTGTAATTTATTGTTGGGCTTTAAAAATGTATTCTTTCTACAGGGAAAATGAAGGCAGAGGAAAGGTCTGATAGGACCAGTTGATTGTGTTACTTTTTACAGAACCTCTGGAGCTTTAGTGTTTATGAACCAGATTCCTTTTCAGCACACCATCCCACAGTCAAGTTTGATAACAAATGAGAAAACAAGTATCTCCAGTAGTGGTTCTACTTGGCTCAGTCTTGCTCCAGTTTATATTTAGTTTGTCCTGGGTTTTAGTTTTTCAGAAACAAAAGCTTTTAGTCAAATAATGAAATTTCTCTTTTTGGGGCTATGGGGGTGTGAGATAAGTCTTAGGGGCTATAATTTTATGTGAAATTGGCCCAGAATCTAGCATAAGGGGCAAGCTTTTAAAAAGGGAGCAGTCTTTACTAATCTATCAGCAGTGAACACAAATGCCACACAGAGACTACATTCATTTATTGTGTCCTGGAGAACAATTACTTTACAAAGTCATGTGGCTCAAAGTGGCACTGATGGTTCTTTGGAAGCAAATATGGACTCACTACAGTTGATGGCTAATCCATTTTCCTTCCGTGTGGCATGTTTAATCAGCTCTGAGAGAGACCGAACTCTGCAGGTGGAACTGGAAGGGGCTCAGGTGTTACGCAGTCGGCTAGAAGAAGTTCTTGGAAGAAGCTTGGAGCGCTTAAACAGGCTGGAGACCCTGGCCGCCATTGGAGGTGGGGAACTGGAAAGTGTGCGAATTCATCACAAGCATGCCTACTGAGCACTGGCGGGTCAGACTGCAGCCCAGGATGGAAAACCTTGTTTGCACTAACCAGAAAGATCCTTATCTGATTTTGGCAGAATTAAACGGTGACTTACTAATGATAGAACTGGTACAAGTAGCATCAACTACAAAGTGAAACTCACTTTAGCCTACACGGATCTCACTGTACATACATATCAATCCCCAAATTGAATGGTGGAGGTTGCAAAGTGTATTTGCACATTTTAAATCATTCTGCTTTAGTTTTTCCACTTTTATTCATTCTTATCCCTAGCCCCTTCTCATTCCCTCATCCCTTCTGTGGGCCAATAAAGTTTATTCTTCCCCCACTTTCACAATCCATTTCATATGTTCCATATCATATCATAAATGCATGTGTGTGTATTATTTTTGCCATTCAGTCAACTCCTCTTTGAGTGAGAGCATTTTTTAAATCAAAAGAGTACAAGTTTTAAGATGAGAGAGTGGGAAAGAGATTGAGAGTCTATAAGAATGACTTCGTAAAAGTGATTTAATTCTTATCAGAAGGTAATCAAAACCAGGAGAGTAGTTTTGTAATAGTAGACTGCAAGTATTGGGAAGGCCAAGTTAAAGAACAGAGGCAAAAACTATGAAAGTGATCACAGTAAACTTTTATCTCCAATACTGTCTCAGAGTTGACTGTTGTACACGAGTGTAATTAGATTAGGTACAGATTAAATTCTATTTAAAATTTGTTCTTTATTGATTCCTTTAGGTTTCTTTAAACCAAGGTCATGCTGTTTAGTCAGAACATGACTTCTAGAGTGGTCTTCCAGTGTCAGAATGATCTCTGTTTACAAAGATAATTTCAAATGTGGCATCCCTCTTTACATTCAGTGTTTCACCAAATAACTCATTATAGCCAAAGGAGGGTATTGCATCTTCCATTTGTGGCACTAAATAGGGTCCTATGTTTTTCACTATTTAGTATGTATACATTTCTCCATATAAAAATTAGTAATAGGCTTCAGGCTTTGAAGTGCTTGAATAGTTTAGAAAGAAATGTTACAGATGTATGTTTATAGTTTTAATCATTGTCTCAATGCTTTCTTATGGCAACATGACAGGTATAAGGAGAGGGGCACTGGAGATTGTATTTCTGATGTCTTGACAATCATGAGTGTGAAAAGTAACCAAGATTGCTTTGCAGCTTTGTGGGTTCAACATCATGAATTTGTTTTTATTTCCTTTGGTTGTAGGTTTCCTAGGTTAGAAGCTGAGGTTTCAGTTACTTTAAATATGAAATTTGGGAACAGTGATTGAGGCTTTCTAGCACAATAAATGCGACTAGATACCCTTTCTAAACTAAGTGGGGCACAATTGTTTTCCTTCCGTTTTTTTTTTTACGTGACACTTTATTTCTTTCACATGTTGACATGGCTTGTATTACATTGTAAATTTCATCTGTTTCTGTAACTTTAGCTGTGTCTATAACAGGTAGAGCATCAGTCAAACTAGAGTGGACAGGGAGAAAATGTTCTACTGGGGAAGCACTCTGGAATCTTCTGATTAGGTAATTTGCAAAAGGTTGATAGCCATAAACCTTACTCTTAATGGGTCCGCCATTTCAGTTTCAATGGCTTTCGAGGAAAAAGGAGTCATTTAAGGAAGGAGATAGGAAGTGTAGGCAGATCCATCCACTTTTCTTAGTCTCCTAATTTTAAGAGACCTTTTCTTGCACAAAATGTTTTGTAACTTTCCAGAAGTAAAGAGGAAGGTAATGGAGCTTCGTAGAAATGTCAACCTATCGAAGACTAGTTTGTCGTATAATTACAACAAGGCATTTAGGGAACCTCTTTCCTTAATTTTACTAATAGAACAAGGAAGCCTTCTGAGTCTGCTAGTAAGATTCAGCTCTGGGTGATGCATGGTTTCTAATGGTTCATAGTGATTACAGTTTATGTTAATAATCATTCCTACTTCTCTCAACCTCCAGCAAGAGTAGATTGAGAGCAGGATAAATTAGAAGTCTGATCTTAATGTCATAAATATGACTAAAATGTGGTACTAACTTTTTCTGGTCTAGATAGCTGGAATGAGGCTTGCAAACAGTGTTACCTGGAGAGAGCTTGCTGGTCTAACAACTTTGTGTGATAATTTGGCATCTGATTAGAGGGCATGAGTCTGATAAATTTTATAATCCACACATAGATCATGCTGTGGTTGGACATATCATTTAATAATATTTAGCATGATATAATATTCCATTTTCTCTTCAGGAGCACAGACTCTCATACTGGATTATTCTACCTTTTACAGTCATTTTTCAACATGGCAGTAATTTTAGATAAAGCATTGTGTGCTTATAGAATCTTGTGCTTGAGTAAAAATAATCTTCAAATAAAAATAGTGAAGTAAATTTTTCCTTAGGCCATGCTTAATTGGAAGCATAGAACTTAAATTGAGAAAAAAAATCCATGTGATAGATTTTGTTTTTCTCACGTTTCCTTTTTGAATAATAGCAAATAATGCAGAGTAATGGTTGTAAGAGTTAAGGGTAGATGAAGTCTGTAGGTTTTAGAAGTATAGAGTTGAAAAGAACCTCCAAGAGGACTTATTTAATGAGTGAACTAAATGTCCTTAGACAGATATTGTCCCTAAACTCTTTGCTATTGAAAGTTTATAGTATTGAAAATTTGATGACTATTAGCACCTAGTATAAATCAACATTCATCTGCTGTTCTCTTTTTAGATAGCCAAGTGATAACTTTTTCGAAAAGACATTATTGGACTATGTTAGTAGGTCCGCCTTCTCCTTTGATCATGTGCACTCGTACCTGTCACCCAACCTTCTCCACACCCTCTTCTCTTCATTCACTTGTGGACAGCAGTAATAGTTTCAGTACCTTTGCTTCTTAGAGGAAATACATTTTTCCTTATTTATATTTTTAAAAGATGTTTCTATGACATTATATATAGCAAGAGATCTATTAAGGATCCAGAAAATCTTAATCTGTATAGCATATGTGTTCCTAACCATAATAATTAGTTTCCTTGAGGGTTCTTGAGTATATTCTGTTTACACAGTTTATAATAAGTAAATTCTGTGGCAGATATACATAAAAAAACTATCACTTTTATGCTCATTCATCCTCCGAATTCAGTGTCTGGGTCATGAGATGTTTGGCTCAAAGCTTCAAAAACTGTTCAAGAAAACTGATTTCAGTTCTCTTTACATTGATCTTCCAGTTGGATCTGGAGTCTACTGATTGTGGGAAGGAGGAGCAGATCACATTATATTGAAAATTGTCCTTTTCACTGAGAAATAAAGGTTGACTGAGCTACCTAAAGTCACTTTCCTTTGGACTGTAAGTCTTAGATAGAACAATAATACCTTTGCTTTTCTTGAGGTAGTATTAGAAAACTCTAGTTCCCATTGATAGGATAAACTTGTTTTCCCATTTCCTGGTCTTTTTATATAAAAGAGTTACAAAATCTTGACATTTGGCATCCCTGAAAAGCTCAAGTGGCCTTTTCAAATAGGGCCTCACGTAGTATTACTAACTTTACAGTCAGTATCCTGCAAAGAAAGATGACAAACTTCCTGTGAAGTTAGGAAGAAATATTAGTAACTCACACACTTGAAGTCCATTTTCCATTTTACCTTGTAGAAATTGTAATAGAGAGAGAACAAATGAAATCAGTTTTCTTTTCCAGGTATATCCTGTGAGATACCTAAGAAAATACAGAGTATTTTCTCTCAGTTCTCTCAGGGTTAAAGCTCAGTGAGCTTTTCTTTTCTCTTTGGTAGTGTGGAACCATTTGTACCATGGAAAGAATAGCTGGAAATATGGAACCCGAATATGGCAATACAGTAATAAACAGAAGGAGTGAGTCAGTAGGATAATATATTGGAGTGATTTCTGTAGGGTAATGATTTCGGTTATAATGTGTTTTAGAATGTGGATTTAAGCCACCTTCTCACCCTCTGTACCAGTAGCTTTGTTAAAACATTTTATTATGATCAAATAACAAGCCTGTTGCTTTTGAGTAATCTAAGTGTTAACAGAAGGTAAGTCTTCAACTTCTCCCTGTTCTCACCTGGCCAAGATGAATTCTCTAAATAAAAAATAGCATCATAATTTGCCTCCAACAAAGAATGGGAAATGGAAGGAAACACAAAACTGTGGTCCTGACAGTACTAATTCTACCAGGTTTCAAATAAGAATAATTAAACTTTAAAGGGACGTACTGATTCTTTTTGTGTTACTCTCCCTTTTTGTTTAAAGTCAAATTCCAGAAGCAAAAATCTTTATCATACTGTTTTCCTCTTACTAAAACTGGAAGAGTAACATAGAAAGTTCAGCAACATCAGAAAATGTTGTATTTAAAATAATATGAAGAATAGGGGTTTTAAGTACATAAACCAAGTTGGCTTCCTTATAGGTTTAATTTTAGTATATAACATGAATATGTAGTGCTTCTTTTTTTTTTTTATTATACTTTAAGTTCTAGGGTACATGTGCACAACGTGCAGGTTTGTTACATATGTACACATGTGCCATGCGGGTGTGCTGCACTCATTAACTCATCATTTACGTTAGGTATATCTCCTAATGCTCTCCCTCCCCCGTCCCACTACCCCACAACAGGTCCCGGTGTGTGATGTTTCCCTTCCTGTGTCCAAGTGTTCTCATTGTTCAATTCCTACCTATGAGTGAGAACATGCGGTGTTTGGTTTTTTGTCCCTGCAATAATTTGCTGAGAATGATGCTTTCCAGCTTCATCCATGTCCCTACAAAGGACATGAACTCATCTTTTTTTATGGCTGCACAGTATTCCTTGGTGTATATGTGCCACATTTTCTTAATCCAGTCTATCATTGATGGACATTTGGGTTGGTTCCAAGTCTTTGCTATTGTGAATAGTGCCACAATAAACATAGGTGTGCCTGTGTCTTTATAGCAGCATGATTTATAATCCTTTGGGTATATACCGAGTAATGAGATGGCTGGGTCAAGTGGTATTTTTAGTTCTAGATCCCCAAGGAATCGCCACATTGCCTTCCACAATGGTTGAACCAGTTTACAGTCTCACCAACAGTGTAAAAGTGTTCCTATTTCTCCACATCCTCTCCAGCCCCTGTTGATTCCTGCCTTTTTAATGATTGCCATTCTAACTGGTGTGAGATGGTATCTCATTGTGGTTTTGATTTGCATTTCTCTGATGGCCAGTGATGATGAGCATTTTTTCATGTGTCTTTTGGCTGCATAAATGTCTTCTTTTGAGAAGTGTCTGTTCATATCCTTCACCCAATTTTTGATGGGTTTTTTTTTCTTGTAAATTTGTTTGAGTTCTTTGTAGATTCTGGATATTAGCCCTTTGTCAGATGAGTATATTGCAAAAATTTTCTCCCATTCTGTAGGTTGCCTGTTCACTCTGATGGTAGTTTCTTTTGCTGTGCAGAAGCTCTTGAGTTTAATTAGATCCCGTTTGTCAATTTTGGCTTTTGTTGCCATTGCTTTTGGTGTTTTAGATACGAAGTCCTTGCCCATGCCTATGTCCTGAATGGTATTGCCTAGGTTTTCTTCTAGGGTTTTTATGGTTTTAGGTCTAACATCTAAGTCTTTCATCTGTCTTGAATTAATTTTTGTATAAGGTGTAAGGAAGAGATCCAGTTTCAGCTTTCTACATACGGTGAACCAGTTTTCCCAGCACCATTTATTAAATAGGTAATCCTTTCCCCATTTCTTGTTTTTGTCAGGTTTGGTTTGTCAAAGATCAGATGGTTATAGATGTGGTATTATTTCTGAGGACTCTGTTCTATTCCATTGGTCTATATCTCTGTTTTGGTACCAGTGCCATGCTGTTTTGGTTACTGTAACCTTGTAGTATAGTTTGAAGTCAGGTAGCATGATGCCTTCAGCTTTGTTCTTTTGTCTTAAGATTGTCTTGGCAATGCGGGCTCTTTTTTGGTTCCATATGAACTTTAAAGTAGTTTTTTCCAATTCTGTGAAGAAAGTCATTAGTAGCTTGACGGGGATGGCATTAAATCTATAAATTACCTTGGGCAATATGGCCATTTTCATGATATTGATTCTTCCTATCCATGTGCATGAAATGTTCTTCCATTTGTTTGTGTCCTCTTTTATTTCGTTGAGCAGTGGTTTGTGTTTTTTTTTGTTTGTTTGTTTTTTATTATTATACTTTAAGTTCTAGGGTACATGTGCATAACGTTTATATCGTGGTTTGTAGTTCTCCTTGAAGAGGTCCTTCACATCAATTGTAAGTTGGATTCCTGGGTATTTTATTCTCTTTGAAGCAATTGTGAATGGGAGTTCACTCATTATTTGGCTCTCTGTTTGTCTGTTATTGGTGTATAAGAATGCTTGTGATTTTTGCATATTGATTTTGTATCCTGAGATTTTGCTGAAGTTACTTATCAGCTTAAGGAGATTTTGGGCTGAGACTATGGGGTTTTCTAAATATACAATCATGTCATCTGCAAACAGGAACAATTTGACTTCCTCTTTTCCTAATTGAATACCCTTTATTTCTTTCTCCTGCCTGATTGCCCTGGTCAGAACTTCCAACACTATGTTGAATAGGAGTGGTGAGAGAGGGCATCCCTGTCTTGTGCCAGTTTTCAAAGGGAATGCTTCCAGTTTTTGCCCATTCAGTATGATATTGGCTGTAAGTTTGTCATAAATAGCTCTTACTGTTTTGAGATACGTCCCATCAATACCTAATTTATTGAGAGTTTTTAGCATGAAGGGCTGTTGAATTTTGTCAAAGGCCTTTTCTGCATCTATTGAAATAATCATGTGGTTTTTGTCTTTGGTTCTGTTTATATGCTGGATTATGTTTGTTGATTTGCATATGTTGAACCAGCTTTGCATCCCAGGGATGAAGCCCACTTGATCATGGTGGATAAGCTTTTTGATGTGCTGCTGGATTCAGTTTGCCAGTATTTTACTGAGGATATTTGCATCGATGTTCATCAGGGATATTGACCTAAAATTCTCTTTTTTTGTTGTGTCTCTGCCAGGCTTTGGTGGTATCAGGATGATGCTGGCCTCATAAAATGAGAGAGGGAGGATTCCCTCTTTTTCTACTGATTGGAATAGTTTCAGAAGGAATGGTACCAGCTCCTCCTTGTACCACTGGTGGAATTTGGCTGTGAATCTGTCTGGTCCTGGAATTTTTTTGGTTGGTAGAGTATTAATTATTGCCTCAATTTCAGAGCCTGTTATTAGTCAATTCAGGGATTCAACTTCTTCCTGGTTTAGTCTTGGGAGGGTGTATGTGCCCAGGAATTTATCCATTTCTTCTAGATTTTCTAGTTTATTTGCATAGAGGTGTTTATAGTATTCTCTGATGGTAGTTTGTATTTCTGTGGGATCGGTGGTGATATCCCGTTTATCATTTTTTATTGCATCTATTTGATTCTTCTCTTTTTTCTTCTTTAAGAGTCTTGCTAGTGGTCTATCAATTTTGTTGATCTTTTCAAAATCCAGCTCCTTGGTTCGGTGATTTTTTGAAGGGTTTTTTGTGTCTCTATCTCCTTCAGCTCTGCTTTGATCTTAGTTATTTCTTGCCTTCTGCTAGCTTTTGAATGTGTTTGCTCTTGCTTCTCCAGTTCTTTCAACTGTGATGTTAGAGTATCAATTTTAGATCTTTCCTGCTTTCTCTTGTGGGCATTTAGTGCTATAAATTTCCCTCTACACACTGCTTTAAATGTGTCCCAAAGATTCTGGTATGTTGTGTCTTTGTTCTCATTGGCTTCAAAGAACATCTTTATTTCTGCCTTCATTTCATTATGTCATTCAGGAGCAGGTTGTTCAGTTTCCATGTAGTTGAGCAGTTTTGAATGAGTTTCTTAATCCTGAGTTCTAGTTTTATTGCACTGCGGTCTGAGAGATTGTTATAATTTCTATTCTTTTACATTTTCTGAGGAGTGCTTTACTTCCAACTATGTGGTCAGTTTTGGAATAAGTGCAATGTGGTGCTGAGAAGAATCTATATTCTGTTGATTTGGGGTGGAGAGTTCTGTAGAATGCTATTAGGTCGACTTGCTGCAGAGTTGAGTTCAATTCCTGCATATCCTTTTTGACTTTCATTGATCTGTCTAATGTTGACAGTGGGGTGTTAAAGTCTCCCATTATTATTGTGTGGGAGTCTAAGTCTCTTTTTACATCTCTAAGGACTTGCTTTATGAATCTGGGTGCTCCTGTGTTGAGTGCAAGTATATTTAGGATAGTTAGCTCTTCTTGTTGAATTGATCCCTTTACCAATATGTAATGGCCTTCTTTGTCTCCTTTGATCTTTGTTGGTTTAAAGTCTGTTTTATCAGAGACTAGGATTGTAACCCCTGTTTTTTTTTGCTCTCCGTTTGCTTGTTAGATCTTCGTCCATCCCTTTATTTTGAGCCTATGTGTATCTCTGCACATGAGATGGGTCTCCTGAATACAGGACACTGATGGGTCTTGACTCTTTAATTTGCCAGTCTGTGTCTTTTAATTGGAGCATTTAGCCCACTTACATTTAAGGTTAATGTTGTCATGTGTGAATTTGATCCTGTCATTTTGATGTTAGCTAGTTATTTTGCTCGTTAGTTGATGCAGTTTCTTCCTAGCATCAATGATCTTTACAATTTGACATATTTTTGCAGTGTCTGGTACTGGTTGTTCCTTTCCATGTTTAGTGCTTCCTTCAGGAGCTCTTCTAGGTCAGGCCTGGTGGTGACAAAATCTCTCAGCATTTGCTTGTCTGTAAAGGATTTTATTTCTCTTTCACTTACGAAGCTTAGTTTGGCTGGTAGTGCTTCTTTTTACAATAATCAAAGTTATAGCTCCAAGATGTTGACCTCTCTCTCAATCTATAACCTTTGGAACTATGCGTTTATACCAGCATGTTTTATAAATTATGAGTTTCTGTCTGCGTCCATGAAGTCTTATTAGTTTTCACTTAAAAATTTGTGAGTCGTTGAGAAGAATTAAAGTGATTCATAACTTCACGCTTGAACCTGGGAGGTGAAGGTTGTAGTGAGCTGAGATCATGCCATTGCACTGCAGCCTGGGCAACAAGAGTGAAACTCCATCTCAAATAAATAAATAAATAAATAAATAAATAAAGTGGTTCATGGCATCAGATGAAGAAGGAGGTGAGTGTGATATGTTAAATGATCAGAAACTTAGCATTACATTATTTCCAGGACCATTTCCCCACCAAAATAAGCTGTATATTTTTCATTTCTTCATGGCACTGTGCTGTTAATTTGTGTTAACATTTGTGCTAAAATGGACTGTAATTTCTATATATAAGTGTTAGAATTTTAGCTATCCTAGTTGAGACACAAAAAATTGTTACTGATCCAATAAGATTATCAAAGACCGACAGAAACTATTTGGTTTTATTCTCAAAATGTTTATTAAAAAAAGAAGTAGAGAAAGCTTCTATCTTTTTTTCTTAAAGGAGAATCAGTCTATTGATTATTTACTAAATTTCAAGTCAAAGCAAGGCTTGTAGAATGAGTATTTATTTAACTAAAGGAAGGAAGAAGAAACCCGAATTTTTCTCCTCTCGAAGAAGTGACACTAAAGAAACAGTATTACACTTTCCCCAGAAATGTGACACAAGCTACTTTAAAATCGTTCCTTGCTTTCCTTGCTGTAGGAGAATAGCTGAAAGCATGACAGAGGTTTGAGGAGCCAGCTGTGGTGGGTAGTGCTGTCGCTAAACATTCCTAGAAAAGCCTCTTTCTCCTGTTCTTTGAAGAAAAAAGGGACCGTGAGCAGGAAGAATTTCTTGACATTACAGAATTATGGCATCACAGAGTAGGTGCAGTGGTCATATCTCCTGGTCTGCCCAGGAGTCCTAATTTACATGTGCCTTGGTTAGCCTAAGTATAGAAAACTGTAGCTGTATTGAATAATTACCCTTTTGGAGAAGTAGAAACTCCAGAATTTTAGTGGGATTTCCTACCCCCAAAAGTGTTTTAGATTATGATTTGACCTTTTCAAGTCACTTAAAACAGCTACTTTCTGAAACATATGCGCTGGAAAGCCCTAAGGCTACCTAAGAGATGTTGCAATTTAAAGACAAAGATATGCCATAAAGGGATTTGACTGCAGACAGCAGTTTTCTACTACTTCTGTTCCATGATCAGAATCTGTCTAGATAGAGAATTTTATTTCTTAGCAGAAACTACGGAGGACTATATGGAATCTTAATCGTTTTCTTATGATCCTGACGGGAATGTGTGCAGGCGAAATTGTAGTTTGATAGGAGGCCTCTTTTCCTTGATTCTCTCATACAGCACCATAATATTAAAGTCAGCAGTAGTTGGTTCATGACATGAAAATGTGAGCGTTCTTGTAATGAACGCATGGCAGAGCACCTGGGAGTGAAAGTGAGATGGGGCTGAGAGTATCGGACACAAAGGCCCAGTACCAAAGGAAAGAACACTTGGCACTGCCAACTTATGCATGCTTAAAGTTTTAGTTCTTCAGATCACCTTTTAAAATTAATAAAATATCATCTTAGAACATTGCCATGTTCTAAGCAACTATATGGAAAAACACTTCTTTTCTGTTGATCCCATATTAATGGCTTAAAGGAAGATAATAATGACTACAGAGTAGAATTTGGGGGAAATGGTCTTGACTCCACCCAGTTTGGACTCGTTACTAAAGAATTAACATGTCATGAGCCAGGTGTGGTGGCATGCACCTGTAGTCACAGTTACTTGGAGGCTGAGGTGGGAGGAACCTTTGAGCCCAGCAGTTCAATACTAGCCTGGGCAACATAATGAGACCTCATCTCTAAAGCAAAATAAAACAAAACCAAAAAAGGTCATGAAGTTTCCCCTAATGCTTACTTATGCATGTTGGAGTTTTAAGACAGTTATCATTTAATGATGATTAATCCTTTTTGTAAGGCGCCTATTCCAAAGAGTTCAACCTACTTTACTGACAACTCTTTACTTTTTCAATGTCCTGTGAGGCAGAGAGCAAAGGGTGTCATTTCAAGCCTCCTGCTGGGGAAACAAGTATTCAGAAATGAAGAAGTGCAGGTGGAATCCATCAAGATCTTTCAGATAATAACATCAAGTATAAAACTTCCTTCTGCTGATGATATTTAGGTTCTATGGCCTTCAACTTTCTGAGTCTTCAATTTCTAAGCCCATGGACCACTTCAGTTTACTTACAATAACAGTAATAATATTGTTTAAGGATGATATTTATTGAGTACACACTGTGTACCAAGCACTGTTCTAAGCACTTCAAATTCAGCAAACCCTTTAAAGTTCACGACAGTATGGAGCAGATAATGCTCTTAACCCTAATTATTAAATGAAGAAACTTAGTTATGGAAAGGTTATGACTTGCCTAAAGTGACATAACTAATGAAAAAAGCACAATTCAAATCTAGACAGTCTATCTCCATAGTTCATGTTATTAATTATTATGCCATACTCAATTTAAAAAGTTCTACAGTAGTATGAATTTTTGCCTCAGTGATAAGAATACCTTATATTTGCATAATGCTTACATTTTCTCCCAAGGATTTTGTGGTCTTATGTTTTAGAGGCTTATTTTTGTGTACTTTGTAGAATTAGATAGCTGACAGAAAATAATTTTCTAAATCTAAATAAGGGACATCTTGGTATCACCTCCATTTTATGTTGTTCAAAGCCTAGAAACTTCCAAGAACCACAAGTTGAGAACTTTTATTGAAGCCTCAAATAAAAGTTTTTGATAAAATTGCCAGTCTAACATGTAAAGCTTAATCTCAAAGAAGCAAGTTAAATGAACAGATTCTTAAGCTTCCAGAGAATCCAAAGGTGGCAGACTATTTTATATTTTATCAAAAAATAAACAGAAGAGTCATCAGTATAAAAGCATAGGTACCTTTAAATTAGAAATTCAAAGTATTCCAAGTTAGTTCTGAAGACAGTGTTTCCTTGTGTTATAAACGTTTAGAAAAGGGTATCACTCACAAAAGAGAAGTTCTATCATTAATTTAAAAAGTGGAAAATGATAAAAGATGTCTAATGTAAACTTATATATGAGACCTTGTATGAGATAACTTACCCTTTTATTCCCATGTTTTCTATAAATTTTTTAGCTTTACGCCTCAAACATGGGAGAAAAATTTCAGCATTTTAATTCAAATTGGTAAAAGGCTGAGCAACCCTTAAAGCTGCCATGTTGGAAGCAGACGGTGAGCTAAGCTTAAAGAAGAGAAAGAAGGGAAGAAACAAAACCCCTGTGTAGTAGAGTGTTGAGATGAGATGAGCATTTGTTTGTCTCCATCTAATTCCTTATGAAGCCAGAGCCATAGCATCCTGCTCTTAAGTGGAATAAGATGGAGCATTATCCTAGAATGCAGACGTGGCACCAGAAAGGCTGCCAAGATAAGTGGAGGGCAGAAAGTGTCAGATAAAAACCGTCAAGACCAGTGACAGTCACCCTTTTCAATTCTTGCTTCTGGAACCTGGCAGGAATGGTTCTGGGATGTGGGCCCAGCTTGACTACACAACCCAGCAACAATGGTAGGGGATGAGCATCCTGACCTCATAGAGCTGAGCTTTCTTCAACTACAGGATCCTTCTCCAGCCCCGTGTTCAAAAGAGAAACAATGTGAACAGTCTGTTTTCTGTCACTGAGTGAGACAACTCATTTCCTTTGCTGGAAAAACATAAAAGATTGTGATTGCTACTGTTGTACAGGGAAAGATTTTCTAAAGTAAGCATAACATGATATGGGTGTCCTAGGTAAATTAGTACCCTGGGTTCAGTAAGTTTTTAAAGCAGCAAAAGATTAAGGAATGTGTCCATACACCTCTACTCAGCTAGCATCCTGAGTGAGATGGTTTCTGGGGTTGGTTTGAATGAGTAAGTATTGGAAATTCCTCTTGTACAGGGTCTGCCACAGACCTCTAAAGATGCTGAGTGGTAGAGGTGGTAGGGGCTTCACTGAACAAGACCCTTCTTTGATCCAAAGTTAACACAAAGTTCATGGTGTAGATGAGGAAACCTAAGCTGTTATCACAGCATACTTACTACCTGTTAGCACTTCCATGAGATCAGCCTGGGCCATTGCAAATATGTAGATGTGAACTGCCCCACTTACCTTACCCGCATTGGGTAGTGAATGCTCATGATTCAAGCAGAGCCTTTCATGCCTAGATGTCTGAACTCAACAGAAGGTTCTTTGGTCTTGGAGGAAGAAGCAAAGATAGATTTGATTTGTCACCAGAAGAAAAAGTGAGTGGCTTCTATCTAAGAGTCCAGAGTCTTGACTTATTGACACAGCTCTTGTGAGGGCTAGTTGTGTAACCTTGGACTCACCACCTAATCTCTTTGAGGTCCAGGTTAATCAGTGGTCAGAAGTGGAGTTGTAACTGGTTGATTGCTGAGGCTAGGATGAGAACAAGATTTCAAGATTCTTTAAGTTGTAGAGGTTCTATAAGACACAGTGAGTGTCACAGTAGATTTTCTTTGATAAATTAACCATAACAAATTTCTACACCTCCCAAAAAATCAGTAATGTAAAACATAGGTCTTGATCTTAAAATATATGAACAGTCTTAATTTTAATCAATATAAGGAGGAAGAAACACCCTAGATTTGTGCTGTCCAGGAGGGTAGCCACTAGCCACATGTAGTCATTTAAATATGTTAATTTAAATAAAATTTAAAATTCAGTGATTTGAAATGTGGGCTCTACTACCCACATTTCAAATGCTCAATAGCCATATATGACTGTGTCCACTGTACTGGGCAACACAGGCACAGAACATTGCTGTCATTGCAGAAAGTCCTCTTGGTCAGTGCTGCCTTAGACCTTGGCCCATACCACAGACTGCAGCTACTTGTACCTTAGAGCAAGGTGTAGATGTTTGGGCCCTAGAGTTGCTGTGTCCATCTTTGGAGAATGAAAGGATGGGTTAAATCGCATGTGGATAAAGCAGTGCAAGAAACCCTTCAGGCAAAGGATGTTTGCATAGAATAAGAGTTTGAGAGAGGTGAGGAGGAAGGGAGGTTAGAGGAAGAAGTTAGGGAATAACTGAATCATTGGGTGTCGTGAATCTTGACTAGAACTGAACCTTACGAGGACACAGGACCCCCAGAGAGAAGTTCCTCAGAGAGATTGTCACCCTATGCATAAATGATCCCAACAATAGATACCTCTGAGAGAATCAAGGCAGCTCTAATCTCCAGGCACTCAGTGGTGGGGAAAGGGTTAGGCATGTTGGATTCATGTTATGGAAGAGAAAGTTTTTATGTAGCCAGGCAATGGGGAATAATTCAGGCTTTTTTGACATTTGAGTGGGTTAACCAGTGTATCCGACAGTCGGCTCCTTAGAAATGGGTCTGTGCAGGCAAAGTCAGCTTATGTTGTGAGGCTCAGGCTTGAGTATGAGTAAGAAAGTGTCTGTGATACAAAAAGTTCTATTTTTCTTGCCAGCCCCGCTGGCGAGGGAGAATTTCTTCCCCATGTATATGGAGAAAGGAAGAAATGAGAGGCAGCTGGCAAAAAGAGTATAACTTAACCTGCTGTCTGGAAGCCATCTGTGAAGGGAATCACTTTTCTTTTCTGGACTTATTTCCAGGTGCAGCTGCAGGGGATGACACGGAAGATGCAAGCACTGAGTTCACTGACAGTATTGAGGAGGAGGCCACACACCATAGTCACCAGCAAGTAAGTCAGTGTCAGGGTCTGGAGCTTCCAGGGTGGATGGCACAGAGCCCTTCTGAGGTCTGATGGTCTCCTGCAGCCCTTGTGGACTTAGAGTGAGAAGATTTTTTTTTTGTATAAACCACTTCTCAGTCATCTTCCTGTTCTCCTTGAGCTTCCTGGCTGCCTTTCCAACCCATGTCTTCACTCCATTTTTCTCTCCAATCCACCCTTTGGTTTGTATTGTATCTCTTTCTTCTGCTTCCTGCCCCCTCCTACCCACCTTTGCCTCTATTTATTCTCTGTAGCTATAGCTTCAGAAGAATTTTTACTTGCAAGACAATGGACACATTCCTCTTGGGCTTTTTGTAACTGAAAAGCACCACAGAAGACAGGGAGTCATCAAAGGGCTGCTCGGGGAGGTGGCGGGGTGAAGGACCTGCTTGGGAAGAAACTCCAAGAAGACTGGAATGCTTCCAAAGCAAGGATCTTTCTCAGTGAAATCTCATTATACAGAGAGAACCTTATGCAACCTGACAAACCACTGAGGTCATGGTGACTCAATGATCAGCAGATGGTTCTTGAACAGCAATCCCCTGTCAAGCCTCAGAACTTGAGGCTGAAACGTTGTTTCCACCCACCATCAGTGAAGATGTAACTAGCATGTTACAAGAGTGAATAATCTGGACTTCAGAGATTAAGTCACCAATAGTGATCCCACAAGCACTCACTGGAACTCCTATAATGTCTCCACTTTGTCCGTGCCATTTAGCAATCTCATCTCCTAGATGGACTGTGCCTATGATTCTTAAGGAGAAAGTGAATCATTGGTAGGTGTCCCACACAAGCAGCTGGACTTTCCAGTGACAGCTTTCTTGGGGCTTTTAGGAAAACTATACAAGAAATGAGGCTTTCTGGGTCTGCCTGTATGTCTTCTGCATAAGAAAAAGAGGAGACATTGAATCAACCAATAAGAAGAGCCCAAGTGAGCGTCCTCAAATCTTTTGGGATTTGGCACTTGGGGACATGAGTAGTTGTCTGGGATATGTCATGTTCTCAACAGTTTCTTTATAGTAGTTGGATCACCTTCTTGTAGTAGGATCAACCTTCTTGTTGCTGTAGCTGTACCCGACCTTCCCTGCTCCCTTGAGTGCTTGCATGAGCTCCACTTTTTCTTTTACTAGAACAGCTTCTCCTGAGTCCTCCTTACCGATGGTTGTGTCTTTAATTATGTACATCTCTGTCCCTCCAGACAGATCCCTCTGTCCTCACTCTCTGATTTCATTGAGGATCTTGGGTGAGAGAGAGGGACCTGCGGGATGAACAAATGTCTACTCTAAGACAGCTAGATTGGGAGGTTGACTGGTCACTGATGGTTATAATGACTGTGGGACAGGATTAACTTCAGAATAAATGAACAGGAGACACAGATATGAAGACAGTCAGATTCTGATTGATATGGTCTGAAGTGCTCCTGGTATTGCAAGTCATTTGCTCTAATTCTCAACTGTAGGCAAACTGAGTTGTAAAGTTGCTTCTTCTTCAGCCTTCTTTCCTGTAGCCTAGAATGGAGAATCTGACCAGACCCCATTTTGAGAAGGTCAGCCCACCCTGGAATGAACATTTTACATTAGGGCATTTGTATTTCCCTCACAATACTTGCCACATTACTTGGCATAGGAGACATGCTTAGTGTAATTATGAATTAAGCCTTTGGATCAGGGCTTGACTCATGATAGACAAAGTATGTGCCTGCTGGATGGAAGAATCTCTTGGGTAAGCACCATTTTTCTTTCTATCGCCTTTCCTTGAAAATACATCTTCAGCTTTGGGTAGGAGGAATCTTGGGGTATGAAATCATTGCAAATTTACTTCATCTTTCTGGAGTTTGAGGTTGTGACTCTCCTGCTACCAATTAAATAAAGCTTACTTTGCCGTAACTGTTTTGTGTCCAGTTTCTCAAAATTTGTTTGCTTGTTTCCAGGGAAGTGGTCCCTTGTGGTAGATTTTGAGCTTCTCCTTGCTACGCCCTTGGAAGGTAAACTTTTGCTTGACACCAAGCTCCCTTCCTACTCCAAGCATTCATACACTTTCCCTAACAGACACATCCAACCTTGTCTTTCTTCCAAGGTGAGAATCACCTTTTGGCCAATGCAAGTTGCTTGCTCCTTATTTTTTGGACTCAGCCACCTCAGGAAGCCCCGTGTCTGGCCATGATAGTAATTTTCCCTAGATTATCTCCCACGAAATTCTATTCTCAAGCAGATGTAAGATCTATAATAAATACCTATGAAATTGCTGTGAAAGAAACTAACCAACCATTGTATTTTTTATGTGAAGTTTTATAATGGAGAAAAAGTTAATCAAGAATAAAGATGCCCAGGTAGTGTGCATCTATAGTTGCAGCTACTCAGGAGGCTGAAGCAAGAGAATCTCTTGAGCCCAGGAGTTCAGGGCCAGCCTGGGCAACATAATGAGACCCCCACTTCTTAAAGAAAAAAAATCAAGATTCAAATACAAAGAACAGACATTAGTAGTCAAAGTGTGATAAACTTCAAAAAAGCTATTTAAAAAATTAGTTATTTTTGATTGACAAATCATAATTGTATACATTTATGGGGTATGATATGATTATTTTATATATATATACACACACACACATATATACACATACAAACAATATGGAATGATTAAAACAAGCTAATTACATATTCATCAACTTGCCTACCTATCATTTTTGGTGGTGAGACTTTGGAAATTTACTCTTATTTTGAAATATACATTATTATTGGCTATAGTCACCCTGCTATGTAATACATCTTAAGACCTATTCTTTTTGTCGATACCTTGGATCAACAATTCCCCCTACTCTCCCTCCCCACTCCACCAGCCTCTAGTAACCACCATTCTACTCTCGGCTTCTATGAGTTCAACTTTATTAGATTCCATATATAGGTGAGCTTATGTGGTATGTGTCTGTCTGTGCCTGGCTTATTTCACTAAGCATAATGACCTTCAGATTCATTCATGTTGTCACAAATGACAGGACCTATCCCCCAACATTTTAAGGTTAAATAGTATTCCATTGTGTATTATCTGCCACATTTTCTTTACCCATTTATCTACTGATGGACCTAGGTTGGTTCTTCATCTTGACTATTTTGACTAATGCTGTAATGAACATAAGAGTGCAGATATACCTTTAACATATTCATTTCAGTTCCTTTGGATACGTACCCAGAAATGGGATTACTGGATCATAGGGTAGATTCTATTTTTAGGTTTTTGAGGAAACTCCATACTGTTTTCCACACCAGCTGTACTAATTTACATACCTAGTCACAATGTGTGTGTTCCCTTTTCTCTGCATTATCTCTAACACATCATTCACCTTTCTAATAAACGCCACTCTAACAGGTGTGAGATGATATTCATTATGGTTTTAATTTGCATTTCCCTAATGATTAGTGATGCTGAGAATTTGAGAAAAGCTCATTTTTAATGCCTCAATGTTGAGCACTGACTTAACATTGTGACAGATACGAAACAATAGGGTAAAAACAAAACAGTGTCATTCAAACAGGATATCAGATTTGCACAGAGGCCTTTGTGGGGCAAATGGGAACCCAGCGCACAAAAAGTTGAATTATATGGAAGCAATATCACAAGTGAGTTAGGAAGTGTGAAAAAAAACCCAAGAGAGATATAATTAAAAATAGACCTAATGGATTCACACTATCATAACAGATACTGGAAGCCCTGGGGTTTCATTTGGGGGAAAGAAATATTTGCTTTCATACATGATCAAAACTAATGAAAAGGCTAGATCCTGAGTTACTTTTCAGGCATTTACATTTAAAACTTAGCCAAAGAAAGTCCACTTTGAGATGGAAATATGAAAATGCAAATTAGCCTGGGGAAAAACCAGATCCCTAGGCAATGTTTGATTTTCTCACTTTAAAGTGGGAAATTAGATCAGATGTACTTTAAGGTTTTTCTGGTGTTAACATTCATGGTTCATGAATGTTTTCTTTCTTTTTAAAGAAAATAGATATATTGAAACCAATAGAACAAGACAACATATATTCAGAAGGCATTTTAATAATGGGTAAACTTCATTAAAGTTAGACTTTATTTTTAAGCAGAGAGAACCCTTAAGACCTAGAAAAGAAAAATGCTGTGCCCGCACTCAAGACTAATGGCAAAGTGCGTTTTAGTTAAGTTACTTGGAAAGAGTTTATACAGAATGACTACATCACACAGTTTAAATGAGGGATGGGATCATAAGCTTTCAGAAGTGGTTTTATTTGGTCCCCCTTCCTTTATTTTGTCACAAAGGCCGGGGGGGGAGCAGGGCGCATATGGAGATGGCCACCAGTCTGATTAAGCCTGCCAGCAGAGTCTTAGAGACAGACATTCCCGGGAGCCTGCCAAATCTCAGACTCACAAAGCCCAGGTAAGACTGGGTGCCTGGGAATTGAGTGGATTTGTCTAAGGACGTTTCTTCTTTGACCTGGGTACACAGGTCTTCACAATCTCAACTGCTATGCTACTGAACACCATTGCACATGCAAACTGTGAATCAACCCTGCCACAAACCTGTGACCTAGATTTGAACATACTTTGTTATGGGCAATAGCAAAAGTCAGTGGCTTTGCGCCAACCCCAGCAGCTCTGTCAATCGTTGATCCATATAAGCTGTTCTGGGCCCTGCTCAGTTCAATGTATTGGTGACCTGAATGGAGATATAAAGCACATAATTGGCCGGGGGCAGTGGCTCACGCCTGTAATCCCAGGACTTTGGGAGGCTGAGGCGGGCGGATCACAAGGTCACGAGATTAAGACAATCCTGGCTAACATGGTGAAACCTCGTCTCTACTAAAAACACAAAAAATTAGCCGGGCGTGGTGGCAGGCGCTTGTAGTCCCAGCTACTCGGGAGGCTGAGGCAGGAGAATGGTGTGAACCCGGGAGGCAGAGCTTGCAGTGAGCCAAGGTCGTGCCACTGCACTCCAGCCTGGGCGACAGAGAGAGACTCCATCTCAAAAATTATATATATATAATTAATTCTACAAATTAGCCCCAATCAGGGGGCCACTACATGATTTGTGGAAATGCCCATCAAATATTTGGATGACTTAGATAATTGGGGAATGATTCAGTATAGCCAGAATGAATTTATAAGTGACAATTACAAGTCATGATATTTATAGAGATGAAAGAAAACAACATGACTCAGCAACAGCTGTGGGGGAGGGGTGGAAAATTCAGAGGTCAAAATTGACCCGAAGTTAAGTAAAAGCTCCAAATGCTGCCACTGAGAAGAAAAAGAAGCCAATGGGACATTGGGACGTATTTAGATAATATTGGACAGACAGGCAGGAGCTCCTTGTACTAAAGTAATTAGTCACATATTAAGCAGATTATCATACTCAGATTTTGATTTCTACACTTTTAAGAGCATGGGAAAAAACCAAAGCCCAAAATGAACAATAACAAAGTCTAAAAGTTAACAAATTCCCATTTGATGAAAAGTCATAAGATCTGCTTTAATTAAAACATTGATGAATAACTTCAAGAGTGTCCTCGAGAAATAGAAAGGTGCTGGGCAATTGTTCCTGCCTCTGTTTCTTCCACTGAGATTTGTAGAGTTTGTCTGGCAGCATCGGCATAAGGATAATAACCAAAAAGCGAGGTCGGCTGCTTGTCAGGGTGGCTTCGCCTGCACCTCCCAGTAGCTGCAGAGTGCGATTCTTCTGCTGCCGATGAAATGGTTGGTGTTGTCTTCCCCGTAGCTCCACCTTATTCTAATTCTGTGACTGCGTCTGCTGACTGTTTCCCCAGTGCCCCAAGTCCTCCCTCTCAGCTGTCCTTGAGGGAGTCAGAGTTACAGGCAGGGCCTTAGGCTTTGTGCCCTGATACCTTAAGCCATCATCTCCCGCCATCCAGGACTCAAGGGTTGCAGAGCTGATGAAGCTTCCTGACTTGTGAGAAAACTCGCAGGACTCTGTCTCCTCGGGAAGAGAAGAAGCACCGCATTCACACCCTCCAGTCCTGTTTCAACCTTGTTTGTTTGCATTTGTTTTAATTTCCTATGTGCTTTTCTCCCTCACCATCTCTGGATTCTTCTGTTCTCCACTCCTCCTGCTCCACTCCTCCGTTCCTCCTGCTCATTTGGTGTGTCCTTCCCACCCAAACCAGTCCCCAGTGCCTTTATGCCTGACTAAGGAGGTTCTGGGTAGGGAGTTCATTTTAGATCTGCTTTTTTTGTTTGTTTTGTTCTCACCGAGAACTGCCTTTGCAATCTCATGTTTCTCTTGGGTCCTCTTTAATGGCCTAACTTCTTCAAACCACGATTTTCTTTTAGCTCATGAAGGTGGCTTTGGAGAAAAGTCTGGCAACTGTGGAGACCCAGAACCCATCCTTTTCCCCTCCTTCCCCAGTGGGAGGGGACAGTAACAAGTGTTTTCAGGAAGAAATACTCCACCTGAGGGCTGAGATCCACCAGCACTTAGAAGAGAAGAGGAAAGCTGAGGAGGAGCTGAAGGAGCTAAAGGCTCAAATTGAGGAAGCAGGATTCTCCTCAGTGTCCCACATCAGGTAGGACGTTCTTCCCAGAGAAGGGGAGCTTGCGGGTCGTGAGGCACCACAGCCAAGGGCCTCACCTTGCTGCAGCCAAGGCATCCGTGTGACAAGGGGCTACTTGGTCCATATCCCAGGCAGAAATGCATTAATATTTCTACAAATTCTTTAGATAAAAGTAAGTAATATTGGCTAATGGTAATCACTTTCTGTTATTCAAATAATCCTGGTCTTAATTCAGTATAACAATGCCCACTATTATTGTGCATCTGCCAATTATACATATGACAGTCATGGTGGAAACCTCCTTGTTACATGACCAGTATTGCTCTTTTTAATTGACTGAAACATATAAGAATATAAGCTTATTATCTACCACACTCTTGCAGGCACATGACCATCTTTGGGTAGAGTAGATTCAATGGGATGGACGGAAACTGAAGGATTTGCAGGTGTATGGCCCCCACATGTGGAAGGGGTGAGAAGCCTGGCAGCCATGGCATTTCCTTGTGCAGACTGCATAGGGGGAGGGAAGGCAGTCAGCAAAGCTTCTGAGAGCGCCTTGCCGGTGAGAGAGACCAGGCACCAGTGGCTGTGCTGTCTGAGCTGCTGGAGACCCATGGATGCGTAGGGACAGCCCTGCCTCCACAGAGCCTCCACTCTAGTGGGGAAGACACATACTGAAGTAGATCAGCACAGTAAGGGGCTACAGGCACAGCGTGAGAAGCCATCCTCTGTGCTGTGAGGCCGCCAGTGCAGACGTGGTCATTTATCTCAGGCAAGGAAGGTAACAGGTTCATAGAAGACACAGCAAGGGGGCTGAGTTTTGAAAGCCTTGTGGGTTCTGCAGGTGGAGGGAAGCACACCTGGTAAAGGGAGCAGCACTTTAGTTCTGAAAGCTGCAAATGGTTGTGCGAGGGCTTCACAATTCAAGCAGGCTCATGTTCTGTGCCTCACTCACAAAGGAAGCTGGAGCCCATGCAGGGGGAAGAAAGTAATCTCTGCGCTCCTGTGGTGTTACCTTTCCCCAGGTGCTAGGCAGCAAAAGCATTCATGAGCTTCGGGGCAGCACCAGTGCCCTGCACCATGCCCTAGAGGAGTCGGCTTCCCTCCTCACCGTGTTCTGGAGAGCGGCCCTGCCAAGCACCCACATCCCTGTGCTGCCTGGCAAAGTGGTAAGATGCCAGTGTCCTTTCTTGGTTCAGACCCAGTTCTCCTGCCCTCCAATACTGTTCTGTCTCTTCAGTGTCGCGGCTTTTCCAGAAAATCAGGAGCCACATACTGAATTGGGATAGACAGGACCTTAGACGAGTGTCCCTGGAGGGACATCTCTGACCCATGGTGGCTGCTTTCATTGCAGCTCTAAATACATCCCATTCCCCACCAGCCCCCTGGCCCCTAGATAAAAAATCAAAGAAGAAGAGGAAGGGGTGTGGAGAAGGCAGAGGCATCATAACCCTGGCAATCCATAAAAGTTCAGTTTCTTTACCTCTCTGAAGTTTGGCTGAGCTGAAATTCAGTTAAAGCTTCAGCACCCATCTCCCACCCCTCAGATCCCATGGTCACATGATCACAGAATGCCCCCATGAGACTGAGCCTTTTTAGCCACTGCCTGGAATCCCAGCATATCACTTCAGCTGGCATCTCTGGACCAGGCCTGGGGAAAGTCAGCCACCCCTCAGGATCTGCTCAGAGTTCAGGCTAACTCTGACTGGCCATCAGTAGGGCCTGGCAATATACACTGATTTGGATTGTTTTATTTTTGTCTGCAGGTGAAATCCCTAAGGGCTCTGTTGTGTACTCCAGTCTTGTGACTCTTGCCTTCCAGGCACCATGCAAGACGCGCAGCCACCAGAAGTCCTTAAAACAGCAGGAAAGGTGGGCCTGTCCCCCTTTTGTGCAGCTACCTATCTGCTGAGGAGCATCTGGGCCTCGTTCCTCCAAGTCCACCGGAGGGTCCAGAAGAGGGAGTCAGAGATGTATCCTGGTGGAGCTGGGAGAAAGCCAGAAAGCCTTTCTGAGAGCTATGGAATATTGTTAGCCAAGGTCCACTTGGCCCAGCACTAAGCAGAAGATGCGTAGTTTGCATAGAAGGTTTCGTGGTACTGCTTCTCAACAGCCCCAGCAGCTTGGGAACTAGCAACAGCACATTTCTTGCCTCATCGGCTGTCCTGAGACGGAAAACTCAGTGGATATAGGACCGTGATGCCGATGAATGGGGCACGTGGTCCCAATGCTGGAGCTCCTCTGGCAGGTTCTAAAAGCACACTACTGAGCAGCGGTGCCCTGCCGGATACTGCTGGCGGCGCTCAGTGAGCACTACTCAGATCCACACTGGACCCTGCTGGGTCGAGTCAGGCTGGGCTTTGGTCTGCACTGTAGCACCTGTGTTCTTTGAGTTCACATCATGAATGTGGTGACTTCCCAGATACCATCTCAGGCTTAACCTAGCACATCCGATTTCTTTTCTTCTATGGTATCCAAATTGGACTGACCTCACTTCAAATATGCTGTCCCATTTTGTCATCCTGTCTTACCTCGGGGAAATTGGGGACTGATGGCCAGACCAATTCTGTTGAAGTTCTTGCATAGAGCAAACCTGTGCTCATTTTTAAGTGGCATGGGAGAGGCCCCCAGCCTCGTAGAGCCTAGTCTGTGTCTTCGCAGTGCTGGTAGAATGTGTTGTGTGTAGGAATGTATGATATAGATTTATATACGTTGCTATTGCCATATATTGAAGGCCAACATAACGGGTGGACAGGGTGGGTGACAGAAAATGAAAGTCTTTTTGGTGATTATTAAAGCAAAATGTGTATAAAGAAATAAATAGTTTTTCTTTCGCTGCTTTGTTTCCCATTTCTGCCCCAATCCCTTGACAGTATAAAGAACTGGAAAGGGAAAATGGGAAAGACAAACTGTGTTGAAGAAGTGCACAGTCTAACGCCCGAACTCTAACTTTAAAAGATTAAGATTTTCCTTCTTTGTCATTTTGTAAGAATCCCCAGTCTGAAAATATGAAAGAATGCTTCTTAAACTTGGTGTGCCTTAGAAGCAGCTGTGGAGATTACACGAGCTACCTGCTGGTCTCCAATCCCACGAGATTTAGTTGGTGTGAGCCCTAGAATCTGCATTTTTTAATATAAGCACCCCAGATGATTCCATTACATGTGAGCTGCAGACCACAGTTTAAAAAAACAGTGTTCTATAACATTGAATCAAAACTAAAACTAAGTTTAAGAACCTTGAATCAAAAAGCATGTCATTCCATAAACATGGATATAAAAATTTTAAAATATTCCTTGGGAAAAGTTCTTAGCTACATGCTTTTGATCCCCAAGATTAAAATAAAGCTATCACTTCACAATTATTTACTAGAGACATTTAAAAAATAAAAACAGGTATAAGGTGGAGAAAGACGGTAGAATAGAATTCTCCAGCAATGGTCTCCCTGAAGGAACATCAAATTGACAACTGTCTATGCAAGAAAACACTTTCACAAGAGCTAACCAAGTGAGAGATCACAGCACCTGCTTTTAACATGATAACAAGGAAAGATGATTGAAGAAGGGAGGAAGGACAGTCTTGCATTGCCTATGACACCTCTCCCCCAGCCACAGGAAATGCATCTCTGAGAATCTAATAGGTTGGGGACAAGGGGGAAAGTGTGGGACTTTATATTGAAACTTAGTACCAGTCTTGCCATAGTGACACACGGCACTGGACAGAACCCCATGGCACTTGATTCCCGGCTGGCGCCCACAAAAGAAGCATTTAGACCCACCCTGGGCCACAAGGGAATCAGCTGCCCCAGCAGGAAGAACCCACCAAAAATTCTGGCCAGCCTTATCACTGAAAATTTCTTAGGCTTCAGATAAATTTCAGTGGCAGGCAGGCTGTAGTCACCGCAGTCCTTGGGCAAGCCCTGATGCTGCATAGGTCTGGAAGACCCAGGACTTGAGGTGTGAGCCAGTATGACGGCAGCAGCTGCAGCAGCTCTGGGAATGCCTGTATCACCCCTCCCCACACTCCAGGCAGTGCAGCCTGAAGAGAGATTCCTTTTGCTTGGGAGAAAGAAAGGGAAGTAAGGTAGGGGCTTTACCTGGGAATGCAGAGAATAATCCACGATCTCCCCCAAGTCTACGGGCTGGGGACCCAGGAATCTGTAAGAATTGCAGCGTACCTGAGCCTAGGGTGCCCTGTAGTACAAACATGGCTGCAGTGATCACTGGCTTAGGGAACTCATCAGCCCACTTTGAATTCTTAGAAGGTCCTCTGAAGGGCAGATACAAACAAGACCTGACTGCAAAGGCTGGAATAAATACCTTATCCTTCAATGCCGAGATATTGACAAACATCGACAGTATCAATAACATTGAAGTCAACATGACCTCAACAAATGGACCAAGTAAGGCACCCAGTGACCAACCCTGGAGAGATGGAGATGTGTAACCTCTCAGGGAATTCAGAATAGCTATTTTTGAGAAAGCTAAGTGAACTTCAAGAAAACACCGAGAAACAATTCAGAAATATATCAGAAATTTAACAAGGATACTGAAGTAATAAAAAAAAAATCAAAGAGATCCTGGAGCTGGAAAATGCATTAGTGGGTCTCAGTAGAACTGATCAAGCAGAAGAAAGAATTAGTGAGCATGAAAACAAGCTATTTGAAAATACAGTCAGAGAAGAAAAAAGAATGAGAAAGAACACAGAATGTTTAAGAGATCTAGAGGAGGGCCTCAAAAGGGAAAATCAAAGATTCATTGGCCTTAAAGAGGGAGTTGAGAAGGTGCAAAAAGTAGAACGCTTATTCAAAGAAATAATCTTTTTTTAAAAATACTTTAAGCTCTACAGTATATGTGCACAACGTGCAGGTTTGTTACATAGGTATACATGTGCCACGTTGGCTTGCTGCACCCATCAACTCATCATTTACATTAGGTATTTCTCTTAACACTATCTCTCCCCCAGCCCCCCACCCCCCAACAGGCCCTGGTGTGTGATGTTCCCCTCCCTGTGTCCATGTGTCAACTCCCACTTAAGAGTGAGAACATGTAGAGTTTGGTTTTCTGTCCTTGTGATATTTTTCTGAGAATGATGGTTTCCAGCTTCATCCATGACCCTGAAAAGACATGAACTCATCCTTTTTTATGGCTGCATAGTAGTCCTTGGTGTATATGTGCCGCATTTTCTTTATCTAGTCTATTATTGATGGACATTTGGGTTGGTTCCAAGTCTTTACTATTGTGAATAGTGCTGCAATAAACATAGATGTGTATGTGTCTTTATAGCAGCATGATTTATAATCCTTTGGGTATATACCCAGTAATGGGATTGCTGGGTCAAATGGTGTTTCTAGTTCTAGATCCGTGAGGAATTGCCACACTGTCTTCCACAATGGTTGAACTAATTTATACTCCCACCAACAGTGTAAAAGCGTTCCTATTTCTCCACATCCTCTCCAGCATCTGTTGTTTCCTGACTTTTTAGTGATCGTCATTCTAACTGGCGTGAATGGTATCTCATTGTTTTGATATGGTTTTGATTTGCATTTCTCTGAAGTCAGGTAGTATGATGCCTCCAGCTTTGTTCTTTTTGCTTAGGATTGTCTTGGCAATATGGGCTCTTTTTTGGTGCCATATGAACTTTGAAGTAGTTTTTTCCAATTCTGTGAAGGAAGTCACTGGTAGCTTGATAGGGATAGCATTGAATCTATAAATTACCATGTGAATGGTTTTGATTTGCATTTCTCTGATGACCAGTGATGATGAGCATTTTTTCATATGTCTCTTGGCTGCGTAAATGTCTTCTTTTGAGAAGTGTCTGTTTATATCCTTCGCCCAATTTTTGATGGGGTTGTTTGTTTTTTTCTTGTAAATTTGTTTGATTCTGGATATTAGCCCTTTGTCAGATGGATAGATTGCAAAAATTTTCTCCCATTCTGTAGGTTGCCTGTTCACTCTGATGATAGTTTCTTTTGCTGTGCAGAAGCTCTTGAGTTTATTAGATTCCATTTGTCAATTGTGGCTTTTGTTGCCATTGCTTTTGGTGTTTTAATCATGAAGTCTTTGCCCATGCCTATATCCTGAATGGTATTGCCTGGGTTTTCTTCTTGGGTTTTTATGGAGTTACTTCTTACATTTAAGTCTTTAATCCATCTTGAGTTAATTTTTGTGTGAGGTGTAAGGAATGGATCCAGTTTCAGCTTTCTACATATGGCTAGCTAGTTTTCCCAGCACCATTTATTAAATAGGAATCCTTTCCCCATTGCTTGTTTTGTCAGGTTTGTCAAATATCAGATGCTTGCAGATGTGTGGTGTTATTTCTGAGGACTCTGTTCTGTTCCATTGGTCTATATCTCTGTTTTGGTACCAGTACCATGCTGTTTTGGTTACTGTAACCTTGTAGTATAGTTTGAAGTCAGGTAGCGTGATGCCTCCAGCTTTGTTCTTTTGGCTTAGGATTGTCTTGGTAATGTGAGCTCTTTTTTGGTTCCATATGAACTTTAAAGTAGTTTTTTGCCAATTTTGTGAAAAAAGTCACTGGTAGCTTGATGGGGATAGCATTGAATCTATAAATCACCTTGGGCAGTATGGCCATTTTCATGATATTGATTTTTCTTATCCATGAGCATGGAATGTTCTTCCATTTGTTTATGTCCTCTTTTATTTTGTTGAGCAGTGGTTTGTAGTTCTCCTTGAAGAGGTCCTTCACATCCCTTGTAAGTTGGATTCCTAGATATTTTATTCTCTTTTAGTAATTGTGAATGGGAGTTCACTCATGATTGGCTCTCTTTTTATCTGTTATTGGTGTATAGGAATGCTTGTAATTTTTGCACATTGATTTTGTATCCTGAGATTTTGCTGAAGTTGCTTATCAGCTTAAGGAGATTTTGGGCTGAGACGATGGGGTTTTCTAAATATACAATCATGTCATCTGCAAACAGAGACTATTTGACTTTCTCTTTTCTTAATTGAATACCCTTTATTTCTTTCTCCTGCCTGATTGCCCTGGCCAGAACTTCCAGCACTATGTTGAATAGGAGTGGTGAGAGAGGGCATCCTGTCTTGTGCCAGTTTTCAAGGGAATGCTTCCAGTTTTTGCCAATTCAGTATGACATTGCCGTGGGTTGTCATAAATATCTTATTATTTCAGATATGTTCATCAATACCTAGTTTATTGACAGCTTTCAGCATGAAAGGCTGTCTGAATTTTGTCAAAGCATCTTTTCTGCACCTATTGAAATAATCATGGAGTTTTGGTGTTGATTCTGTTTACTGGTGGATTAATTTATTGATTTGTTATGTTGAACAAGCCTTGCATCCCAGGGATGAAGCTGACTTGATCATCTGATGGTGGATAAGCTTTTTTTGATGTGCTGGGAATTCCGTTTGCCAGTAATTTATTGAAGCCTTTGCATCGATGTTTATTAGGTATACTGGCCTAAAATTATCTCTTTCGTTTTGTCTCTACCAGGCTTTGGTATCAGGATGATGTTAGCCTCGTAAAATGAGTTAGGGAGGATTCCCTCTTTTTCTATTGATTGGAATAGTTTCAGATGGAATGGCACCAGCTCCTCTTTGTACCTCTGGTAGAATTCGGCTGTGAATCATCTGGTCCTGGCCTTTTTTGGTTGTTGGGCTATTAATTATTGCCTTAATTTCAGAACCTGCTATTGGTCTATTCAGAGGATCAACATCTTCCTGTTTTAGTCTTGGGAGGTGTGTTGTCCAGGAATTTATCCATGTCTTCTAGATTTTCTAGTTTATTTGCATAGAGATATTTACAGTATTCTCTGATGGTAGTTTGTATTTCTGTGGGAGTAGTGGTGATATCCCCCTTATCATTTTGTATACATCTATTGATTCTTCTCTCTTTTCTTCTTTATGAGTCTGCTAGTGGTCTATCTATTTTGTTGATCTTTTCAAAAAAAAAAACCAGCTCCTGGATTCATTGATTTTTTTTGAAGGGTTTTTGTGTCTCTATCTCCTTCAGTTCTGCTCTGATCTAGTTATTTCTTGCCTTCTGGTAGCTTTGAATTTGTTTGATCTTGCTTCTCTAGTTCTTTTATTGTGATGTTAGGTGTCGATTTAGATCTTTCTGCTTTCTCTTGTGGACATTTAATGCTGTAAATTTCCCTCTACACACGCTTTAAATGTGTATCAGAGATTCTGATATATTGTGTCTTTGTTCTCATTGGTTTCAAGGAACATCTTTATTTCTGCCTTCATTTCGTTGTTTACCCAGTAGTCATTCAGGAGCAGGTTGTTCAGTTTCCATGTAGTTCTGCGGTTTTGAGTGAGTTTCTTCATCCTGAGTTTTAATTTGATTGCACTGTGGTCTGAGAGACAGTTTGTTGTGATTTCTGTTGTTTTACATTTGCTGAGTAGTGTTTTAGTACCAATTATGTGATTAATTTTAGAATAAGTGCAATGTGGTACTGAGAAGAATGTATATTCTGTTGATTTGGGGTGGAGAGTTCTGTAGATGTCTATTAGGTCTGCTTGAACTGGAGCTGAGTTCAGATCCTGGATATCCTTGTTAACCTGTCTCGTCGATCTGTCTAATGTTGACAGTGCAGTGTTAAAGTCTCCCATTACTATTGTGTGGGAGTCTAAATCTCTTTGTAGGTCTATAAGGACATGCTTTATCAATCTGGGTGCTCTTGTATTGGGTGCATATATGTTTAGGATAGTTAGCTCTGCTTGTTGCATTAATCCCTTTACCATTATGTAATGGCCTTCTTTGTCTCTTTTGATCTTTGATGGTTTAAAGTCTGTCTTATCAGAGACCAGTATTGCAACCCCTACTTTTTTTTTTTTTTTTTTTTGCTTTCCATTTGCTTGGTAGATCTTCCTCCATCCCTTTATTTTGAGCCTTTGTGTGTCTTTGCATATGAGATGGGTCTCCTGAATACAGCACAGTGATGGGTCCTAACTCTTTATCCAATTTGCCAGTCTGTGTCTTTTAATTGGGGCATTTAGTCCATTTACATTTAAGGTTAATATTGTTATGTGTGAATTTGATCCTGTCATTATGATGTTAGCTGGTTATTTTGCCCGCTGGTTGATGCAGTTTCTTCCTAGCATCAACGATCTTTACAATTTGGCGTGTTTTTGCAGTGGCTGGTACCGGTCATTCCTTTCCATGTTTAGTGCTTCCTTCAGGAGCTCTTGTAAGGCAGGCCTGGTGGTGACAAAATCTCTCAGCATTTCCTTGTTTGTAAAGGATTTTATTTCTTCTGCACTTACGAAGCTTAGTTTGGCTAGACATGAGATTCTGGGTTGAAAATTCTTTTCTTTAAGATTGTTGAATATTGGCCTCCACTCTCTTCTGGCTTATAGGGTTTCTGCTGAGAGATCCGCTGTGTCTGATGGGCTTCCCTTTGTGGGTAACCCAACCTTTCTCTCTGGCTGCCCTTAACATTTTTTCCTTCATTTCAACCTTGGTGAATCTGAAAATTGTTTGTCTGGGGTTGCTCTTCTCGAGGAGTATCTCTGTGGTGTTCTCTGTATTTCCTGAATTTGAATGTTGGCCTGTCTTGCTAGGTTGGGGAAGTTCTCCTGGATAATATCCTGAAGAGTGTTTTCTAACTTGGTTCCATTCTCCCCCTCACTTTCTGGTACACCAATCAAACACATATTTATTTGGTCTTTTCACATAGTCCCATATTTCTTGGAGGCTTTGTTCGTTTCTTTTCACTCTTTTTTCTCTAATCTTGTCTTCTCACTTTATTTCATTAATTTGATCTTCAATCACTGATATCCTTTCTTCCAATTGATTGAATCGGCTGTTGAAGCTTGTGCATGCGTCACGAAGTTCTTGTGCCATAGTTTTCAGCTCCAACAGGTCATTTAAGCTCTTCTTTACACTGGTTATTCTAGTTAGCCATTCATCTAACTTTTTTCAAGGTTTTTAGCTTCCTTGTGGTGAGTTAGAATATGCTTCTGTGTCCAGAATTGGTGGGTTCTTGCTCTCACTGACTTCAAGAATGAAGCCACGGACTCTCGTGGTGAGTGTTACAGTTCTTAAAGATGGTGTGTCCAGAGTTTGTTCCTTCAGACGTTCAGATGTGTCTGGAGCGTCTTCCTTCTGGTGGGTTCGTGGTCTCGCTGGCTTCAGGAATAAAGCTGCAGACCTTTGCAATGAGTGTTACAACTCATAAAGGCAGCGTGGACCCAAAGAGAGAGCAGCAGCAAGATTTATTGCAAAGAGTGAAAGAACAAAGCTTCCACAGTGTGGAGGGGACTCGAGCGGGTTGCACTAGTAGCTCAGGCAGCCTGCTTTTATTCCCTTATCTGGCCCCACCCACATCCTGCTGATAGGTCCATTTTACAGAGAGCTGATTGGTCTATTTTAAAGAGAGCGGATTGGTCTATTTGACAGAGTGCTGATTGGTGCATTTACAATCCTCGAGCTAGGCACAGAGTCACAGAGTGCTAGTTAGCTAGATACAGAGTACCAATTGGTGTATTTACAAACCTTGAGCTAGACACAGTACTGATTGGTGTATTTACAAACCCTGAGCTAGACACAGAGTGCTGATTGGTGCGTTTACAATCCTTGAGCTAGACACAGAGTGCTAGATGGAAAAGTTCTCCAAGTCCCCACTAGGTTAGCTAGATACAGAGTGCTGATTGGTGCACATACGATCCTCCGGCTAGATATAAAAGTTCTTGAAGTCCCCATCCAGTTCAGGAGCCCAGCTGGCTTCACCCAGTGGATCCTGCACTAGGGCTGCAGGCGGAGCTGCCTGCCATTCCCCAGCTGATCCTGCACTCCTCAGACCTTGGGCTCTCCAGAGGACCGGGCCACTGAGCAGGGTGCGGCACCAGTAAGGGAGGCTCAGGCTGCCCCCTGGGAGCCCACCGCAGGGGGAGGAGCTCAGACATGGCGGGCTGCAGGTCCCAAGCCCTGTCCTGCCAGAGGCAGCTAAGGCCCAGCAAGAATTTGAGTGTGGTGCCCATGGGCCGGCACTGCTGGGGTACCCAGTGCAACCTCCACAGCTGCCAGCTGCTGGCCCTGGTGCTAAGCTCCTCACTGCCCTGGGCTGGCGGTAAGGCTGGCTGCTCCATGTGCGGGCTCCAGAGCCTGCGTCTGCACCTGCACCCTCGCCCGCCGGAACTGGCACTGGCCTGCAAGCACCCTGCGCAGTCCTGGTTCCTGCCATGCCTCTCCCTCCACACCTCCCCACAAGCAGAGGGAGGTGGCTCCGGCTTCAGCCAGCCCAGAGAGGGGCTCCCATGGTGCCATGGCAGGCTGAAGGGCTCCTCAAGCACCACCAGAGTGGATGCTGAGGCCGAGGAGGCGCTGAGAGTGAGGGCTGCTAGCACATTGTCACCTCTCACTTCTTTAGCTCGGAGAAGTTTGTTATTACCGACCTTATGAAGCCTACTTCTGGTAACTCGTCAAACTCATTTTCCATCCAGTTTTGTTCCCTTGCTGGTAAGGAGTTGTGATCCTTTGGAGGAGAAGAGGCGCTCTGTTTTTTGGAATTTTCAGCTTTTGTGGTCTGGTTTCTTCCCATCTTTGTGGTTTTATCTACCTTTGGTCTTTGACATTGGTGACCTAGAGATGAGATTTTGGTGTGGATGTCCTTTTTGTTGATGTTGATGCTATTCCTTTCTGTTCGTTAGTTTTCCTTCTAACAGTCAGACCCCTCAGCTGCAGGTCTGTTGGAGTTTTCTTGACGTATACTACATACCTGTTTGCCTGGGTATCACCAGCAGAGGTGCAAAACAGCAAATATTGCTGCCTGATCCTTCCTCTGGAAGCTTCATCCCAGAGGGGCACCCACCTGTATTAGGTGTCTGTTAGCCACTACTGGGAGATATTGCCCAGTCAGGCTACATAGGGGTCAGGGACCCACTTGAGGCAGCAGTCTGTCTCTTCTCCGAGCTCAAACAACATTCTGAGAGAACCACTGCTCTCTTCAGAGCTGTCAGACAGGGAAGTTTAAGTCTGTAGAAGCTATCGGCTGCCTTTTGTTCTACTATGCCCTGCCCACAGAGATGGAATCTATGGAAGCAGTAGGCGTTGCTGAGCTGCGGTGGGCTCTGCCCAGTTCGTGCTTCCCAGCCACTTTGTTTACACTGCGAGCTACTCAAGCCTCAGCAATGGTGGATTCCCCTCCCCCCATCAAGCTGCAGCCTCGCAGGTGGATGTCAGACTTCTGCACTAGCAGTGAGCAAGGCTCCGTGGGCATGGGACCCACTGCGCCAGGCACGGGAGAGTATCTTCTGTTTTGCTGGTTATTAAGACTGTGGGAAAAGCACGGTATTTGGTCAGGAATGTACCATTTCTCCAGGTATGGTCTGTCATGGCTTCCTTTGGCTAGGAAAGAGAAATCCCCTGATCCCTTGGGCTTCCCGGGTGAGGCAATGCCCCTCCCTGCTTCAGCTCATCTTCCGTGGGCTGCACCCACTGTCCAATCTGTCCCAGTGAGATGAACCAGGTACCTCAGTTGGAAATGCAGAAATCATTCACCTGTCTTCTGTGTCAATCTTGCTGGGAGCTGCAGATCGGAGCTGCTCCTATTTGGCCATCTTGGAAGCGAGCTCCCCTCTGCCTCTTTTCTCTCTTTCTTGATAGATTTTCTGATCTTCAAGGGCAGAATCTATGCTTTCTTTCACTGTTAGTATCCCACACAACACCTAATTTCTTTTCTTTTCTTTTCCTTTCTTTTTTTTTCCCGAGATGGAGTTTCACTCGTATTGCCCAGGCTAGAGTGCAATGGCATGATCTCTCGCCTTACTGCAACCTCCGTCTCCTGGGTTCAAGCAGTTCTCCTGCCTCAGCTTCTCGAGTAGCTGGGATTACAGGCACCTACCACCACACCCAGCTAATTTTTATATTTTTAGTAGAGATGGAATTTCATCATGTTGGCCAGGCTAGTCTCAAACTCCTGACCTCAGGTGATCCACCATCCTCAGCCTCCCAAAGTGCTGGAATTACAGGCATGAGCCACTGCACCCAGCTTACCTAATTTATTTTCTTGCACATGTTGGAAGTTCAACAAATATTATTGAGCTGTGAATGGTATATATGGGTGCTTTAGGAAAAGGAAGTTGAGGGAAAGAGAAAACTATTAGCTTTTTATAATTGGAAATACCCTAGCCCATTGAGGATGAATGGATAAAGAAAATGTGGTGTGTATACACAATGGAATACTATTCAGCCTTAAAAAGAGAAGGAAATCCTGTCATTTGCAACAACGTGGATGAACCTGAGAGACATTATGCTAAGTGAAATAAGCCAAACACAGAACGATAAATACCTCATGTTCTCATGCATATGTGGAATCTAAAAAAGTTGATCTCACAGAAGCAGAGGGTAGAATGGCAGTTATCAGGAGATGACAGGGTTTGGGGTGGGAGTGTGGGATGATGTTGTTCAAAGGATACAAAATTCCAGCTAGGATGAATAAGTTTAAGAAATCTATGGTACAAAAGATGGTAGTTTGTATTTCTGTGGGATGAGTGGTGATATCCCCTTTATCATTTTTTATTGCCTCTATTTGATTCTTCTCTCTTTTCTTCTTTATTAGTCTTGCTAGTGGTCTATAAATTTTGTTGATCTTCTCAAACAACCAGGATTCATTGGTTTTTTGGAGAGATTTTTGTTTCTCTATCTCCTTCAGTTCAGCTCTGATCTTAGTTATTTCTTGCCTTCTGTTAGCTTTTGAATGTGTTTGCTCTTGCTTCTCTAGTTCTTTTAATTGTGATGTTAGAGTGTCGATTTTAGATCTTTCCAACTTTCTCTTGTGGGCATTTAGTGCTATAAATTTCCCTCTACACACTACTTTAAATGTGTCCCAGAGATTCTGGTATGTTGTATCTTTGTTCTCATTGGTTTCAAAGAACATCTTTATTTCTGCCTTCATTTTATTATGTACCCAGTAGTCATTCAGGAGCAGGTTATTCAGTTTCCATGTAGTTGAGCGGTTTTGAGAGAGTTTCTTAGTCCTGAGTTCTAGTTTGATTGCACTGTGTTCTGAGAGACAGTTTGTTTTAATTTCTGTTCTTTTACATATGCTGAGGAGTGCTTTACTTCCAACTATGTGGTCAATTTTGGAATAAGTGCAATATGGTGCTGAGAAGAATGTATATTCTGTTGATTTGGGGTGGAGAGTTCTGTAAATGTCTATTAGGTCTGCTTGGTGCAGAGATGAGTTCAATTCCTGGATATCCTTGTTAACTTTCTGTCTCGTTGATCTATCTAATGTTGACAGTGGGGTGTTAAAGTATCCCATTATTGTTTTATGGGAGTCTAAGTCTCTTTGTAAGTCTCTAAGGACTTGCTTTATGAATCTGGGTGCTCCTGTATTGGGTGCATATATATTAGGATAGTTAACTCTTCCTGATGAATTGATCCCTTTACCATTATGTAATGCCTTCTTTGTCTCTTTTGATCTTTGATGGTTTAAAGTCTGTTTTATCAGAGATTAGGATTGCAACCCCTGCTCTTTTTTGTTTTCCATTTGCTTGGTAGATCTTCCTCCATTCCTTTATTTTGAGCCTACGTGTGTGTCTGCGTGTGAGATGGGTCTCCTGAATACAGCAAACTGATGGGCCTTGACTCTTTGTCCAATTTGCCAGTCTGTGTCTTTTAATTGGACCATTTATTCCATTTACATTTAAGGTTAATATTGTTATGTGTGAACTTGATCCTGTCATTATGATATTAGCTGGTTATTTTTCCCGTTAGTTGATGCAGTTTCTTCCTAGCATCGATGGTCTTTACATTTTGCATATTTCCAATGGCTGGTACCAGTTGTTCCCTTCCATGTTTAGTGCTTCCTTCAGGATCTCTTGTAGGGCAGGCCTGGTGGTGACAAAATCTCTAAGCATTTGCTTGTCTGTAAAGGATTTTATTTCTCCTTCACTTATGAAACTTAGTTTGGCTGGATATGAAATTCTGGGTCGAAAATTCTTTCCTTAATAATGTTGAATATTGGCCCCCACTCTCTTCTGGCTTGTAGAATTTCTGCTGAGAGATCCACTATTAGTCTGATGGGCTTCCCTCTGTGTATAACCCAACCTTTCTCTCTGGCTGCCCTTAAAATTTTTTCCTCATTTCAACTTTTATGAATCTGACAATTATGTGTCTTGGAGTTGCTCTTCTGGAGGAGTATCTTTGTGGCGTTCTCTGTATTTCCTGAATTTGAATGTTGGCCTGCCTTACTCGGTTGGGGAAGTTCTTCTGGATGATATCCTGCAGAGTGTTTTCCAACTTGGTTCCATTTTCCCCGTCACTTTCAGGCACACCAATCAGATGTAGATTTGGTCTTTTCACATAATCCCATATTTCTTTGTGGCTTTGTTCATTTCTTTTTACTCTTTTTTCTCTACACTTCTCTTCTCACTTCATTTCATTCATTTGGTCTTCAATCACTGATACTCTTTCTTCCAGTTGATCAAGTCAGTTACTGAAGCTTGTGCATTTGTCATGTAGTTATCGTGTCATGGTTTTCATCTCTATCAGTTCGTTTATGGCCTTCTCTGCATTGATTATTCTAGTTATCCATTCTTCTTTTTTCAAGGTTTTTAGTTTCTTTGTGCTGGGTACACAGTTCCTCCTTTAGCTCTGAGAAATTTGATTGACTGAAGCCTTCTTCTCTCAACTCGTCAAAGTCATTCTCCATCCAGCTTTGCTCCGTTGCTGGTGATGAGCTGCATTCCTTTGAAGGGGGAGATGCGCTCTGATTTTTTTGAATTTCCAGCTTTTCTGCACTGCTTTTTCCCCATATTTGTGGTTTTATCTGCCTTTGGTCTTTGATGATGGTGACAAACTGATGGGGTTTTGGTGTGGGTGTCCTTTCTGTTTGTTAGTTTTCCTTCTAACAGTCAGGACCCTCAGCTGTAGGTCTGTTGGAGATTGCTTGAGGTCCACTCCAGACCGTGTTTGCCTGGGTATCAGCAGTGGAGGCTGCAGAAGATAGAATATTGCTGCACAGCGAGTGTTGCTGTCTGATTCTCGCTCTGGAAGCTTCGTCTCAGAGGTATACCCAGCCGTGTGAGGTATGAGGTGTCAGTCTGCACCTAGTGGGGGATGTCTCCCAGTTAGGCTACTCAGGGGTCCGGGACCCACTTGAGCAGGCAGTCTGTTTGTTCTCAGATCTCAACCTCCGTGCTGGGAGAACCACTGATCTCTTCAAAGCTGTCAGACAAGGACATTTACATCTGCAGAGGTTTCTGCTGCTTTTTGTTTAGCTATGCCCCGTCCCCAGATGTGGAGTCTACAGAGGCAGGCAGGCCTCCTTGAGCTGCGGTGGGCTCCACCCATTAGAGCTTCCTGGAGGCTTTGTTTACCTACTTAAGCCTCAGCAATGGCAGGCGCCCCTCCCCCAGCCTTGCTGCCACCTTGCAGTTAGATCTCAGACTGCTGTGCTAGCAATGAGGGGGGCTTCGTGGGTGTGGGACCCACTGGGCCAGGTGTGGGATATAATCTCCTGGTGTGCCATTTGCTAAGACCCTTGGTAATGCGCAATATTAGGGTGGGAGTTACCCGATTTTCCAGGTGTTGTGTGTCTCAGTTTCTCTTGGCTAGGAAAAGGAATTCCCTTCCCCCTTGCACTTCCCAGATGAGGCGATACCTTGCCCTGCTTCAGCTCTCGCTGGTCAGGCTGTGCCCACTGACCAGCACTGACTGTCTGACATGCCCCAGTGAGTTGAACCCGGTACCTCAGTTGAAAATGCAGAAATCACCTGTCTTCTTTGTCGCTCACGCTGGGAGCTGGAGGCTGGAGCTGTTCCTATGCAGCCATCTTGGGCACCCTCCTCCTGGAACATCTCTGAAGTTCTTAAGGCCTGAGACTTTACTGAACATTTAACAGTTTCAATTAACTTGCTTCCACATGGTTTGGAGTATGGATACCTTTGTTTCCTTCATGGTAGTAGTTTATTATATCGATATTTAATCTATGGTGAAAATAAACAG
>NW_022681470.1:100407522-100744402 GCF_009764315.1 Trachypithecus francoisi | reverse complement strand
ACATCGATGCAAATATCCTCAGTAAAATACTGGCAAACTGAATCCAGCAGCACATCAAAAAGCTTATCCACCATGATCAAGTGGCTTCATCCCTGGGATGCAAAGCTGGTTCAACATATGCAAATCAACAAACATAATCCAGCATATAAACAGAACCAAAGACAAAAACCACATGATTATTTCAATAGATGCAGAAAAGGCCTTTGACAAAATTCAACAGCCCTTCATGCTAAAAACTCTCAATAAATTAGGTATTGATGGGACGTATCTCAAAACAGTAAGAGCTATTTATGACAAACTTACAGCCAATATCATACTGAATGGGCAAAAACTGGAAGCATTCCCTTTGAAAACTGGCACAAGACAGGGATGCCCTCTCTCACCACTCCTATTCAACATAGTGTTGGAAGTTCTGACCAGGGCAATCAGGCAGGAGAAAGAAATAAAGGGTATTCAATTAGGAAAAGAGGAAGTCAAATTGTTCCTGTTTGCAGATGACATGATTGTATATTTAGAAAACCCCATAGTCTCAGCCCAAAATCTCCTTAAGCTGATAAGTAACTTCAGCAAAATCTCAGGATACAAAATCAATATGCAAAAATCACAAGCATTCTTATACACCAATAACAGACAAACAGAGAGCCAAATAATGAGTGAACTCCCATTCACAATTGCTTCAAAGAGAATAAAATACCCAGGAATCCAACTTACAATTGATGTGAAGGACCTCTTCAAGGAGAACTACAAACCACGATATAAACGTTATGCACATGTACCCTAGAACTTAAAGTATAATAATAAAAAACAAACAAACAAAAAAAAACACAAACCACTGCTCAACGAAATAAAAGAGGACACAAACAAATGGAAGAACATTTCATGCACATGGATAGGAAGAATCAATATCATGAAAATGGCCATATTGCCCAAGGTAATTTATAGATTTAATGCCATCCCCGTCAAGCTACTAATGACTTTCTTCACAGAATTGGAAAAAACTACTTTAAAGTTCATATGGAACCAAAAAAGAGCCCGCATTGCCAAGACAATCTTAAGACAAAAGAACAAAGCTGAAGGCATCATGCTACCTGACTTCAAACTATACTACAAGGTTACAGTAACCAAAACAGCATGGCACTGGTACCAAAACAGAGATATAGACCAATGGAATAGAACAGAGTCCTCAGAAATAATACCACATCTATAACCATCTGATCTTTGACAAACCAAACCTGACAAAAACAAGAAATGGGGAAAGGATTACCTATTTAATAAATGGTGCTGGGAAAACTGGTTCACCGTATGTAGAAAGCTGAAACTGGATCTCTTCCTTACACCTTATACAAAAATTAATTCAAGACAGATGAAAGACTTAGATGTTAGACCTAAAACCATAAAAACCCTAGAAGAAAACCTAGGCAATACCATTCAGGACATAGGCATGGGCAAGGACTTCGTATCTAAAACACCAAAAGCAATGGCAACAAAAGCCAAAATTGACAAACGGGATCTAATTAAACTCAAGAGCTTCTGCACAGCAAAAGAAACTACCATCAGAGTGAACAGGCAACCTACAGAATGGGAGAAAATTTTTGCAATATACTCATCTGACAAAGGGCTAATATCCAGAATCTACAAAGAACTCAAACAAATTTACAAGAAAAAAAAACCCATCAAAAATTGGGTGAAGGATATGAACAGACACTTCTCAAAAGAAGACATTTATGCAGCCAAAAGACACATGAAAAAATGCTCATCATCACTGGCCATCAGAGAAATGCAAATCAAAACCACAATGAGATACCATCTCACACCAGTTAGAATGGCAATCATTAAAAAGGCAGGAATCAACAGGGGCTGGAGAGGATGTGGAGAAATAGGAACACTTTTACACTGTTGGTGAGACTGTAAACTGGTTCAACCATTGTGGAAGGCAATGTGGCGATTCCTTGGGGATCTAGAACTAAAAATACCACTTGACCCAGCCATCTCATTACTCGGTATATACCCAAAGGATTATAAATCATGCTGCTATAAAGACACAGGCACACCTATGTTTATTGTGGCACTATTCACAATAGCAAAGACTTGGAACCAACCCAAATGTCCATCAATGATAGACTGGATTAAGAAAATGTGGCACATATACACCAAGGAATACTGTGCAGCCATAAAAAAAGATGAGTTCATGTCCTTTGTAGGGACATGGATGAAGCTGGAAAGCATCATTCTCAGCAAATTATTGCAGGGACAAAAAACCAAACACCGCATGTTCTCACTCATAGGTAGGAATTGAACAATGAGAACACTTGGACACAGGAAGGGAAACATCACACACCGGGACCTGTTGTGGGGTAGTGGGACGGGGGAGGGAGAGCATTAGGAGATATACCTAACGTAAATGATGAGTTAATGAGTGCAGCACACCCGCATGGCACATGTGTACATATGTAACAAACCTGCACGTTGTGCACATGTACCCTAGAACTTAAAGTATAATAAAAAAAAAAAGAAGCACTACATATTCATGTTATATACTAAAATTAAACCTATAAGGAAGCCAACTTGGTTTATGTACTTAAAACCCCTATTCTTCATATTATTTTAAATACAACATTTTCTGATGTTGCTGAACTTTCTATTTTACTCTTCCAGTTTTAGTAAGAGGAAAACAGTATGATAAAGATTTTTGCTTCTGGAATTTGACTTTAAACAAAAAGGGAGAGTAACACAAAAAGAATCAGTACGTCCCTTTAAAGTTTAATTATTCTTATTTGAAACCTGGTAGAATTAGTACTGTCAGGACCACAGTTTTGTGTTTCCTTCCATTTCCCATTCTTTGTTGGAGGCAAATTATGATGCTATTTTTTATTTAGAGAATTCATCTTGGCCAGGTGAGAACAGGGAGAAGTTGAAGACTTACCTTCTGTTAACACTTAGATTACTCAAAAGCAACAGGCTTGTTATTTGATCATAATAAAATGTTTTAACAAAGCTACTGGTACAGAGGGTGAGAAGGTGGCTTAAATCCACATTCTAAAACACATTATAACCGAAATCATTACCCTACAGAAATCACTCCAATATATTATCCTACTGACTCACTCCTTCTGTTTATTACTGTATTGCCATATTCGGGTTCCATATTTCCAGCTATTCTTTCCATGGTACAAATGGTTCCACACTACCAAAGAGAAAAGAAAAGCTCACTGAGCTTTAACCCTGAGAGAACTGAGAGAAAATACTCTGTATTTTCTTAGGTATCTCACAGGATATACCTGGAAAAGAAAACTGATTTCATTTGTTCTCTCTCTATTACAATTTCTACAAGGTAAAATGGAAAATGGACTTCAAGTGTGTGAGTTACTAATATTTCCTCCTAACTTCATAGGAAGTTTGTCACCTTTCTTTGCAGGATACTGACTGTAAAGTCAGTAATACTCCATGAGGCCCTATTTGAAAAGGCCACTTGAGCTTTTCAGGGATGCCAAATGTCAAGATTTTGTGATTGTTTTATAAAAAAGACCCTGAAATGGGAAAACAAGTTTATCCTATCAGTGGGAACTAGAATTTTCTAATACTACCTCAAGAAAAGCAAAGGTATTATTGTTCTATCTAAGGCTTACAGTCCAAAGGAAAGTGACTTTAGGTAGCTCAGTCAACCTTTATTTCTCAGTGAAAAGGACAATTTTCAGTATAATGTGATCTACTCCTCCTTTCCACAATCAGAAGGCTTCACATCCAACTGGAAGATCAACATAGAGAGAACTGAAATCAGTTTTCTTGAACAGTTTTTGAAGCTGTGAGCCAAACATCTCATGACCCAGACACTGAATTAGGAGGATGAATGAGCATAAAAGTGATAGGTTTTTTATGTATATCTGCCACAGAGTTTACTTATGTATAAACTGTGTAAACAGAATATACTCAAGAACCCTCAAGGAAACTAATTCTTGTGGTTAGGAACTCATATCCTATACAGGTTAAGATTTTCTGGATCCTTAATAGATCTCTTGCTATATATAATGTCATAGAAACATCTTTTAAAAATATAAATAAGGAAAAATGTATTTCCTCTAAGAAGCAAAGGTACTGAAACTATTACTGCTGTCCACAACTGAATGAAGAGAAGAGGGTGTGGAGAAGGTTGGGTGACAGGTACGAGTGCACATGATCAAAGGAGAAGGCGGACCTACTAACATAGTCCAATAATGTCTTTTCGAAAAAGTTATCACTTGGCTATCTAAAAAGAGAACAGCAGATGAATGTTGACTTATACTAGGTGCTAATAGTCATCAAATTTTCAATACTATAAACTTTCAATAGAAAAGAGTTTAGGGACAATATCTATCTAAGGACATTTAGTTTGCTCATTAAATAAGTCATCTTGGAGGTTCTTTTCAACTGTATTATTTCTAAAACCTACAGACTTCATCTACCCTGAACTCTTACAACCATTACTCTGTATTATTTGCTATTATTCAAAAAGGAAATGTGAGAAAAACAAAATCTATCATATGGATTTTTTTCTCAATTTAAGTTCTATGCTTCAAGTTAAGCATGGCTTACGTAAAAATTTACTTGATTATTTTTATTTGAAGATTATTTTTAGTCAAGCACAAGGTTCTATAAGCACACGATGCTTTATCTAAAATTACTGTCATGTTGAAAAATGACTGTCAAAGGTAGAATAATCCAGTATGAAAAAGAGTCTGTGCTCCTGAAGAGAAAATGGAATGGAAAGGTAAAATGAGAAAAAAAATGAAGAGAATATAAAATGATCCAGAGAGGTATCATATATGTGACCAAAAATCAAGAGGTAGAAGAAAATATATTCATCATGATAGTTATCGGTGGTCCCAGGATGATTTAGCCATCCCAATTAATATATTTTAATTGATGATATTAAATGAATATCAGTGCCCATTATAACCTTACTTTTTGTTTGTTTTTGAGATGGAGTCTCACTCTGTCGCCCGAGATGGAGTGCAGTGGTGCGATCTTGGCTCACTGCAACCTCTGTCTCCCGGGTTCAAGTGATTCTCCTGCCTCAGCCTCCCGAGTAGCTGGGACTACAGCACGCGCTACCTCACCCAGCTCATATTTGTATTTTTCGTAGAGACAGGGAATAGCCTTATGTTTATAATAGAACAGCCTTTAACAGGACATGGATCACAGAAAAGAAATGAACATACATAGAGTGCTTACTCTATGCAAGGCATTATTTTAGACACCAAAGCTGTCTTCTTATTTAATCTCTGCAATAGCTGTGCGAAACAGGCACTATTCCCGACTTAAGATTTTGACACTGAGGCTCAGAGCAATCCTAAAACAAATGACAAAGTGGGTAGCCCCAGTAATTGTCCTTGTTTTTTCTCCCCTCTTCAGTATCATAAGCATCTGCACTTAATGAAGAATAAAAGGCATAAAAAGAATACAATAGTAAAAGAAATAAAAATTTCAATAAAGAATAAAAGAAAAAACAGCCACTCTCTTACCTCTCTGGATGGGCATGGAACTTCACCAGACTGCTATAGAGCTGTCTCTCTGCTTGTAAGGCCTCACTGAGCTGACTCCGTTCATGTACTAGTCCTTCTAGCATCAGCAGCAACTGAGAAGAGAGAAGAAGCAACATGCAAATGGCACAGTGAGACATGAAGCCACAGTTAATCCTGAGAAATAAGAAAATGCATTAGCATGTACTATGACTTAAAAAGCCCACTATCTTAGTATTTAAACTTTTGATACTACTTTATAGTTTTCAAATCAATGTCATATTATCTTTTTAAAAAATCTTTAAAACCCTGCAGGGTGGAATTCAAACATGGGAGCAAAAAGAAGAAAAAGGAGAGAGAAGCTAAGAGAAAGGAGTAAGAGGGGAACAGGACAGGCGAGAGGGAAATATATATAATAGGACTCACTAGTATTCTTCATTCATTCAATAAATATTTACTGAGAACCTTCTATGGGACAGACTTAGTTCTAGGTTCTAGGGGAAAGCTTACTATCTAGTGGAGGAAAAAGACATTCATTAATCATAGATGTGTGTCACTGTGTGTGTAATAAGTGCTATAAAGATAATGAGCTATGAAAATGTATAACCAACAGAGTTGTTTAAGGTAGAGTTAAAAGCCAGAATGGAGTGGGGTGAGTAGTTAGTGAGAGAGATGATAATGGAGACAGGGAGTACAGGCAATTAAGTCTTCTGGAAAAGTCTGGCATTGAAGAAAGGTTAAACGAGGCTGTAGCTACAAAGAAATTTGGGGAAAAGACAGGGGTTTCTCTGTTTTTTTTTTTTTTTTTTTTTTTTTTTAACTGGGAGAGACTTGAACATGGTTAAACGCAGATAAAAGAGAACGATTCAGTTGAGAGGGAGGTGACTTATGTATGAGTGTGAGGGATAACTACTGGTATGTGCCCAAAAGAACTGCTGCTTTTTTCAGAACTACAAATGTCAGAAAGGGGCATCTACAGCTGCTACCGACCAAAGTAGGAAACTTTAGAGCATAGTTTGTCTGTGAAATACCATCAACTAACCCTCCACAAATAGCTGAGATTGACAGCTTTACCATGGTTTATTTCACAGTAGAAAAATAAGGTTTGAGCTGGGCGTGGTGGCGTGCACCTGCAGCTCCAGCTACTCAGGAGGCTGAGGCAGGAAGATTCCTTGAGGCCCAGAGTTTGAGGCTGCAGTGAGCAGTGATCGTACCACTGCACTCGAGCCTGGGTGACACAGTGAGACCCTGTCTCATGTGGTGACTCATGCCTGTAAGTAATTCCAGCACTTTGAGGAGCCGAGGAGGATGGATTACTTGTGGTCAGGAGTTTAAGACCAGTCTGACCAACATGGTGAAACTCCGTCTCTACTGAAAAAAAAAAAAAGTAAATAAATAAATAAGGTTTACATTCCAATAACTTACCTGTTGTCTTCGGTTTCCTGAAATTTCTTGACCCTGGGATTCTACTGAAGCAACTTTTTCCCGAAGAAGTAAGACTTCTTGGGTCAGGCGTTCCATAGCTGGTATGTCTTCAGGATCAACCAGTTGCATTTGCAGGTCCTACAAGTCAAAAAATAAGTGTGGATGTGAAAACAGCAATAAAAGGGTTATTCAGCAGAGGAGCAGGGGAACAAATGTTCTTGAAATAGTCTGCTATACTTTCAAGTGGGATATTGATAATCACTGGCCAAGGGATTCAGTGTGTGCAAATATTGTCTGAAGATGCCCTAGAGTAATTCTGAGCTGTGAACATTTCCAATGGTCTTTTAAAAAGTTTTGAAAGACCTTTATGAGATCTTCTTTAATCTGTATGTTCCTGGTCAGAGACTCCATATCAGCAGCCTGCACCTGCAGCTCTTCTTCTTGCACAGCCATCACGGACTGTAGAGCAGAAAGCTCCATCTGTGGAAAGAGGAAACAGTATCTGCCATGTTTACATTTTAACACCGAGGCAAATGCTTTTGCATATCATATCACTATCAGCCAGTAATGCAAAAGAAAATGAGAACATGAATAGGGCTCTACAGCATCAAATCAATAATCCATGCAGTATGGCACCAAAGGATGTTTTATGGGAATATGTCATAGTTGTTCTTAATGATGTCTTCCACTTTAGCTAGCACTATAAAACACATCAAATTTGTTTAACAAGCTTATTATGATACTGAAAAAGAATGGTCACCATTAGCAGAAGCAAGAAGAGATGAAGTTTTTTTTTTTTTTGAGACGGAGTCTCGCTCTGTCGCCCAGGCTGGAGTGCAGTGGCCGGATCTCAGCTCACTGCAAGCTCCGCCTCCCGGGTTTACGCCATTCTCCTGCCTCAGCCTCCCGAGTAGCTGGGACTACAGGCGCCCGCCACCTCACCCGGCTAATTTTTTGTATTTTTAGTAGAGACGGGGTTTCAGCGTGTTAGCCAGGATGGTCTCGATCTCCTGACCTCGTGATCCCCGCCTCGGCCTCCCAAAGTGCTGGGATTACAGGCTTGAGCCACCGCGCCCGGCCAAGAGATGAAGTTTTTATGTATTTCACCCAACAGATGAAAAAATGACAGCATGAGGATATCTCCATTTTGCAACCCTTAATGAATGACTGGATAAGGCATGATACAGCAACAGCTGCTAACATCACGAGAGATCACCAAACATTACATGCCTCCTGATGGAAGAACATGCCACCACCTAGGAAGAAATGTTGCCAAAAGCTGGCACTGCATGCCCTAAACTTTCAGTGTTCTCACCAGAAAATGACAAATACTTGGTTATGACAAAGTTCATTAAAAATCATGATTTAATAGGCCAGGCGCGGTGGCTCACGCCTGTAATCCCAGCACTTTGGGATGCTGAGGTGGATGGATCACAAGGTCAGGAGTTCGAGACCAGTCTGACCAACATGGTGAAACCCATCTCTACTAAAAATATAAAAATTAGCCGGGCGTGGTGATGTGTGCCTGTAACCCCAGCTACTCAGGAGGCTGAGGCAGGAGAATCGCTTGAACCCGGGAGGCGGAGCTTGCAGTGAGCTGAGATCGTGCCACTGCACTCCAGCTTGGCAACAGAGCGAGACACTGCGTCAAAAAAAAAAAAAAATCATGATAATAACCATAGCTGCTAACACTATGCCCCCGGCTCTCTAATAAATGCTTTGTATATATTTAATCCTTTTAACAAATCTAGTGATCTGACTCCTGCCTACTTTTCCTACTTTAATATCTGCCATTTTACTCCTCACTCATGACTTCATAGGCACACTAGACTTTTTCTCTTCTAGGAACACCAGACTTTCTCTTGACTCAGCCTTTACAACTACTACTCCTTTTGCCTGAAATATCTTTCCCAGGGCTGCCTCCTGTTCATCCTCAGGTCCCAGCTTACGTGTCATCTGCTCAGAGAAGCCTTCTTTGGCCACCCTATTTAAGATGGTCTCCATCTATGTTGCTTTCTATCATTTCCCTCATATCACTTACTATACTCTATAATTATAATGTTTATTTATTTATTGTCTGTATCTCCCCAGTAGAAATTAACTACATAGAGCCAGAGACCTTACTGATTTCATTCACTATGTCATCCTCAGCACTAGCCCAAGCTTAGAGAAGGTCCCCATATAGCTAATGAATGAATGAGTGAATCCCCACAACAATCCTATGAGATAACTACTCTTCGATGTATACACAAGGTGACTTCTTCTACTCTTCAATTTATAGACAAGGTGATTGAGTCTGAGAGAAATTAAGGAACTTGTTCAAAAATCACAGGGCTGGCTACTAAGTGGTAAATACAGAACGTGAACTCAGGGAAGCTGACTCAGAGTCACTAGGTTATAATGTCTTTCCTGTAGATACCACATATCCATACAGTCTTTATGGTAAGAACAAGTTATTTTAAAGAAACCCTTTAAAGGAATTTAGCAATAGTTAAATATCACCCACTCAAAATACCCATTCATAGGCATTACAATTTCATGATCCTGAAAACAGGACAGAATCAAAAAGTAACATTACTCTGGATTTGATAAATATGAGAAAAACAGGAAGAGGATGTGGAAACTAAAATATCTAACATGAACAATCAGAAAATGGCTAAGGTAGGACCACAAAGAGGAAGGGAGACTAGGGGATTTTTAAAACTGGTATTTCTTAAACGCCACACATTCTCATATCCTGTAAAGTAATTGAGTCATAAAACATGAGTCTGTTTGTAAGCAGAAATATGGTAATGAAATCAAAAGATATATATGATAATTCCATCACAAATACAAACACAGGTTTTGTATTAGAGATCTAGCTATGGCAAAAGGTAGAAAAAAACTAAGGAGCTATTTGGAGTAGCTAGTTAAACTGAATTCAGGAAGCCATGACACTGACTGAGCTTCTAAAAGAGATGCCAACATAGTAGCAAACAAGCTTTCAGTTTCAGTCGGTAACTCTGCGCTGCGGTCCTAGCATTTCTTCAACATCATAGTTGAGTATGCAGCTAGCTGTGGAGGATGTGCAGGGGGAAGGGAATCTCTAAGGCTGAAAGGCCTCTTCTAAAAAAATTGATGAGAACTCTATGCTAGAGAGAGTTAAAGCGTAAGGTGGGAAAAATGTGCTCTAGGAAATGAATCTTCTTAGGAAGTATGTGAAGTCACAAAAGGTTTGAGTTTGAATCATAGCTTTGGTATTTATTAGTTACATGACTATTCTCCACTCCCATTTTAAAAGAGAAATCAGTGTTTCAGCTTCTTTGTCTATAATAATTGGGTCAACACCACTTACTTTGTGTAGAGCTGTGAGCATTAGTGCTAATTTAAGTACCTAGCACAGTACATCGCACATGAATACTTGATAAACTTTGATTATACTCAAATTTCTCTTGTTTCATGTTTCTAAAACTAATTTCATGGGTCTAATGTCATAACTCTAAGCAGCAATCACACAACACTTCCTTTTTTCACTAGTGCTTTACAATTATTATTATTATTATCTTGGAGGTGGAGTTTTGCTCTTATTGCCCAGGCTGGAGTGTGATGGCACAATCTCAACTCACTGCAACCTCTGCCTCCCGAGTTCAAGCGATTCTCCTGCCTGAGGCTCCCAAGTAGCTGGGATTACAGGCGCCCGCCACTACACCTGGCTAATTTTTGTATTTTTAGTAAAGATGGGGTTTCGTCATATTGGCCAGGCTGGTCTCAAACTCCTGACCTCAAGTGATCCGCCCACCTCGGCCTCCCAAAGTGCTGGGATTACAGGCGTGAGCCCCTGCACTCGGCCTTTACAATTATTTTATTCCAGTTAGCAATTGGGAGAGAGGGTTACGTTTTTCCAGCACTTAATAAGTTTTAATGGTCCCAATCTAAAAACAGGAGCATCTTTTTGAGATAATGTATATATAAAATAACTTATATTTTTCTTCAAAAAGAAAAAAGTCATGCCTGGCATTTGGGCTCAGATATTATACTTGGAGAATTATGTGCTTTTAAATATAAACTATTTTGAAAGAAAAAACAGGGATTTTGAAATTAAGACTTAACTAGAAAACTCACTTGACTTTCTCTTTCTTTTTTAGCCATGAGTTCAAGTTCCGCTTTGGCATTACTCAGTTCTTTTTCCAGCCCTGCAACTGTATCCAAGTCTCCCAAGATGAAAATACAGCGCTAGTTTTAATTGCTTTTAACATAATGTGATATCTGCTGCCTCCTTTGAGTAATTTACAGAGGACACATTCCAATAACAAGAAAAAAGAAAACACACACACGGGTTGTTCATCGTAGCGTTATCATAGCAAAATACTGCAATCATCCTAGATGCCACAAAGAGTGAATAAACTATAGTATATTCACAGATAGCACTATATAATGCTGTAAAAAAAGAATAAGGATGATCTTTATGAACTTACATGGAGTGATTTTGAGATTCTAAGAATATGTTAAGTAAAACAAGCCATGTGTTTAAGAATACATGTAAGGTAGTAGATTTTCTATTAGGAAAAAGGGGAAATGAGAATGTACATATATACATCACATATACACAGATGATTCATTTGCTTATTTTTGCAAAAAGATATATAGGAAGAATAACCCAGAAATGAAACTGATTACTTGCAGGAGATGAGTGGAAACAGGAGAGAAGGAATAGGGAAATATGGGACATTTGAGAATATCATTTTATATACTGGAGTTTTGAAATGTGTAAATGTTTAATTTTTAATGTCAGCTTGACAATAAGCCAGCTTGACAATTAATGGGAGAGAAAATGTCTAAAATTGAATACTAATATAAATAAATAAATATATATAGCAAATAAATAAAACCACCCAGAAGATACTAAAAAATTAATCCAAATAATTTTTGAACTCACTACTCTAACTGAACACTGTCAGTGCAAAATATCCTAAGTATAAAAAGAATTACAAAAAAATCTTAAACATTACTTAATACATTTATTGTGATGGTGGTATTTATGTAGCAATTCTGAAACTACTTTTGCATATTATAGTATTCTGCAAATGTGTAAATATTTTGAAACATATTGATGCTCTAAGTAACGAGGGCTCTCAAGGAGATACAAATACGAAATGAGGGAAAAAAGAACCTATATTGTTAAATTGGAATTACAGAAATCAGTATCAAATCTTCATATGTATACAAATACACACACATATACTTAAAAATATTCATTGCTAGCTCTGTTCACTTAAAAGGGCCTAGAAGCAAAAGGCATTCATGTAGCAATGAACACATCTTGTGCCCAGATCATAGTTTCTGAATGCCATTACCCACCAAAAGGAACCAGGGAGCTCTTTAGGATAATGGTTGATTCTGGGACTGAGGCAGGTAAAGCAAAAGGTAATCATAGAACATCTTACTGTGCCAGAAACTATGAAACTATGCTAAAAAAAAAAAAAAAAAAAACACTGTTGAGGATATGGCAAAGGGTCAGAGAAATAGCTTGATGGGCCTCCCACTGACCAAATATGGGTTAATTTGAGCATTAAAGGAAATAACGACCAAAATCAATAATATAATGATTTTTAAAACTCCACATTGATAAAAACAAATGGGGTACAGAGATAGGGAAAGGACAGCTCTTCTTTATAAATAATACCCACAAATAAACAAAAAATTTTACAATAGAAAATCATAATTTTTTTTTCTTTTTTTTTGAGACTGAGTCTTGCTCTGTCGTTCACGCTGGAGTGCAGTGGGGCAATCTCTCAGCTTTCCAGGTTCAAGCGACTCTCCTGCCTCAGCCTCCTGTGTAGCTAGGATTATAGGCATGCACCACCAAACCCAACTAATTTTTGTATTTTTAGTAGAGACAGGGTTTCACCATGTTGGCCAGGCTGGTCTCAAAAGTCCTGCACTCAAGTGATCTGCCTGCCTCGGCCTCCCAAAGTGCTGGGATTAAAGGCATGAGCCACCGTGCCCAACCCTGAAAATCACTATTTTTAAACTACTAATGTAGTTTAAAACCAATGTAGGTGGTTCAGGCAAGGCTCAAATCATACTAAAACCACTGAGTGAATGATTGTTGGAAAACAGAACTGTCAACATCTCAAATTCAGCCAGCAGATCACTATATACCAAGGCGGAAATAAACTTTTGACAACGGAGAGATTTGACAGCTACAACTTTAACCAAATGACTAAATTTAATATCACCAAGGATGATACAAACTGATTATCACGCACTGATGTGATGCACTAAAAAAGATGTTATCCAGGCCAGGTGCCGTGGCTCACGCTTATAATCCCAGCACTATAGGAGACTGAGGTAGGTGGATCACTTGAGGCTAGGAGTTCCAGACCAGCCTGGCCAGCATGGCAAAACTCTGTCTCTAAGAAAAAATACAAAAAAACTGGCTAGGCATGGTGGCGCAAGCATGTAGTCCCAGCTACTTGAGAGGCTGAGGCATGAAGATCGCTTGAACCCAGGAGGCAGGCAGGCAGGCAGGCAGCCAGGCAGGACGAAAGGAAAGAAGGAAGGAAGGAGGGAGGGAGGGAGGGAGGGAGGGAGGGAGGGAGGGGAAGATGTCATCCACATGGTATTCCTGCCAAAAATGTTTAACTCTAATCTAACCATGAGGAAACAATCACAGCTAAATTGAGGAATATTAGCTGGCCTGGATTCTTCAAAAATGCCAATCTTGACCTCTGCCCCCGGGCAGGCCGGGCCTGCAGTGGTGGAGGGAGCCAGGCTGAGGGTGGGGGTGGGTAGCTGGCGGGGTGGAGGGCGGGGAAGGGGCGCGGAGGAGGAGGAGAGACAAGGGCAGCCGAGGAGGCCACGGGACGAGACGGATGATGAACAAGCTTTACATCGGGAACCTGAGCCCAGCCGTCACCGCCGACGACCTCCGGCAGCTCTTTGGGGACAGGCTGCTGCCTGGCGGGACAGGTCCTGCTCAAGTCCGGCTACGCCTGTGTGGACTACCCCGACCAGAACTGGGCCATCCGCGCCATCGAGACCCTCTCGGGTAAAGTTAAATTGCATGGGAAAATCATGGAAGTTGATTACTCAGTCTCTAAAAAGCTAAGGAGCAGGAAAAGTCAGATTCGAAACATCCCTCCTCGCCTGCAGTGGGAGGTGTTTGATGGACTTTTGGCTCAGTACGGAACAGTGGAGAATGTGGAACAAGTCAACACAGACACAGAAACTGCCATGGTCAACGTCACATATGCAACAAGAGAAGCAGCAAAAATAGTGATGGAGAAGCTAAGCGGGCATCAGTGTGAGAACTACTCCTTAAAGGTTTCCAACATCCCAGATGAAGAGGTGAGCTTCCCGTCGCCCCCTCAGCGAGCCCAGTGTGGGAACACTCTTCCCGGGGAGCAAGGCCAGCCCTGAGGACGATTCTCAGGCCAGACAGATTGATTTCCCACTGCGGATCCTGGTCCCCACCCAGTTTGTTGGTGCCATCATCGGAAAGGAGGGCTTGACCTTCATGGTCAAGCAGACCCAGTCCCAGGTAGACATCCATAGAAAAGAGAACTCTGGAGCTGCAGAGAAGCCTGTCACCATCCATGCCATCCTGGGGGGACTTCTGAAGCATGTCCCATGATTCCTGAAATCATGCAGAAAGAGGCAGATGAGACCAAACTAGCTGAAGAGATTCCTCTGAAAATCTTTGCCCACAATGGCTTGGTTGGAAGACTGACTGGAAAAGAAGACAGGAATTTGAAGAAAATTGAACATGAAACAGGGATCAAGATAGCAACCTCATCTTGTAGGATTTGAGCATATACAACCCGGAAAGAACCACCACTGTGAAGGGCACAATTGAGGCCTGTGCCAGTGCTGAGATAGAGATTATGAAGAAGCTGCGTGAGGCCTTTGAAAATGATATGTTGACTGTTAATACCCACTCCGGATACTTCTCCAGCCTGTACCCCCATCACCAGTTTGGCCCGTTCTCGCATCATCACTGTTATCCAGAGGAGGAGATTGTGAATCTCTTCATCCCAACCCAGGCTGTGGGCGCCATCATCGGGAAGAAGGGGGCACACATCAAACAGCTGGTGAGATTTGCCGGAGCCTTCATCAAGATCGCCCCTGCGGAAGGCCCAGACCTCAGCGAAAGGATGGTCATCATCACCCGGCCACCGGAAGCCCAGCTCTAGGTCCAGGGACAGATCTTTGGGAAACTGAAAGAATAAAACTACTTTAACCCCAAAGAAGAAGTGAAGCTGGAAGCCTATGTCAGAGTGCCTTCTTCTACAGCTAGCCGGGTGACTGGCAAAGGTGACAAGACCGTGAATGAACTGCAGAACTTAACCAGTGCAGAAGTCATCATGCCTCATGACGGAAAGCCAGATGAAAATGCAGAAGTGATGGTCAGAATTATTGGATACTTCTTTGCTAGCCAGACTGCACAGCACAAGATCAGGGAAACTGTACAACAGGTGAAGCAGCAGGAGCAGAAATATCCTCAGGGAGTCGCCTCACAGCGCAGCAAGTGAGACTCCCACAGGCACCAGCAAAACAACAGATGAACGGAGCCCTTCCAACACCTGACAGAATGAGACCAAACACAGCCAGCCAGATGGGGAGCAAACCAAAGACCATCTGAGGAATGAGAAGTCTGCGGAGGCGGCCAGGGACTCTGCAGAGGCCCTGAGAATCCCAGGGGCTGAGGAGGGGTGGGGAAGGTCAGTCAGGTTTGCCAGAACCACGGGTCCCGCCTCCCGCCCCGCAGCGCTTCTGCAGGCTTCAGTCATCCACTTCACCATCCCCTCGGATCTCTTCTTAACTCCCACGACGCTATCCCTTTTAGTTGAACTAACATAGGTGAACGTGTTCAGAGCCAAGCAACATGTATACCCTTTTCTTGTGGCAAATCGTCTCTGTACATGTGTGTCCATATTAGAAGGGGAAGATATTAAGATATGTGGTCTGTGGGTTACACAGGGTGCCTACAGCGGTAATATATTTTAGAAATAATATATCAAATAACTCCAATTTTTAATCAATTATTATTTTTTCTTTCTAAGGAGAAAGCAGGCTTTTCTAGACTTTAAAGAATAAGGTCTTTCTTTGGGAGGTCTCATGTTGTAGAGGGGAGCTTTGAGGCCACCCACACAAAATTCACCCAGAGGGAAATCTTGTCGGAAGGACACTCACAGCAGTACTGGATCGCCTGTGTATGTCAACAGAAGGGATACCGTCTCTTTGAAGAGAAAACTGTCGCTTCTCATGCCTGTCTAGCTCATACACGCATTTATCTTTGCTTCACAGGTTTTAAACTGGATTTTTGCATACTGCTATATAATTCTCAGTCTCTCTCTATCTCTCCCTATCTCTCCCTTCCCTCCCCTGCCCTTCTTCATCTCCATTCTTTTGAATTCCCTCATCCCTCCATCTCAATGGACTCAATGCACTCCCTCACCTCCCCACCCCACCCCCAAGCAAAGCAGTGCTCTGAGTATCACATCACACGAAAGGAACAAGAGCGAAACACACAAACCAGCCTCAACTTACACTTGGTTACTCAAAAGAACAAGAGTCAATGGTACTTGTTCTAGACTTTTGGAAGAAGAAAACAGGAACCCATCAAACCAATGGATCCACCAAACAAAGAAAAAATTCCACAGTGAAAGAATGTATTTTGTCTTTTTGCATTTTGGTGTATAAGCCATCAATATTCAGCAAAATGATTTCTTTCTTTAAAAAAAAAAGTGGAGGAAAGTTGAAATTTACCAAGGTTGTTGGCCCAGAGCTTTAAATTTACAGATTTTTTAAATGAGAAAAACACACAGAAAAAGCTACCTCAGGTGTTTTTTTACCTCAGCACCTTGCTCTTGTGTTTCCCTTAGAGATTTCCTAAAACTGATAGTTGGAACATTTATTTATTTATTTATTTATTTATTTATTTATTTATTTAATAAAAATGAGTTGCAAAGGAAATAAGATATCAACTGCCAGCCTGGAGAAGGTGTGAGTCCAAGTATGCAACAGCTGTTCTGAATTGTCTTCCGCTAGCCAAGAACCTATATGGCCTTCTTTTGAACAAACTTTGAAAATGTTTATTAAAAAAAAAAAAAAGATGACAAAGAAAAACAGAGAGAGATAATATTGGAGATGTCCTGAATTTTAATAGGTACGCGCCATTAGGGCTTTTTGTGCTGAAGAATGAACATGTACTGGTTTCTGTGAATAAGCCATTATACCACCACACTGCAATGCCAGTTTCCTCTACTGCAAACAGTATTCTGTGACCAAAAAAAGAAAAGAAATACATCCAGTAACAAGAAAAAAAAAATGCCAATCTCATTAAAGAAAAAAAAAAAAGCTAGACAATTGTTCTAGATCAGAGACTAAGAGACATGACAACTAAGCACAATGCATAACCCCTGGGTTGGGGGAAACCAAAGTAGCCATACAGAACATTGTTGGGACATCAGGAATTCTGAATGTGGACTGTATATTAGATACTAAGCCTATACCAAGGTTAAATTTCCTGAGTGTGATAATTATATTGTAGCTATGTAGGAGAATGCCCTTGTTCTTAGGCCATACTTACTGGAGTATTCAGGAATAAAGTGTCATGATTTCTGTAGGAAATTCTCCAGTGGTTCAGAAGATATACTACAACTACATATGTGAGTGTAATAGAAAACAAAAAAAGGCAAATGTGGCAGAATGTTAATAGCTGGTAAGTCTGAACAAAAATGTCTGAGTATTCACTGTACTATTTTTGCCATTTTTCTGTAGGTTTGAAATTTCCAAAATAAAAAAACTTTAGGGAAAAGGATAGTTTTTAAAAAAGGCAAATAAAGAATAAATAAAACAAATCCACCATTCTTTTACTCTTTGATTAGTGTAAAGCTTTCCTACTAGAGAATGACAACTTGTAAGACTTTTCTAAACCATCCCCTGAATGGGACTAGGCTTGTCAAATAACTCAATATACACTGCCTATCATTCCTAACAGTTTAATGTAGGTGATGTCAACTTACACTGAGTGGCCCCACACTTGAAAGATACCCAGGAAAAGGTGTCAGCTCATGGCCCTGCTGGGCAGGAATGGAACCACTACCTCCTGCATTTCTGAATCCCTGCAAAGCTATCTGAAAAGGAGAATAAGGATAGAGTTTCTCTGGGCCAAATTGTGAACCCAGAGCAATAACCTCAACTCAACATAAGGTAAGGACAGTTCTTCAGCCTTTCAGAGGAATTCCAAACTTATTTGTTCCATTAAGATAGGAAGAGAAAAGAGTCTTGGTCAAACCTATTACTAGAAGGAAAAACAAGAGAAAAACAAAGTCCCTTAATGAAATGAAATTTGATACTCACCTAATGTGGATCTGGGTATGCTGGCATACTCTTTGGCAGCCAATGAAGAGATACCATCTCTGGAAGGTATCTGCATTGAACCCTAAAAAATTGGAAAAGCTGGGGGACTTAGGAGGATGCAGGAACCATGATCACAATGACAGTACTGAGAATATTCTCAGAATTTGGTATTAAAATTATCAAACTTGTACCTCAAATGTAAAAAGGAAATGGAATCAACATGAATTATATAAGTCTATAGTTCTTACTTGATCAGTCTGTTCTCCAAGAGAGGGGCCAATGGAGGTAACTCCAGCTTGTTGGTTAGAGATGGGTGCTTGGGATGTCAGGGAGTCTCTCCCTCCTAAGTATTGGCACAGGGCCTGTAATTATGAATTTCTTTCCATTAAGGTTTGCACTATCTTCTCTGCAGCAGCCTAGTAAGAGGAAATCACAAATAACATCAGAAAGATACCCTAGTAAAACAAAATTTTTGTTCTGATATTATTTCTTCAAAGTCAACCATTTGTGAAAAACAAACAAACAACAACAGAAAACAGTGGGTCCTTAGGAAATAGTTCCCTTGCTTTCAGTTTACAGGGAAAAACATAGTTAAGTGAATGGAAATAAAGTCTCATAGGCAGAATATTGGGGAAAAAACTGAATTTAACACATCTGTAACAGATAAGAGAATCTGAAATAGGTTCTGCTAGAACTGTCAGGCTAAGGTGTTAAGATTCTGGTTTGAATTAGTATAACAAATGTCTTTATTCTTGGATCAGCTGCTTCTTAGGAGAAGATTGCTCTTCACTCAAACATTTGTGTGGTTTGCTCCCTTCAGGTCTTGGCCAAACGTTACCTTATCAGGTTGGTCTTCCCTGCATATCCTATCCAAAACAGCAATCTTGCTGGCCAAAGGGTACAAGTTTTCAGGTATAAGACAAATATGTTTTGAGGATCCAATGTATAGCATGGTGACTTTAGTTAATAATACTGTATTATTTGCTTGAAATTTGCTAAGAGAGTAGATCTTAAGTGTCTTCACCATACATAAAACATGTAGTGATGGATGTGTTAATTTGATTGTGGCAATCATTTCACAATGTATACGTATATCAACACATCATGTTGTACACCTTGAATATATACAATATTTGTCAATTATACCTCAATAAAGCTGGGAAATTTTTTTTTTTTAAACCCAGCAATCTCTTTGTCTCCAACACCCCTTACTGTGCTTAATTTTTTTCAATGCATTTACCATTATCTAATCTCTCTCTCTCTCTCTCTGCTTCCCCTACATGGAATGTAAGTTTCCTAAAGACAACTTGGTGCTGAATCTGGCCGGGCGCGGTGGCTCAAGCCTGTAATCCCAGCACTTTGGGAGGCCGAGACGGGCGGATCACGAGGTCAGGAGATCGAGACCATCCTGGCTAACACGGTGAAACCCCGTCTCTACTAAAAATACAAAAAAACTAGCCGGGCGAGGTGGCGGGCGCCTGTAGTCCCAGCTACTCGGGAGGCTGAGGCAGGAGAATGGCGTAAACCCGGGAGGCAGAGCTTGCAGTGAGCTGAGATCTGGCCACTGCACTCCAGTCCGGGCGACAGAGCGAGACTCCGCCTCAAAAAAAAAAAAAAAAAAAAAGACAACTTGGTGCTGAATCTCAAGCACCCAGTACAGTGTCTGGCACATAATAGACACTCACTATATATTTACTGAATGAATCAATTACACACATAAACATTTTTATCAGACCACATGATTAGGAGAATCTCAACCTCAAAATCACCAAACTTAGCTTGTTTCATTTTAAACCCCAGTTTTCTAAAACAGATGATGACAGAATAAGGGAAAGATCTAGAACATTTTTAACTATTAATGCACAGAAAATCTGCATTTAAGAGAAAATCTGGAAATAATAAGTTGATATTAAAATTACTGAGGGTATAAGATGATGAATCGTAACACCAACTGTCTCTGAGAAAAAGTACTACTGTTTTAAGGGAGAAGCTGAACTCTTGTCACAATTTCTAAGGGAAATATGAAAAAAACTTCCATTTTTTCAGTAAGTAAAATGTGGGCTCTTTGGAGATTTGAATATAACCATTTTAGAGGTATTATCATTTAATAAAAATATCTGTGAAAACTGTGGGAAAAACGTAATAAATAACATACAAAACATATACTGTGCTCTATCTGCCTTGGTGCTCTTTTTCTGGTAGAATTTAAGAGTTTTTGGCAGTGCTCCTCCAATGCAGTCCATGAACCTGCAGCATCACTATCACCTGGAAACTTGTTAGATATGCAAATTCCGAAGCCCCACCTGTACCTCCTAATTACTTTCTCTGGCGTTGAGCTCCGCAATCTTTAAAAAGCTCTTCAGGTGATTTCTTTTGCACGTAAATTTAGAGAAGCAGATGTAGAAGAATACAACCATTAATCTTCTTGAGTTGAAAAATCTTCTGTAATTTCCATCATCTCCATTATTCTATTACCAGCAGTGCATAATTTTTTTTTGAGGTATAATAAAGACAAATTCTCCCAAATCACAAAGAGGTTAAAAAGAAAACACAAAGATCCTAGCCTCTTGCCAAAGACTTAAATAATTTAGAATAATGTTGTTAGGTCTATTTTAGAAACAGTTTCTGAAGCACACAGCAGGACCTTTCTAACAAGATGTGTACTTTCTTCAGTGGGCCTAACAATTAGAACAGTGCTGTATAATCCTTTCACAATGTAAGGAAACATAAGAAAAGATTATGGGGTCAAATAACACAGGCCAAAAAGAGTCTATCTTCCTCTAAAAACTGACTGGGGGGATTCTGAGCTACTGGTATCTGAAATGCAGCACAAGTCAACTAAGAATCTTTAGCCTTAAAACACATAGAAATGAGGAAAAATTAAGAATTTACTTATGGGCAGGGCACGGTGGCTCACGCCTGTAATCCCAGCACTTTGAGAGGCCGAGATGGGTGGATCACTTGAGGCCAGGAATGATCCAACATTTCAGCCTGGCCAACATGGTGAAACCCCATCTCTACTAAAAATACAAAACTTAGCAGGCATGGTGGTGCATGCCTGTAATCCCAGCTACTTGGGAGGCTGAGGCAGGAGAATTGCTTGAACCCAGGAGGCAGAGGTTGCAGTGAGCTGAGATCGTGCCACTGCACTCCAGCTGGGTGACAGAAGGAGACGCCATCTCAAAAAAAAAAAAAAAAAGAATTTACTTCTTAAATATTGTGAAATTAATATACCCCATACTATTATGAGATTGTTTATTCTCACCATAACCTCTGAAAAATGCAATCTTTTTTCCTCTTAAGATAACTCAGATTTTACAAAAACTAAGAGTAAACATGTTGAGTGTAAGTTTTCCCATACCTTGACTGGAAATGCAAAATATCACTCAAGTCTTAACAATTTAGAATCAAAATCAAAACACTCACAACCCCTACTCCTTTCTCTCAAAATGATCAGATTATTAAGGAAAAGAAAATGTATGTAATGAAGTTAATGGATACATGTATTGTTTAGGCACCTTTCCCAATGCAAGGTTTTCAATAAATGTTTCATACTTTGATGATTAATGTAAAACTGTGGTCTCAGGCCAGGTACAGCAGCTCACATCTATAATCCCAGCACTTTGGGAAGCCAAGGCAGGATGATTGCTTGAGCCCAGGAGTTCGAGATCAGCCTGCACAACACAGCGAGACTCCCACCTCTAAATAAGTAAATAAATAAAACTGTGGTCTAGGTAATAAATAGAAGGAAAGAAACTAACGGAGTTGACTGTAAAATATATAAATATACACACATCTACAGTCTGCAAATGCTTCCTATTTGCAGACTATAACTGCACTACATGATACTTTTCTGATTGGTGTATTAATCCTTACTTGGCTTTCCTGCTCCCTGGTGCGCATAGACTGAAGCAGGCCTTGAATCTCCATTTCATGTTCCACCACTAGTTTGTTTCGATCACTTAGAAGGTCCTGCAGCATCCTTTCCTTTCGCTGTAGACGCTGGCACAGCTCCTCTGCTATCTCACTCTGCCCTGGTCCAAGTATGCACAGCAATGTTGCACTAAGATCTTAATGCAGAAAGGATACTGTAAGTTTCTGGAGGAAAGAACTGCCTCTACTAAATATCAAAGGGCTTATAAGAATCTATCATAGAAGAAGGAGGTGTGAGATTCTTGAGAATAAGTATCACGTTTTACTCATTTTTGTTTTACCAGATCTAGCACAAGCCTGCAACACAGAAGTCTCTAAATACATGTCCCAGGAATGAATACAAACAATACAGAAAACTATCTCTAGTGGCCACTTACATACTGTTTTCTGAAATAAGTCTTTTTCCTATTTGTTCAGGGCATGTAACAATTAATGTTAGATGAAGATAAATGGACACTCAGTTCATTTATTTGTTTTCTCTCCAGTGTAACTTTATAGGAGGAAGCATAAACGATAAGCTGAAAGGAATACTAAACACTGTATTTGCTATCATAGTGATGGTTTCTATTTCTGCACTAACCACCGGCACATGGTGGAGGAAACAGAGGAGCCATACTGCCTAGGTTGATACTGGATCTGCTACTTATTAGCTATGTTAGCTTGGACAAGTTACTTAGCTTCAGAAGTCTGTTTCCTCCTCTACAAAACAGGGGTAATAGAATGTGCCTCATGGCCTTGTGAGGATTCAATGAGTGAATATCCATTGAGATCTGAAAACAGCACCTGCCCCAGCATGAACACCGTAACTAATAAAGGTTAATAGCTGCCAGACAGAAGAGGTAGTGTTTAGGTCTCATTCATTCTCACATAACTTCTTTGAGAAAGTTAATTGCCAACTTAAGTTTCTAGATATGGGAAAAAAAATCCCAGTGAAAGTCAATGACCTGCCCAGGCACAGAACCGCTTGTACCTGGAGAATCGCTTGTACCTGGGAGGCAGAGGTCGCAGTGAGCTGAGATCACACCATTGCACTCCAGCCTGGGCAACGAGAGTGAAACTCCGTCCCAAAAAATAAAATAAAATAAAAAGAATATCAAGCAGCCAAAGAAGCAGGAAAACATGACACATAATGAAAAATCTAATCATCTAGATAAAATTGACACACATGTTGGAAAGAGCAGAAAAGGACATTAGAGCAGTTATAATTGTTTTTTAATTAAATGGGGAGGTTGAAGATTTTTTAAATACCAAATTCTGTAGATAAAAACTATGATTTACAGTCTGAAATGGAAGAAGGCACTGGATTAAACATTGCAGAAGAGAAGATTATTGACCTAGAAGGAATAGAAGTTGAAACTAACATAAATGAAACACACAGTAACAAATGACTTGAAAACATAAAAGGACCATCAGCATAAAAACTTTAAATACCCTAGTATAGGGCTAAATGGAATCCCTGAAGGGTGTGTAGTGGAGAAGAGAGACAAAAATATTTAAAACATACTGGATGAAAGATTAAGGAGCTTTGTGGAAACCATAAACTTCAAATACTACAGAAATATGATTATCCTAAGAAGAAGAAACGTGAAGAAAACTTCACCAAGGAACATCTTAATCAAATCCATTAAAACCAGTGATAAAAAGGAAATCCTAAAAGGAATAAAAGGGGAAAGAACATGTTACATACAGAGCACTAAATATAAGGATGGCATAAGATTTCTTGTAGGAAACTTTACAAACAAGAAGTGTGCAATAGTTTTAAACTGTTGCCTACAATTCTATACCTGGCCAAATAATCTTTCAAAAATAAACATGAGAAAAAATATTTTTGAAAAGAAAACAAAATTATCTCAATTTGCAGATGACGTGATCCTATATACAGAAAATCCCAAATAATACAAATGCAAACACACATACATGCACATAGACATGAGACACACACACACACACACGAGTTAGTAAGCTAATTCAGCAAATTTTCAGCAAACAATCAGTTGTGTTAGCAATGAACAATCTGAGAAAAAAATTGACACAATGATTTCATTTATAATAGCACCTGGAAGAATAATATGCCTGGGAATAAATTTGCTCAAGAAGGTGCAATACTTGTACACAGACAACTACAGAACGTTGCTTGAGGAGACTAAGGAAGACCTAAATAAATGGAAAAACATATTTTGTCCATGGGTTGGAAGTTGTGACATGGTGAAGATAAAACTACAACTCAAAGCAATCCGCAGATTCAATACAATCCTATCAAAAAGTGGCCTTTTTTACAGGAATGGCTAAGAAGAACTTCATATTCCTACAAAATAGCAAGTGTCCCCCCAAAACAAAAGCAATCTTGAAATGCAAGAAGGAACATTCTCTATTCCAAAGGTCTTTAACTGCTCTCAGCAATACTTAGTAGTCTTCAATATACAGGCTTTCACATTTTTTTTCTTGTGTTTCTAGACACAATCTCACTCTTTCACTCAGGCTGGAGTACAGTGGCACGATCACAGCTCACTGCAGCATGGAATTCTCAGGCCTATGACATCCTAGGGCCTCATCCACTGAGTACCTGGGACTACAGGCTCACACCACCACACTCGGATAATTTTTCTGATTTTCTGTAGAAATGAGGTCTCACTATGTTGCCTAGGCTAGTTTCAAGCCTCTGAGCTCAAGCAACCCTCCTGCCACAGCCTTCCAAAGTGCTGGGATTTGAAGCCGAGCCTGGCTGGCTTTCACATCTTTTCTATGTAGTTTATATTTCTTGATGCTATTGTGAGCCTGGCTGGCTTTTACATCTTTGTTATGTAGTGAAACCCTGTCTCTACCAAAAATACAAAAAAGAAGAAAGCAAAAGAAAGAAAGAAAGAAAAAGAAAGAAAGAAAGGAAGGAAGGGAGGAAGGAAGGAAGGAAGAAAGGAAGGAAATTAAAGAAGAGAAAATCTCTGAACTAAATTATTCCTCAAACTCCATTCTTACAAATCTCATGTGCCCACCTCTTCTGCCTAGAGGAAGAGGAGGGGATGAGGCAGAAGAGAGGTGCATGTGGGATTGTTGGGCCTAGATGGATCGAATGGTTTCAATTTCTGCTTTTGTGTCTCATGAAAGCAGTTCATTTTGGTTGTCATCTTCTCCAGAGCCTGAAGACAAGGCATTGATTGGCATCAATGTTCAAGATTTAGCAGGAGTAGATGCCTTTTTCCAGACCCAGGAGTCAAAGCCCTGTAAACTAAAAGCATAGGGATTAGTTAATAGGACATTTGTACTGCAGGAAGTCCTATTTCTCTCTAACATGTCACAAATGAAAACACTGTGATTTGGTGTCCAGTAGTTACTGCCTGCAGCACTTCAAACCACTGTGTTAAAGTGGTTACAATACTCCTTGCATGTACCTAATTGCCAGCATTCTAATCACAGAACCATGACCAAAAGCATAAAAAATGTGACAGGGCCTATGCCACACTTATCAAAGTAAGACAATTAACATTTCTCTCCATTGTTTAACAAAACGGTATATGAAAAGAACAGTTTTGGAAATTTAGCGTGGGGATAAATAATCTCCTTTTCTTTAAACACCATACAACAAATAAGGACAAAGTGAGAATAAACATACAGTAATTTTTTCAGCTTTTTTATTTATTTATTTATTTATGAGACAAAGTCTTCCTCTGTTGTCCAGGTTGGAGCGCAGTAGCAGGATCTTGGCTCACTGCAACCTCTACCTCCATCTACCAGGTTCAAGTGATTCTCATGCTTCAGCCTCCCAAGTAGCTGGGATTACAGGTGTGCACCACCACCCCCAGCTAATTTTTGTATTTTTTGTAGAGACGGTGTTCGGCGGGTGTTAGCCAGGCTGGTCTCAAACTCCTGGTCTCAGGTGATCTGCCCGCCTTGGCCTCCCAAAATGCTGGGATTACAGGCATGAGCCACCACACCAGGCCCTCTTTTCAGCTATTTTAAAACAGCATAATCACATATTTCCAAAATTGGTTTCTACCAATTACTGATTAGGTCACTTTCACCACTAAAATCTTCAAACCAGTGCAATATTTGTACATATTTTGTTTTCAAGCACACACATGAAGGCCTAACAGTGATACAAGGCTTGGGTTCAAAAATCACTAGAAATTCTCACATCATTTTTTTATTACCATTTAATCCAAGTGAATGTCTCTCAATTTTTTTTTTTTTTTTTTTTTGAGACGGAGTCTCGCTCTGCCGCCCAGGCTGGAGTGCAATGGCCGGATCTCAGCTCACTGCAAGCCCCGCCTCCTGGGTTTACGCCATTCTCCTGCCTCAGCCTCCCGGGTAGATGGGACTACAGGCATCCGCCACCTCGCCCAGCTAGTTTTTTTGTATTTTTTAGTAGAGACGGGGTTTCACCGTGTTAGCCAGGATGGTCTCGATCTCCTGACCTCGTGATCCGCCGTCTCGGCCTCCCAAAGTGCTGGGATTACAGGCTTGAGCCACCGCGCCGGCCAAATGTCACTTAATTTTAATAATGGTAAACACAACTAGGTTGAGAGAAATCCCAATTCACATAATTTTCTAAAGGACAAGGCCAACCTGTCCCGAACATGGAAACTTTGTACCCATATGAGAGTATTTCTTCATTAAAGGAAAGGATCTGCAACCAATTCAAATGATTGATCGAAACCAACTCAAGTTACTGATTGCAGTGAATGTGTACCAAACCTCAGGCCATGGGTGCCTGAGTCCTAGTGTTCCTGTGACATCCCCTTGGGGTGATGGAACTCTACCTTTCAATAACGGGAAGTCTTGGAAAAGAGCAACTCTTCTCTCCTTGTCTAGTATAGACAGCTTTTGTGTCTAACTCTCCTCATCAGGTGACCTATACCTGGGGCCAAGGGTAGGAAGTGTTCCTTCCTCCAACATCAGTAGCAGATGCCTTTTGTTTCATGTGAGAGAAGTGACCAGGTATTGTACCTGTACTCTGGTGGTGGCTGATCATGACTTATATGCCTACACCACTGAGGGAAGCTCAGGAAATTCTCTTTCCCTGCCACATGTTTCTTGTTAGTACTCAGGAAATGTGGGAGGAAAAGACTTGGCAAATGGGCAAAAACATGCTAGGTATCCGGGACTCGCGTAGATTCTAAGCTGTCACAATAGTTCATACTTGGCCTTTAAGAAATGATGAAAACTGGCCGGGCGCGTGGCTCAAGCCTGTAATCCCAGCACTTTGGGAGGCCGAGACGGGGGATCACGAGGTCAGGAGATCGAGACATCTGGCTAACACGGCGAACCCCGTCTCTACTAAAAACTACAAAAAAAAAAACTAGCCGGGCGAGGTGGCGGCGCCTGTAGTCCCAGCTACCCGGGAGGCTGAGGCAGGAGAATGGCGTGAACCCGGGAGGCGGAGCTTGCAGTGAGCTGAGATCCGGCCACTGCACTCCAGCCTGGGCGACAGAGCGAGACTCCGTCTCAAAAAAAAAAAAAAAAAAAGAAATGATGAAAACTGCAGTGATTTTCTCCAACCAACATTTATGGCTGCCATCTTTTTCTTCCATTATCTGGAAGGAAACTGGTTCATGTGTTTGTCCTTCTTTAGTGGGGTTTCTCATGCTTTGGACTTCAGTTGATCTAGTGGCCTTGCAACTTCAGCTCTCTCTGGTGGGATCAAAACAAATATGATTTTGCAGACCATACAGCTTTCTCTTGTCATTAGAGTGGAACAATTGTCTCTTACAGCTTTCTACGTCTTAAACAACTGTAGAATCTATTTTATAAATTCTTTATCTTCTCTATTTCTAGACTAATTTCTCTTCAGGATAGTACACAAATTCTGTTAGCTGATCACTTCTTTTGAGGCTATGAGACAGAAATAATGAGCACCTTGAAGATCCCTGCAAAGGAGCATATTCATTTGGTGCTCAAGGGAAATCTGGGCCCAGACCAGTACTGAAACTCACAACTATCACCCACGGCTCCAGTTAAATTGCTTTTTTTTTTGAGACAGGGTCTCACTCTGTCACCCAGGCTGGAGTGCAGTGGCGTGATCTATGCTCACCGCAAGTTCCGCCTCCCAGGTTCATGCCAGCTCTAGTTACATTTTTACAATGAGGCTCCTTCTTCTCAATCAGCATACTAGTCTTAAAACAAGTTTGAAATAGGGACTGTCTTAAAATAGGCTTCCCAAGAGGCTTAGATTTGCTGGGACTTCAGTTTGTGGTCAAATGGGGACCAGCAAAGTACAGACAGCATTGTTGGTCCAGGAGAAGACAACAGTACAGGGAGATGCCATATTTTTTATCAACCTCCAAACAGTTAGCTCAGTGAATATTCAAATTGGTGATGAAGTACTTGTTTCTCCAAGCAGGTGACAGGCAAAATAGGAAAAGTTGCCTTGGTTGTATAAATAATTATGTGCTCAGATTGAATTTGATGGTACACAGGTGCAGCCTCCAGTGGAAAAGATTCTAAGAACAGGATGTGGGTAGAGGATGCAATTATGGAACTTGATATCTTCCCCACATTTCTTTTCTTTTTTCCTATTTTGACTGGTCTTGTTATCCTAGCCCCATACATCAATATACATACAACTAAGAGAGGCAATATCAATGCAAAAGACACAATATCTATACAATGAAATTATATGATGCCTATTGCTAAAGGTACTTTAACTTCACATCATGTAGCCCAATAAGGTGAATGCCGCCCACCTACCAAGGGTATTAGTCAGCTCAGGCTGACATAGAAAAATACCAAAGGTTGGGTGGCTTAACAATAGACGTTTTCTCAAAGTTCTTGAGGCCAGAAGTTCTCCTTGAGTCTTTTGTGAGGTTGGATGTGCTAGCAGGGTTGGTTTCTGGGAAGGCCTCTCTTCCTGGTTTGCAGAAAGCCACTTTCTTGCTGTGTCCTCCCATAGTCTTTCCTCTGTGCCTGCACGGAGAAAGAGAGAGATTCTTTGGTGCCCTTCCTCTTCATATATGGACACCATTCCTACCAGATTAGGGCCCCACTGGTATGACCTCATTAACATTAATTACCACATTAAAAACCCTATCTCAAAATACAGTCAACTTGGGGGTTAAGCTTTCAACATATGAATTCACAGGGAAACATTTCAGTCTATAACATCAAGCAATATGGATGATCCTCGGATTCTCTACCTATTAAATCCTGTGACATTTGCCTGGTGATGCGGCCAGAAATAAGTTGTTACCAAGGCTGCTATTATTGCTAATTATATGATTAGGAAAGCACACCTGAGCTGGTTTGCATGACATATAGGAAAGAGTGCAGATCAAACAGGTATGAAATAAAAACAGGGGAAAATGGTAGCAAACAAAACAGTGCTCTTTGAGTAATGAACCTAGGAAGGACTGAAATCATGCAATTTCAAGGAAATCCTCTTGTCTTTGTCAGGAGAAATGACTTGACAAGGTTCCCAAACTAGGAAGAAAAGTTTGGTGTGGATTAAGGTCCACACCTGACAGTTCAGGATAACGTGAGTTCTTGGCTAATCAGCCACATGGTGTGAAAGACAGATCAGCAGTCAAAGAAAACTCTAAGATTTCTGGACTGAGCATATGTAAGGATGGAGTTTCCATCAACTTACGTGAGAAAACTGCAGGTGCAACATATTGCAGGAGGAAGAGGAGAGATCAGTACCAGGCCTCAAATCCTTGCCTGAGAGAGGTTTCCATTCCCCCATCTCCATTTCTGCATCGCTTTGGGTCTTTTGTGAGGTTGGATGCAGAGATGTTGGTGCTTGGCCACTTCTCCCCGTGGACATTTCTCCTCTCACCTCCTTTGACAGCCATGTCTATGGCCTTGTCCTGATGACATCTCCCAGCACGATGTCTATTGTGAGATCTGGCCAGCAGCCTGCAATGCAACAGGGCTCTCTCTGTTCCCTGGCAGATCAACAGGTTGAGAAATAATAGACACACACAAGATAGTGAAAGCTGGGTCCAGGGGAGTCACTGCCTTCTGGTCCCATGATGCTGCCAATGCACTGGGTATACCAGCATTTATTATTAAGTTTAGTGAGGGCAGGGGTAGGTTAGTGAGGGATTTAGGGTCATTTGATTATGAGGTGAGATGGTCACATGGGGATGACGTAATTCTTCAACATAACATCTGTATGCAGAAGAACAGTATACAGAGGTAAGAATTGACAATATAGTGTGTGCATCAGTAATTTCTAACAGAGCCTTAAAACAAACACAGTCTTTCCATAACCTATGATTAGCAAGATATTAATCAGCAGTAACAGTTGCAGCAAAAGCTGGTTACAAACAATCCATAGAAAAAGGACATGAAACTAGACAACCGGTTAGACCAGAAATTCTCAGAAGGGAGTATGCCTTAACCCTAAAGAGGCCTAGAAGAGCTGTGGCAAGATGAGGGCATTTATAGCCCTACCTTATCCATATGAACAGGCATCCCTCATGCATCCGTTTATAGGCTCTCCACAGGGGTGGCATTACATTGCCAGAGCTATGAACATCTGCTTTTCTGGGATAGGAATCTTGGTGATGTGAAACCTCCCTGACTGCTCATCCCTTCATAGGCTCTCTGCAGGGGAAAACACATCACACACTGTTGGCTCATTCTGGCAGTCCAACCTGGCATTGTCTTTGTCTTTACACAATCCTGCATGCAACTTTGTATTTACAATAATCAGGAGCATTTCATCTTTTATTCCATAGCAATAGTTTCAGGGGATCTCCCTACAGATGTCGTTTTGCAAAAGTGATCTCAAAATCAACTCTGAGCTGAAGCCAGGGTGAGGTCACTCACTCCTTGATTTGTGTGGCCTTGGTGGGCCCCAGGAGCACTTCACTGCTTCTCAGAAGAGTACATCTTTTTCATGGAGCTCTTCATCTGAGGGAAGCAGGGAGGAAATGGCCTGTGGAGAGGGAAGGGAGGGCTGCACCAGGGAGCCTAGGTGGGCAGATCTAGGCTCTCAATGCAAAGAACATTTACCACCTGAGAGGTTCTACTCAGTTACTATTGTTAATTTAGGATCTCATCAACAAAAATGGTATAGAAATTTGTTTTCTCATTGGTTATATGTGCACCTACATAATACCATGGTTTTTGCCTCTTGGCTTAGAAGCCTACAATATTTAATATATCTCTAGCCCTTTACAGAAAAATGTTTACTGGACTCTGTAGAGAATAATGCCGCATGCTTTATGGAAAGGGACACTCAGGAATCTCCTTTGCTAATTTTTTTTGTGTTGGATGCTTTTCCTGGCAACAATAAATTCCCTTTCTTGGCTTGTAATGAGTAGTCTCTGGTTGGTTGTCACCTGCAATGAAACAATACATACGGAAACCTCAAAGTAGAAAAATCCTAGAAGAAAACCTAAGAAATACCATTCTTACTTTTGTCTTTTTTTTTTTTTTTGAGACAGAGTCTGGCTCTGTTGCCCAGGCTGCAGTGCAGTCAGTGGCACTCTCGGCTCACACTGCAAGCTCTGCCTCCTGAGTCCACTTCATTCTCCTGCCTCAGCCTCCCGAGTAGCTGGGACTACAGGTACCCACCACCATGCCCAGCTAATTTTTTGTATTTTTAGTAGAGATGGAATTTCACCGTGTTAGCCAGGATGGTCTCCATCTCCAGGCCTCGTGATCCACCCGCCTCGGCCTCCCAAAGTGCTGGGATTACAGGCGTGAGCCACCATTCCCGGCTCTCTCTCTCTCTAGAGACCATCCTGGCCAGCATGGTGAAACCCCATCTCTACTAAAAATACAAAAATTAGATGGGGGTGGTGGCGCGTGCCTGTAATTTCGGCTACTTGGGAGGCTGAGATAGGAGAATTGCTTGAACCAGAGAGTAAGAGGTGGCGATCATCACTCCAGCTGCGACGGAGTGAGAGGAAGAGGGAGAGGGAGAGGGAGAAAGAGAGAAAGAGAGAGAAAGAGAGAGATCCCAGAATCCTGGAGGACCTTGATTTAGGTCCTCATGTCCTAGGCGAGACACCGAAGAGAGGAGGGTAAAGTTGGTCTCACTCTGCATGTTCCTTGAGAGCACAGGAGCATGTGCTGGACAGAAGAAACTTGCCACCGGTTCAGGCATTCTTAAAAGTGGAAGAAATGCTCCATAGGACAGGTTCGAACCACTCACCTCCAAACTTGGAAGCAAGCACACCACCCGACTGCGACACTCGGATGGACAGTCAACTGTCGCTCCGGCCTCACTTTGCAGAGCACGCGCCCATCCAACGCTAGGCGGAGCCACTGCCTTTTGTAGAACAATTGTGCAGGCTCCAAAGCCTTAGAAAACCGGAGAGGTGCATCTTGCCGGCTACGATTGAAATCTGTGCATTGAATGATTCCGAAGCTAGGAGGGCAGCGGAATGGCCTTCGCCCCGTCCTGCCCCTCGCCGGCGTCAGAGCCAGCGTCCGGGGAAAAGCCCGGGTTCGCGACTTCCCAAAGGAAGCAGAACGCCCGTGGGCTCTAGTGATGGCTCTTCCCGTTCTTGGCTCCGCCTTCACCCGACTCTACGCCGCTTGAGCTCCACTCGCTCAACTCGGCTTCGGTCGGTGGGGCGGGAGAGAGAAAGGGTGAAAAGCAGAAATACGGAGAGGCGGGAGAGAAGCAGAGGAGGTGCAGATGAGGACAGCGAGACCACCTAAGAGAGGCCGGTGCAGGGAGGCCCAGGCTGGAGTGGAGGAGATGAGAATTATTCTTGTCCCATATTAGGATTGGGAGGAAGGGAGGGAAAAGCAGAGCGGGCATGAAAGGGAGAAAAACGTGAACCCCCTGTGGCTGGCTGGAACAAAGCCGCCTAATAATCGAAATGTATTGACGTCAAAACTGCTAGAGCAAGCGCTGGCATCGCCGCTTGGCTTGTGGCTCGCCGTGATCGTATAGTGGTTAGTACTCTGCGTTGTGGCCGCAGCAACCTCGGTTCGAATCCGAGTCACGGCAAAGTTGTTCGTCCAGGTAGTCACCTGATCCGTTTTGCTCCCCGCAACCAGGCGCGTCAGGGTAAGGCAGAAATGTCTTCTGCAACATTCTCTTCCAACAACTTTAGGGTGCCGTTTTAATTTCTAAATCTATGGCATATCAAATTCATCTCCTGACCACAGCAAGCTTAGCATCTACTAATGTCCTGATCCCCAGAAAGCTTCTCTATAGTGTAAACACACTGGCAAGAGTTACTTCTCTGCTGTTCAACACCTAAGGGCCCTGTGCCTCCCTCCATTTCTTCCCTACTCCTCTCTTACTGCGTCTCCTTCTCTGTCCTTCTCTCTCTCCTCCGGTACAGCTGAGAATCCCAGAGACACCTGACACAGAAAAGTGGACAGGTGCAGTCTAATCTGTGTCCAAGAACCCAGGTTCTGTGTTGAAAATCTACCTCAGCCCTTGCCTGACCTTGGGTAAGTATCTTAAATTTTATGTGCCTCAACATTTTTCTGTGGAAGGATGGGCCACTTTGCGAACTCTGCCTTACACTGCTGTTGTCAGACATGCCTGGATTTACTGACTATTCAATCAATAATGTAATCACTAGAATTATAAAAATCATTGTCATTGTTCTCTGCCTTATTTGTGAACAATCACTCTCCAGATTGTTTTCACTTTACCTTTGCTTCTTCTAGAACTTCACATAGATGAAATCACAGTGCATCTACTCTGTTCTATGTGCTTCTTTCTCTCTGTATAATGTCTCTGGCTCTATCCATTGCTGAGTGTTGCACATGTTCATTCCTCTTTCATTGCTGAGTAGTATTCCATTGCAGGGAAATAGCACAGTTTTTTTTGCCATTCCCACCCCACCTCTACCCCTATAATGAGCGTTTGGGTATTGGCTATTCCGAATAAACCGGTATTGGTTATTCTGAATAAACTGGTATTGGCTGTTCTGAATAAACCTGCTTTGAACATTCTTCCCAAAAGAGATATTGAGGGTGTCTGTTTTCATGTCTCTTGGGGGAAAACTTAGGTGCAGAATTATGAATACCAAAGAGTGGGATATGTTCAAGTTCATAAAAACTGACAAAACTTGTCCCAAAGTAGTAGTGTCAGTTTACATTTCCACCAATGACGTGTGAGAGTTGTGGTTGTTCTTCATCTTCTCCAAAATTGGATATTTCCTCTCCTTATAAATTTAGCCATGCTACTGGGAGTTATAGTGGTGTCTCAATGTGGTTTTAATTTCCATTTTCCTGATAGCTAATAATATTGAGCACTCTTTTATGTGCTTTGTTGACCTTGTGTGTACTTTTTATTCTAAAGTATCTGTTCAAGTCTTTTACCCATCTAGCACATTTGGGTTGATTTTTTTTTAAAATTTCCAGTTAGGAAGATCTCACCATACATTATAGTTACAGGGTTTGGGGATCAAATAGGTTTTGTGACTATTTTCTCCTCATCTGAGGCTGGCTTGTTTCTTCATTTTCTATGTGGCGTCTTCTGATGAGAAGATATGGCTAATGTTCATGAAATCGAATTTATCAAGTCTTTCCTTTTTGCATGTTTTTTTCTGTGCCCTGTTTAATAAATCTCGTCTACTAACAAGTCACAAAGTATCCTCGAAATGCTTTATACCTTTGGCTTTTAAGTTTTGGTCTATAATGTGCCTCAAGTTACTTTCGAGTGTAATGTGAGGAAGAAATAACCTTTTTGGTCTCCCTCTTCCCCCATGTGAAAGTCCATTAATTGAAACTATTTCTTTTGCCTCATTGAGCTGCTTTTATTGAAAACCTATGGCCAGTCATGGTGGCTCGGGCCTGTAACCCCAGCACTGTGAGAGGCTGAGGCTGGTAAGTCACTTGAGCCCAGGAGTTGGAGACCAGTATGGGCAACATGGCAAAATCTCATGTCTACTGAAATGTGCCTGTAGTATGAGCTACCTGGGAGGCTGAGGCAGGAGGATCCCTTCAGCCTGGGAAGCAGAGTGAGACCTTGTCTCAGAAAATGAAACAAAATTAACAAACAAAAAATCTATGGACCATATATCTGTGAGTCAATTTCAGGTCTCCCAAGTCAGTCTGTTGATGTACTGGTGTCTCCCAATGCCGCTTGCACACTGCCTTGTTTATAACAGCTTAGAGTGAGTCTGAAAGTCAAGTTGTGCAAGTCCTCTGGTTTTGTTCTTTTTCACACAGCACAATAACCTTTGAAATAGGTCATAATTCATGTAACCATCACATAGATCAAGATATGCTGTCACTTCATCCTTCTCATTTCAGTGTGGGACACATGTCGTCGCTCACCTATGCTGATCGCCCCCTTGGGGCCAAGGATCCTCTCTTCTACCCTCTGACGAAAATAAATCTCCAGTTGTCTGCAGGGAGGATGAACACGCAAAAAGTCCACAACACTCAGCACAAAGTCCAGATTTTAGTGGTGGGGTTTGTTGGAAGGAAACTCATGTTTCAGGCCTTTCAAAATCTTAGGAAAAGTTTTCTTTATTTCTAACTGTGAAACGTACAAAGCTTTGGGTCATTTATAATTTCTTATTCTTCTAGAAAGATCACAGGAGACCTAATGTTTGTGTCCCCCCAAAATGCCTTGATTGAAACTCTAACCTTCCCCCACCCACCCCTGGAAAGTGTTAAAATTAGGAGGAGGGGCCTTTGGGAGGTAATTAGATCCAGAAGGTGGAGTCCTCCTGAGTGGGATTAGTGCCCCTATAAAAGGGACACTAGAGAGCTCTCTCTGCCTCTTTCAGCCACCTGTAGATGCAATGGGAAGATGGCATCTACAAGCAGGAAGAGGTTCCTCACCATAACCCTACCATGCTGGCACCTTAATCTTAGACTTCCAAACTCCAGAACTGTGAGAAATGTCTGTTGTGGATGAGCCACCCAGTTTATGGTACATTGTTATAGAAGCTCCAACTAAGACAGAGAAGGAGTCCCATGGAGGGTGTCTAATTTTTGATGCTGGTCATTGAGTTCTTCGAGTGGGATGTTGCAAATTAGAAACTGAGGGAGAACTGACCTTTCCTGCATATGAAAGAAGAGAGTGGAGAGGCAGGGATACAGAATGGGGAAGAATAAGCTGGTACCAGAAAACTGATTTCAGGGTCTGGCACTTGAATGTCTGATTCTGGAGAAAGAGAAGACACTGGTGGGTGTATCCAGAGAAGAAGACCTTCAGTGGAAACAGCAGATGTTTAAAAGCCATTCGATTACGTCTTTCACTTGTTTGTATGTAGACCCTCTTTTCCTATCTTTGTAAGTGTGGCACAGGTGAACTGCATGCGTTTGTTCAATGTGTTTTTGGAATGCATGTGTAAATAAAAATGACTGTGTCATACTTCAGATACTCACCCCGGAACCTCCTAGACTCCCCTTAGGCTCTGCGAAATGCGCATTGAAAGTACAACAGGCCAGTCGTGGGGATTAATTTTTATTGCACATTTCTAGGAAGAGGGAGCAGGAGGAAGAGTGGGACAGTTTCAACAACCCTTGCTATACTCTTACCGAATACATGCTTCTCAACAGATCAGCCCTTACTTCAAATAAGAGCAGTTGGAACAAGAAAAGGTGTTCAGTTGTACCCTTGGAATCCATGGAAATCCTGGGTAGGGAAGCTCGAGTACCACCAACTGGAAAGAAGGGGATGCCTACTAGCTGATTGGGGGCCCATTGTCATAGGCTTTGTCCACTTTGGCAAACAGGAGACAGGGACTCAACTCACCTTTGCCAGCCACTGGAGGACCGGGAGGGAGGACCTTCAGAGGAGGTTAGATCGACTTCATGGTGACTTTAGATCCTGAAACCTCACAGGATTTTTCTTCTCTTCCCTTTGATCTCTCTTCCGCTAAGCCAACCGGACAGGACTCACCGCCTTTCTTTCTGGACAGAAAGGGGTCCCTTGCGGACAGGACCGAAGTGAGCAGCTTGTTTCCCCTACGTGTCTTTTTGGGCCTGGGCTTCTTGGGAGCTTATGCTGACTGGAGACCTACCTCGGGGCGAGTGGGACCAGCAGGAGCCGGGAAGGGTGGGAAGGGTGCGCACTGGGGAGGAGGGTGAGCGCCAGGGGGTCGGGAACCACAGTCACACTCTCCCCTTCCCCCGGCACCGCGCACCTACCCCTTAGGATGCCGAACGAAGTGGCCCCTAAGGCTTCTCTGCAGGCCCAACCGAAACAGGCCTGAAGTTCCAGGAGGGGCAAGCGGATCCTCCTTGAGCGAACCCAGCCTTCGACCTGGCTGGCCCTGGTCAACAGGCTCGGAGGAGGCCGGTTTGGAGGATAGAACGGAAGGAAAGACCTAAAGGTAGAAACTCATGATGTGGAGATGTTAAAAGCCACAAATCCTAAGGTCAACTGTGCCGGGGAGGGAGGGGCTCTCCAGCTGGATCGACCCCTGAGCCTTCATCTGGAAAGTCCTCTGCACAAGCTCAGAGAGCAGGACTAGGCCCACCAATACTCAACAAGGGGCAACTTCAGCCTCACACGCCTTCCCCACTCCCGCTGGGACACTAGGCCACGACTGGGGGAAGCCGGGAGGGAGAATGTTAACCCCTGGCATCTATCTAGTCAGCGGAGGCGACGGATGCTGCTAAACACCTTACAATCCACCGGAGGGCCCTCCCCCACCCCGAAGTAGCTATTCCGCGGAGGTGGAGAAACTCACGTGTAGATCGATGCCCACGCACTTGGCCGATGGGAAATCACGAATTGGTTACCAGTTCGATCTTGGCTCTGAGGAAAAATCTCAAGCGTCAGTTTGTACCACCAACTGGAAAGACGGGGATGCCTACTAGACTGGACGCCTACGGAAACCAGCCTGTCTCGGTTTCCGCATCCGTCTGAGTCCTTTATTATGTCGGGAATGCCAAGGTCTGAGTCCTTTATGATGTTCGGGGTGCCCCGGTCTCACCCCGGGAGCCTCCTCGCTCCTGCCTGCTCCTGGCTACCCAGTGCGAGGTTCTGGCCCCGGCGACCCGCTACTGTCTCTCCATGCGCTGCCGCTTCGCAAAGGCACATCTCTAGGTCAGTGGTCAGGTTCTGCCGGGACTCTGCAACTCGCTCCGGGACTCGTGGCTTTGGTGAGCCTCGCGGAGTGCCGGGTGCGTCGCCTGCGTTCTCCTCTTTTGGAGAAAGGAGGGAGGGAACGGCCTTGTGAGAGGACTCCAGGAGCGACCAGTGACCCCCACAAGTCCCAAGTCTTCCCAGCGCACAGGGAAACTGTCACTTCAGTGGCAAGAAGGTTGAAAATGCCCCATCCTGTGCGTCCCAGGTGATCTAGAGGCTAGAATAGCGCTTTCCCCGGCGCAGTCCCCGGTTCGATTACCAGTCAGGGAATCGTTTTGCACTGACCGCCATTCCGCAGGAATCTTCCTTTACGCCGCTGTAAGCGGGCCTTCTCCAAGGGCCGGAGACAGAACAGTCTCCGCAGTGAGGTGCAAACCCTGGCGAAGGAGGCAAGTCCTGGTGGGTCACCTCTCATGACACAGCGCTCTTATTTACCTCCGTGTCTGTCATCCCCACAAGCGGCTTTACAGAGCGACTGGGCGTCTCGCTCAGGTGTATACCGCCGTGCAGGGATGCCAGCCCTCCTGGAGCTGCACCCAAGAAGCCCACCGTCTCTGCCACCTCCGCCATCCCAGAGGCGCCGATCGGGCTCAGCTGCGAATAACTAAGAGAGAGGCCAAGGCAAGTCGTGGCGTTTGTCCGTGCCGCAAGTTGTCAGCTGACACGGGACGGTCAGCGGAGCCTCCTCACCTCCGTTCGCAGGTAACGTGCTTCTTAGGCCTTCAGAAGAAGCGACTGGAGGAGATGCCTGCGAGGTTGTAAGTGGGGTGAGCGGCGGGTGAGGTCCTCCAAGACCGCGCGTTTGTAGACTGAGCAGTAGAGGTAGGCGATATTTGCTGAGCCAACAAAGACAGCAAGTGGAGTAGGCACAAATGGAAAACTGTGGCCGGTGCCCTAAGCAGAAGGCAGGTGTGAAAATCAGCAGTAGGACGACAAAGCGATGGTACCACAGTCAAATCCCACAGTGTCTACACTCTACCAAGCACTTGCGCACGCTCCCCCTTTTCCATTCAGTACTCCCAAGAGGGGTTCGGAGGAACCCCGCATCCACTGCAAGCTCAGGGGAGAGCGGGAGCCAAGGAGGTGAAGTGCACAGACTCGGCAGAGGCTGCTGGCAGAACCGCGGGGGTGAGAGGGCGCGGTGGCTGCGGGTCGGGAGCCGCTGCTGAAAGGAGGCCTGGGTTGTCCGGAGGAGGGTGACTGTCGATGGAATCTTTGGCGGAGAGTGGTTTGGAAGAATGGCGACGGGCGAGCAGAGGGGAAGGTGGTGACCCTGAGCGTTCGGCCAGGGGAGAGGAGGCTGTACTGTTTCTCCTCTTCCCCTACCCGGCGGAGGACAGACCGTGGTCAGGAAGGGGGTTCTCCCTGAACGAGGTTAGTCCACCGCACTTCGGCTGCGCTGACCCCTGCGATTTCCCCACACGCGGGGCCCTCGTCTGCGGTGCTGTTCGCGCTACCCTGCGGCTGGGTTCGCGCACTCTCTCTCCTGACATGCCTTGGCTCACAGAAGAAGCGGATATCGCCGCCACAGACCCTTCCCGCTCTTCTAGGGATCTTGAGTGCGCTTTCTTGGTTTTCTCACTGAAGTTCTCCAACAGACAGATGTGAGCTCTCGGTCTTTTACACGCTGAATTTGGCTACTGGTAAAAAAGCCCTAACCCAGAGCTTGAGTCTCCTCCCGGCATGCACACGACTCTCCGACTCCCGCCTCCAAGCGTGGCTCTTGGCTCGCGGGTGGGCAGCGTCCACCAAGCGTGGAACCGCGGCAGCCGCAGCCCCTGCAGGCTGGCGGGCCGACACTAGCAGGAGAAAGGACACAAGGCGTCCGTGGTGGGAAAGCATGGGAGACGTCGCTTTCCCACCGGGCGAGAAGGTCTCCCTACAGTCTTTGGAGACAAGATGGATAGAGGCACCCCTTCCAGGAACAAGGCGGCTGCTCCTGAGGCCTGGCTCCGCACAGAGGGTCCTGGGTCTCGCGCGCCCTCTCCCTACCCGCTGTCGCCAGAGCTGCTTCACACATCTCAGCTGGCTTCCTCTTCCGCCTCTGCCTCCTCTTCCTCCCCAGCCGTCGTTGGAACAGCAAGGTCCCCAGCCCGTGGGAAAGTCCTCGCCTCCTCTCCAGCACTTGGAGAGAGAGTTGGATGCACGTCTCTTAACACCAGGAGGACAGAGACCCTGAGGCGGGAGGGGACCCCTTTCCTTGCTGCTTCTCTTGGCACAGCCGGTCCAGGGGGCTGGCTCAGGGCCTAGGACTCCTCGCTCCTCCTAGAAGGCCTGGGTCACGTGGCCCAGGAGCTGGCCACATGGGCATCTCCCGCACTGCTCCTCAGGGAACGGGAGGCATTATCGTGCAGGGCCCACTCTTACCCATGAAAGACGCTCGGGAAATGCTCCCGCGGAAGCTGGAGCTCTACGCGCTTGACCACTTCGGGGTGAAGCTTCCGTCTGCCCATCCTTCCTTCGGAGGGTCTGGGGGAGAGGAGAAATGCTCCAGGACGATGCCCTTTGCAGTGTCTTAGCCGAGACTAGAGGAAAGGAGGGTGCATCTTCCTGGAAGAAGGTGGCCCGAGGCCTGAGGTCGCAGGGAGGCTTGCGGAGCAGGAGCGCCCTCTCTCCACCCGAGCTATCCGGTGGCTTCCTTCATCCCTCTTGCTCTCTCTCCTACTCCGGCTCTTCTATCCTGGTGTTCTTTGAATGCCTGTCTTCCTTTTGTGCCACGGAACTTCTCATGTCCGCTACGTTACTCCTTTCCTTGGTTGTTCTGAACTTTAAATAAGGTAAGGTATGTTACCTTATGCATTTTTCATTGTTAAAAACAGACAATACTGATGATTCAGATGATGTTACTGATGAAAATAATAACAGAAGACAATTATTGAGCATTTATGGCACTCTTACATACATGGGGTATTGAATATTTTATGCTAAAGGAATTTGAGGAAATATTTATGCTAAAGGAATTTGAGAAAACAACAGAAGCAGGAAGGTGACTGTCACCCTCCCCCTGCCTTTATTCCCTGAAGCCGATCATAACACTCTCATGTGAGAGGTGCCCTCTCTGTACCCACAGGAAAGGTGCATCCTGGAGTGTGAAGACACAGGGACACAGAGAAGAGCCTGAACACAGAGGCCTGGCTACGTTTTCCCCAGTTTCTTACTGTTAGGTCATACTTTTTTTATCTTATCATACTTCTCCATAAGTATCCACTCTTCATAAAACATACTGTTAAAAAACAACAACAACAACTGAGATTTAGCTGTTTCCACAGGTCTTCATTTCCTTTGAAGGCACTCTTGTCATGTAAAACTTACATTAAATAAATACATATGCTCTTCTCTTGCTAGTCTGTCATATATATTATATATTTATAAAAGTATATATGCTTATATGTAATTTATATAGATAATATGTAACTATATATACTTTTATAAAATTGAGCTTAGACTCTATTTTACAAATATTCCATTTAATAGTGCATGAGCCGGGCGCGGTGGCTCAAGCCTGTAATCCCAGCACTTTGGGAGGCCGAGATGGGCGGATCACGAGGTCAGGAGATCGAGTCCATCCTGGCTAACACGGTGAAACCCCGTCTCTACTAAAAAATACAAAAAACTAGCCGGGCGATGTGGCGGGCGCCTGTAGTCCCAGCTACGTGGGAGGCTGAGGCAGGAGAATGGTGTGAACCCGGGAGGCGGAGCTTGCAGTGAGCTGAGATCCGGCCACTGCACTCCAGCCTGGGCGGCAGAGTGAGACTCCGTCTCAAAAAAAAAAAAAAAATAGTGCATGAATTTAACTGAAGACACAGAGACAGAAACAGAAATCAAGGAAAACCTGAACTCTCAATCACAGATAGACACTTTTCTAAGGCTAAACATACACTACATTAAGTAGAAGACATTAAGATTTGGAGTTTTTTTTTCTCTTTTCATATAGTATATGTTTTATTAGTTTGTACTAACATATTCTCATATCACAAAGGCAGTTTAGTGGAAGAATCTTCCTTCTGATATTTGAATCATCTGAAACAACACAAACAGAACTATACATTCAAAATAATTCTCATTTGGATAACAAAAAAAGACAAGTTAAACAACAAAAAAACTTTTCCTTTCTCACAGGTGGACATTGAAGTGAACCTAATTCGGTTTTCCTTTTCAAAGCCCCCATAAACAAAAGTAGTTTAAAACCTATTTAAAATGAATAAAAGATTAGTTTACTCAACTACCAGTCTTCAGCACCATTTTCTCTTTTCTGTTGTTTGGATGTAGGTTCTTGTTTGCCTGTTTCTTCTCTTGCTCTTTTCACGGGTCCAGTTGCACCATTTTCATCATGTTCATCATGACCAAATTTCATTTTCTTGCCCTGAAACTGTACTTTTTCTTTACCAGACCCAGGATAGGCAGCTTTATTATCCTTTCGTTTTCCTTTAAATCTGCAACTTTTTGACTTCCATATGTTTAGGGATTCTTGTTGGTCTTCTGTTATTTTCTTCAGTGCTTCTTTTTCCACCTCCCCTTCTAGTACTTCCCAAGTCACTTCTTTATTCCATAATTGTAGGTTACCATTATTTGCATCTTTGGCTTTACCCAATGCTTCCTTGGCTTTTTCTTTAAATAGAATTATTCCCTCTTTTGCTCCCCTGATGAAGTCTATCTATTTTATTTCACCATGATTTGAGAAAGGGATGTGTAAATCTTCTCTACAGGTCTGATCATCTAAATCACCTGAAAACTTCAGCAAGCATCCAATCATTTTTTCTAGAGATTTCATTTCAGCATCTTCTAATAACTTTTTTTTTTTTTTTTTTTTTTTTTTTTTTTTTTTTTTTTTTTGAGACGGAGTCTCGCTCTGTCACCCAGGCTGGAGTGCAGTGGCCAGATCTCAGCTCACTGCAAGCTCCGCCTCCGGGGTTCACGCCATTCTCCTGCCTCAGCCTCCCAGTAGCTGGGACTACAGGCGCCGCCTCGTCGCCCGGCTAGTTTTTTGTATTCTTTAGTAGAGACGGGGTTTCACCGTATTAGCCAGGATGGTCTCGATCTCCTGACCTTGTGATCCGCCCGTCTCGGCCTCCCAAAGTGCTGGGATTACAAGCTTGAGCCACCGCACCCGGCCCTTCTAATAACTTTTGATTTGCTTCTTGCTCTCGTTTAGCTCTTAATTTAGCTTCCACTTTATTTTGTTTTCTTACTTCATTTATTTATTTATTTATTTAGGCAAAGTAATTATCCTTGAAAAGTATTAGCAGGCCTGTGTCTTTGTACTTCTGGCCAGGGGCCTCTACAAACTTCTTAGTAGATTCAATGCTATCACACACAACAAAAGTTGATCCCTTAAATGTTTTATGCAACGTTCTTCTCATCTGAATATTTAGTACTTGACCTTTATCTTCTAACCATTCTTTTATGTCATCGAGAGTTGCATCAGTTTGGAAGCCTTTAATATAAACAGATCTGTTTCTTCACATCATTTTTGTACTCATCAGTCACTTCAGGTAGGGGTTTGCTTGGAGACCTTCTGATTTGAGTTTTATCTTCACTGATTTCCATGAGTCCTGCCTCGGATTTGCTCGGTGTTTCCACAATTACATTAAAGTCTGTTGTTAGACAGTTCATCCTGTTGAATTTTATCATTATCTCCAAAGATACCCAGCCTTCGTCCAGTTTCATCTGTTCCTTTAAAAGCTTGTCCCATGGTAAATTGAAGTCTTCAAAATAATATTCAATTTGATGACAGATTTTGGCCTCCAGGGCAGCCATCTTTTCATTATCACCATTTTCAGCATTGTGGCTGTCTTTAAAGTTCCAGTCCCACAGAGCCATGCTACAGGCTCACAAACAGCAACAGCAACAGCAACGACTCCTGGAGTGATTGTCTTATTACTTTTTACAATTAAGTTGATTAAGGTGTGAGTTGACTATGGTACAATGCATCCATTTCAAGTTGATGACGTGTCTATTACTCTAAAAGGTCCTTTCATGCGCTTTGCAGTCAGTCCCACCCTCCCCCTGACCCCAGCAATCAATGATGTAGTTTCTGTCACTATATGATGTAGTTTCTGTCACTATATGTTAGTTTTACCTGTTCTAGAAATTCACCTTGATGGCGCCACACAGGATGCACTCTTTTCATCACTCGGCATGAGGTTTTTGAGATTATCCATGCTATCTCATGTTTTGTAATGTGTCCCATTTTATTGCTGGGTAGTTCAGGTAATTGGAGTAGATCGCAGCGCATTCTGCTGACAGGTGAGACTGCGGTTCTGACCTGCGGCCCTCTGTGAATATGCGCAAGGGCACCTGGGCTCCGAGCCGTTCCCATCCACAAAGTAAGCTTGTTATGTCTACAACCGAAGATGGACACAGAGCCCCAGAGATCCTGCTTTCATCCCAAAGAACAGCACCTGTCTGCGTAGAGTTTCTACCTGGCTCTATGAGGTGAGAACACATTCCCTGCCAGCACAGAAATCCTATAAACACCGGTGGGTGCTGCAGTTAGAAGCAGAGGCTGTGTGAAGGGTGACTGTAGAGGCCTCGGAAAAACACGAAGATTTTCACAGAGCGTGAGAACCCAGGAGACTGGAGACCATGGACCAATCTCTGCTAAAAGCAGCCCCACGTAGAAAGGAAAGAGTTCTGGGGCCCTCGCGCTAGTTAACTTGTGTTAAACAATCTCACTATGGCTGTCCCTTAGAATTTCTCTGGCGGCAAGGACAGCAGTGTGTTACTTTCTATTTCATAGCCTCCTAACTACAAGGAAAACACTTGGGATACCATCCAGGATGTAACGCAGTAGAAACTAACAATAACCACTGCGTGCAGTCTATCCTTCCGCACTGAAAACAAACAAACAAACAAACAATATATATATATATAATCATAAGTATTCTTTCCAAGGGGCTCAGGAAAGAAAGAAAAACAAGAGCGTCTACATGGATGGAGTTAGCAAACAGAGAGCGGGGATTGTAACCATGGCCCAACTTATTTTCTCTAATTCCCTGAAGTTTATTCCACACCTGGTTACACCTTAAGGCATTTAGCAATATTCTCAATATCTAGACCAACAAAACTCTGAAGTGAGAGGGACTCCCAAGACAGTAGCAGTGGGAACAGAGCAGAGTTCAGAGAGCAAAGAGCAGATGGGAATGGAAGGTCTTGGCAGGGTGGCAGCCCATGAGACACAGAGGTAAGACCAGACAGATGTGACAGCAGCTGCTGGAGAGAACAAATAGGGAAGAGAAAAGCAATGGGAAAATGAGCTGTCATCATAGACAGAAATAAGAAGTGAGTGCAGCTAAGAGCCATAGATGTGATTACCTTCGTACCCCAAGCTTGTAGGCCAGGGAATTTGCATGCCAGTCTCCACTTGCTGAATGGCAGTTTTCTTTTGATCATCTTTGGTTTTAGGACACTTGAGGCATGAATGTAGCCAATGACTTGATACCCATGTGTGTTGTCAGCTGAGCCTTCAAGAGCCTCACCTTCCAGCTGGGGAGGGTTCTTCATTCCAAGGGAAGGCTCTAAACCCAACTCTGAAAATGAAACCACACCTAACAGGGTTCACTGTCATCCATGATCTTATTGTGACTTTCTCTTCCACCCAAGAAGATCATCAGAGAAGGAAAGTGGCCTTGAATAAGAAAGTCCAAGGGGTAAAGGGAAGTCAAGGAAGACATTTTGGTATTTTCTGCATTGTTGATTTTTCATGCATCACCCAGTAATGACAAGACTGCCAGGAGGAAAAGGTGATCCCAGTTGACAAACATATTCAAGAAACTTAAGATTAATAAACACAAGTAGCTTCCAGGTAGACAAGGCAAAGGCAAGGAAGTCACAGTGGATACAGGCTGTGTTTTGGGAGGGAGGAGATTCTAAAAATCAAGCAAAATCAACATTAAATGAACATATGAGAGAAAAGAATTGGAAAGACTAAACATGGGATATTGATGAAACGATCATACAGATATGTATACAGCATATGTACACATTTTATTAAAAATACATGCCAAATATACATAATGTACATGACAAATGACATAAATGCATATATTTATATATAAAAATCTATTGGAAGAAAGTATTACATAGGGATGTGGAGGATGTTGAATTAACATTATAATCACTAACACTATAATCTGGTCCATTGAAATTGGAAAAAAATTCAGAAATATAAGATGAATGAGAGAGGGAAGACATGGTGAGAAACAAATGCCCTATTAGACAGCAGGGAGAAGTCACCAGGTAAAGGAGAATGAAACAAAAGGCTTTCACTCTGTCCTCTTGCCTGGAGCCTGGTTAGTGCTCTGGACTCCTGGGGAAGCCAGCAGGTGAGAGTGTTGGAGCCAACGGGGTGAGTCCTGACTGGGAATCCATGGAGAAGCAAAAGAGACATCAGTGGAAGAAATCAGTGTAAATACTCAAAGTTATCAGGGCATGTGTCAGGGACTACGCATCCCCCAACACTCAATGAGCATCTTTCATGTGTCCTCTCCATGGACCCAGATGTTGCTCATTACCTCACGTGACCCTCCTTCCTCTTGAGGACGTGGGTCTCCTTATTCCTCAGCTGAGGGCATTGCCTGACAGATGAGCACCAGGCAGCCCCAGGGGCTCCAGGAGGAAATATTGAGTGGGACGGAGAGTAAGGATGAACATGACCCAGGGTTAAGGAAATCTGAGCAGAAGTGGATCCCTGGGAGATGGAAAGTGAGGACATGGCTGTGGACGTGAGTGGAGATGACGAACTAAATGGAGTTTCATAAAAGAGACAGATTTGTACACTTTCCAAGAGAAGGTTGCCCTTTTATTCTTTTATTTCAAAACAAGGGGGAAAAAAACACAGAGCAAGAAGCTGGGTATGTCAGGAGACTGACTTGTGGGCCCAGGATTTGCACTTTTACTGAATGTGCCTAATAGGTTGTTACTGAAAGTGCTCGATAGGGGAAAATTGACTTTAAAAGGGATGCTGACGGAGAGGAAGAAAACTGGCAAAAGAGACTGTCTAAGAAAACACAGAAAGGGGGTCCCTAGAAAGTAGAGATCCTAACAGTTACTCTTCCTCAGTTGAAACAACGAATGTCAAGTCATTTCCTAAGTGTTAACTTACCAGAAAGATAACAGAATTAGATAACATCTATTCACAGATTTATTGAGCAATTTTAACTGAATTAGTCCTTTGGAAATTATCATAATTAATGTTATCAGCAATGATTGAATGTAGATATTATTTTTCAGGTCTTTCAGATGACAGAACTGAGATGTAAATGCCAACACCACAAATGACTTGGCCGAGGTGAATAATGGGTAAGGGTTAAACCCAGGACCTGAGAGCAGATTTGATCCTAAACCCCAGGCTCTTGCTCACCTCACTGGGCTGCAACATTGTGGATTTCTACTTGACTCTGAGGGAGCAAGAAGAGACCTCATTGCCTCTTCCCCTCACAGCACCATGATCACCAACACCCGGATTAGAGCTTCCTGGTCCCCTTTCCTTCACTACCTTGGAAGGGCCATTGCTTCCCAGGATCAGCGTTGACTGTGAAGCTGCAGGTGGTGGAGGAAACGCCCCGCTTGGCTAAGCCATAGCCACAGTCAAACCCTTGATCCAGCTGCAGTCACAGACAATTGGGCACCAGGGTTCTCAGCTCCAGCTGTGCCTGTGAAGCCTGCACTTCTGACAGGTGGTGGCTCAAGTCTCCACTCCAAGGCCTATAAGGACAGGCTGCCTGGGTGGGAGCTGAAAGGAGAAGGGGCTTTAGTAGGAACACTCTCAGTTTTCCCTTTGTTAATCATGCCCAGAACACCCATCTCTGGCATTTCCGCCTCTGAGGTAAGCCACCCAGTGGCCCAGGCCACAAAGACAGACATCATGTGTCACCTTCCTGTCTGTGCCTGGGGATGCTGAGATGGAAGGTACCTAGGCTGGATGTTACTGAAGTGAAAATCCCCCACTTCAGCCTAGAGGGCTTTGGATTGGCTAACAAGGCCATGCCGATTATTCTGTTATTGTTAATATCCATCCTGCAGCCTAGAAAGAATGTTCTGGAGAGCCTTCAGAGCATAGGAAATGCTGTTTTTCTCAACACACAGGAGTATAAGAACAGAGGAGGACTTAAAGCCTCCAGGCTTTGGGAAGGAACCATAGAAAAGTGTTTTGGGACACCGTAGACCGGCAGTCTCCAAACTTTTTGCCCCAGGGGCTGGTTTCATGGAAGACAACTTTTCCTTCTATCAGGGGTGGGGGACATGAGAAGAGGGAAGGATCATTTCGGAATGAAACTGTTCCACCTCAGATCATCAGGCATTAATTACATTCTCATAAGGAGCACACAATCTAGATCCCTTCCACGCACACTTCACAATAGGGTTTGTGCTTCTATGAGAATCTAATGCCACCGCTGATCTGACAGGAGGCGGGGCTCAAGCTGGAACGCTCGCTTGCCGGCTGCTCATATCCTGCTGTGCGGCCTGGTGCCTAACAGGCCCAGGACAGGTAGCTGACCACAGCCCTGGGGGCTTGGGGCGCCCTGCAATAGACCAAATACTTCATGAGTTGAGCTTTTTAGGGTTCTGGAATATTTTGAATTTCCGTTGCCTATAATGGTTTTACCACTTACCCACATATATACATCTTGCTGCCATATAGTGGGTGTCCGCAGCCATAAGCAATGTTGTAGAGGGACCAGTCCCCTCACGGACACTTAGGGGCCACAGGTATTACCGATCAGCATGTGTGATTCTGTAGGGAGATAACACCGAGCACAGTCCTCATCTTACCCGCTCCTCCAGTGGGGTCCGGGCAGCACCCCTCATAAAAATTATCGCTATTTCCACAGGAAGAGGAAATCACACTCTCAGAAAGTGGACTAAGGAAAGACTTCCAGTGGCCTCACGCCAGTCCAGATCTGCCTCAGAAGAGGGACGGGGCGCGCAGGGCCTGATCCACGTTCCTGCAGGGCTCCTCTCTCTCCTCCCCTCTGCACATCCTCATTCTCACCAAGATTTCTCTAAGTTTTATTAAAAATGTCTTTCATCTATCTGTTGTCTTTCATCTTCCTGAGAGCACAGACTCATCACTGATGCCTGGCTTCATACACACCCCCAACTGCTATCTCTGATTCTGCCATCTCCACACTAGCAATTATCTCTGCAATTTTATTGCCAAGAAATCCTGTTCTTTCCACATTCCTACTCTGCTTCTGAAACCCCTCTCTCCACTGCCCACTGCATGACTCTCCCCACTTACCCTGCCTTTGTGCTCCTTCTAACTTCTGCCCCATGTTCCTATCCAGCATCACCTCCCATCCCTTCCTCATACAGACTCTTCCCTGGAGTCAGGCTGGCCCCTCCCTGGCGCAGCCCTGCATGGAGTGCTTTCTAGCTTCTGGGCCTTTGTCCCTGAGCCCTTCGCTCCACCTCATGTGGCCTCCTTAGCTGCTCAGGGTACAGTTTACTGATCATTAACCATCACTTAGGACACTCAGTGTGACTTCATGGTAGTTCATATTGGGCAGATGGGGAAACATCTCAAAAGGACAAATCTGGTTGGGGAAGGCTGGTCAAACCCAGGCTTCCCATTCTTGTCCTCTGCATGTGTGATTTAGAATCAATGTCTAGGAATGTTTTTAATTCTAAACACTTAATTTTGTTAGGTCCTTTTATCTCTCTTTCTCAGAATACTAAGTCTTCTTAAGCTTATACTTTTAATATTCTTTGCATTTTCAGAAGAAAACAAAAAACGTCTCAAACTTCTGAAACACTGTACATATTATTAGTTGAGCGGGTGGGGAAAAGTCCTCAATAAGTGATCGAGTTATGATTTAGGTTGTATTCTCGCTGATTCTACTGTGACTTTCTCTGAAGCGAGAGGATGGGTGGAGCACATCAATTCTGGCACCACGACTGGGATCACAGCTGTGCATAGTACAGACTCTTCACAGGTTATCATCAGAACCCACACACAGGATGCCTCCTGGTGCAACTGAGACAGTGCTTTCATGCATCTCAGCCTGTCCGCATGAATGAATGTGGCCTCTGCTGGCCTATGTTTCATGATGTCCTGGCAGAGCTGGCCCATATCACAGGCATCTCACTTCTGAGACATGTGTCTGAGCATTTCCCTTCCTCATCCTGGCAGCCCTGGTCCTGACCGGGGTGTTCCTGAGACAAAGCCCAGTAACTTTACAAGGGCTCTAACACTGCCATGTTGAGAGCAGAAACCCAAGTGATACAAGGTAGGAACAGATCAGCACCTTTCACCCCCTGAGAAATTTTCCGGTAAGCACCTTCTAGAGCTGTAGGTCCCCCTGGGGGGATGAGAGGAACCACTGGTTCTGCTCACAAAGTGCACCAAGGTGTTTATCACTGGGTTACCTGCGTCAGGGAATATAGGAGTTCTTTGTACCAGACCAGCAAATTTTCTGTTCCAGCTTGAAATCATTTCCAACAAATTTGCTACAAAGGGAAAAATCTTGAGCACCCATCCTAGCCCAGTCTCTGAGAGATCCCACTGCAGAGAAATGACAGCAACCGCACCATGGAGTCAGGCAGACATGGGGCCCATGTTCTCACTGTGACTAGTTGGGGCATCCTGGGCAAGCAAAGGGACCTTGCTGAGCCTCAGCATCCTCAGCTCTAACATGGAGATGCCACTGCCCATTTGGGAGTGCCTCTTGAGCACTGTATGGATTATAGCAAGGACAGAGCTTTCTTGGCCAAGGGCAAGGTGTACAACAGGTGGAAGGACAATGTGTATTTTACTTCGTTTTATGAATTGCTGTGATCCTACAAAATCCTTTGCTTCTTTGAAACTGAAGGAGAAATGAAACACAGGAAAGAGGATGGTTCCAGCAGGAAAGGTGCTTACTGACCAAAATAGAATGGAAGACAAAAGTTTCAGTCACAACTCTCATTACAACATATTCAGATGGGGACATCACACAGTTACTTGCTCGTCCTACAAGAGTTTTGATGGGTAAAACTACTAACAATCCACATGAAATTCCCAGAATAATGGTATAAAAACCAGAATGAGTGAGAAGAAAATTGTTTTTTTTTCCTTACACACCCTATGAAACTGCAACCTCAAGGGGCACTTGCTCACAGGAGGAGTTTGCCGGAGATCATGGGGATGAGAACCACTGCGCTTCGCTCATCAGCTAGGCCAGCACCTGATCAGGGACACTAGTTGTTGATGGTTTACATGAGAACACAGCCCTGAGACAGCACATGATTGAAACCACAAACCCACACATAAGAGAAACCACCGGGGCTCTACGGAGGATGCAAGCCATGGCCATGCATGGAGGAAGGGACGCTAACTGCTTCAGTGGAGGGAAGCCACCTCAGAGGAGGTAGTAGAGAATCTGGTTTGAAACACAGGAATCATGAAACAGCCCTCCAAAATAATGGGGGAAAACTGCAGGCACAGGTGGATGGCCAGAGAAGAGAGAAGGGCGCTGTTCAGGATATGTGATGAGAAGGGTGCTGCTCAACATAATGTCTGAAAAGAAAGATGCCCTATCTTAAGGAATGAAGTCTGTTATACAAAATTCTCCAGGTGAGCTGTTGCGGTCAAGAGTATGCAGTGACTGCATGGAAACTTGAGATTTTATGGAAAAGTATTGAGCGCATTCTTTTCATGATCACTGTATGCTGTGTGTCCTGAGGGCATTAACGCAAAGTGTCCTGTTACTCCCTCATCAGTGTGTCACCTGGACAATGCACTGAGCTCTCTCTCTCTCTCTCTCTCTCTCTCTGTCTGTCTTTCTCTTTCATCCTTTTCCATTTGGCCCTGTTCTGTCCCAACATGAAGGCAATAATTTGTTACCTCATTAAAGGATCTATCCTTTTCTTTTTTTAACCACTTCCTTATGCTACCCATGAAATCTAGTTGGGGCTCTGTGGTGTCTGATTTCCCCTGGCTGATTCTTTAGTTTTTCCTACTTTTCCAGGCTCAGCAGAGAGCTGCTGGAGGTGGAAGAGCCTGAAGTCTTGCAGGACTCACTGGATAGATGTTATTCGACTCCTTCCAGTTATCTTGAACTGCCTGACTCATGCCAGCCCTACAGAAGTGCCTTTTACTCATTGGAGGAACAGCACGTTGGCTTGGCTCTTGACATGGACAGTGAGTACCTTACTATGAAGGTGATAAGGCTCCACCTGGTCTTCCAGATAGGGGTCATATTCCTGCACTAAGCAGCCCTTACTAAGCTGAGAGATGTCATTGCCGCAGGCAGGACCTATAGGCACATGTAGGTTTGAATGAAACTCTAGTTCCATTTGGAAGCCCAGACATAGGATGGGTCAGTGGGCATGGCTCTATTCCATTCTCAGACCATGCAGTGGCAACCTGTGCTCAGTCTGAAGACACTGGACCCAAGTTAGGTGTGACACGTTCACATAACTATGCAGCACATGCCGGGAGTGATCTGTCAGATATTCTAATTTGAACCAGGTATCTCTGGGTAGCTACAAAGTTCCTCAGGGATTTCATTTTATAGGCAAGTCTCTGAGCTTCTATGCCTGCTCAAGGTCAGTGTCATCTTTGTGTTTAGCTCATGCAAAGGTGTTACCCTGGTTTCAATTAACCTAACCCCATTCTTTGTATCTTCAATGTCTGCTTTTTTAACTGATGTGTCTGTTACCTTTTGTTTTGGTTTTGGAAGCAGGACTGAGCCTCGTCACTTTTTGATGCCGTGAATAACCAATTTTTTTTTATAGAACCAAATACTTAATTTTGACTCAAGGGTTTGTTGATTTTCTCCCTCATTGTAATTTCAGTGTCTAAAATCCTCGCCTTTGTGAACAAGCTGGGTATTTGATGAGACAGGGCTGAATACTGAAGTTTTTTTTTCCAGAAATTATTTTGGGTGTTTGCTTTGAATCAAACACCGCAGAGCCCCAGCTAGATTTCATGGGTAGCATAAGGAAGTGGTTACAAAAGAAAAAAGATAGATCCATTAATGAGGTAACAAATTATTGCCTTTAGGTAGGAATAGACCATGGCTGGGTAGTAAATGATGAAAGAGAAATACAGAGAGAGAGAGAAAGAGAGACAGACAAAGAGAGTTTAGTGAATTGTCCAGGTGACACACTGATGAGGGAGTAAAAGGACACTCTGAGTTAGTGCCCTCAGGACACACAGTGAACAGTGATCATGAAAAGAGTGGGCTCAATAATTTTCCATAAAATGTGCTCAAGTTTCCCTGCAGTCACCATGAGAATACAGCTTTTGAGGTATGGTCAACCTTCAGTAGGTTAGTAAATGATAAGGGTAGGAAGAAATGGAAACCTAAACATTTACTGCAATGAAAACCAACAGCAATATTAGTAGGAGTAATTCAGGCTTGGCTGACAAGATGAAATCACTATTTTCAGCATGTACTGTTTTCCCTGCACTTGGCGTCTCTAGGTGTCAACAGCAAATTAACTGTCCACAATTTCTCAGACTCACCTGGGACCTGCGGCCTCTTGGTCCTCCTTTTTCACTTCATCACACCAGTGTCCTGCAAATAAATTCAGATGGGGCCTCTTACATGAAGCAGTTCTTCCTTGCACACAGAAACATTCCTCTGTCCAATCCTAACACAGGGACATCAGTCTTCTCAGTGTGGGAACAGAAGACTTTGAGAGAAACATAACCGGAGGCCTGAGGTCAAGTCTTGAGAGAACTGACTTGGTTCCTTTCAGGAGCCTTGGGCAAAATTCCCCTGTTTTGGAATGTTATCTTCCCAGTGTGATCTGTCCTAGGTTTGTGTACACAAATGAGCAATGACTTTCCCAATAGATTTTAGGCAAATAGTTCTAACACCTCGTAGGAGAGATACTGCAATATTCAGGTTTCTCACATCAAATACCCAGGATTTGATAGTTTACGAGATTGTGGACACTGAGATTTCATGCAGGGGTGTAATATACCAGCTCTTGAGTTACAATGAGACTTGGTTCTACACAGAAGCATCAGCTATTATGGCTTTTGTGGGTGAAAAGTCAGTCATTTATCTAGAAAACATACCAGCAAGATGATGGACAGATGAGCTAAAACAAGCCAACTGAGAAGACACAGAAAATGGGGATAAATTCAGTGAAACCTGGGTCACATCTTCCACTGAGAGGTAGACAAGGGTGACACCGGTCTTGGGCAGGTAGAGAACCGCACAGACATGCTTTGGGAACAAAACTCATAAGGAACTTTGTAGCTGGCAAGAGACATTTAATTCAGATGAGCTGATCTGACAGACAACTCCTGGGCATATGCTGCACGGCTTGGTGTGAGTTTGCCACACCTGCCTTGAGTTCAATGTCCTGACAGTCAGTCCAGGGTGCCATGGGTATGGCCTGAGGCTAGGAAGAGAGCAAAGCTCACTGACCCACCCCATGCCTGTGCTTCAGACTCAACTCCAGAGTGATTGAAATCTACATTGATATGTAGGTTCAGCCCACAGTGATGGCAACTCTCAGCCCGATCAGGGGAGCAAGGCCCAAAGATTATGGGGTCCACCTGGGACATGGACTGGAGCTTCACCACCTTCACAATGGAGTACTCACTGCCTATGTCAAGAGCCAAGTTGACTTGCTGTTCCTCTAATGAGGGAAAGGTGCTCCTGTAAGACTGGTATGAGGCAGACATGTCAGGAGGAATTGAGAGAGTCAAATAACCTTCATCCCAGGATTCCTGGGGAGCTTCCTCCTCTTCAGACTCCTGCAGATTCCTGATGAGCCAGGCAGGACAGGGATGACAGAAGATTAAACCAACAAAGATTAGACAACAAAGCCTTTCAACTGATCCAATGGGAAACAGAATCGATTGGTCACAAAAAGTAAAGGCATTTTTCCTTCAAGAGAAAAAAAGCTATCCTTCTAAATGCAGGGTGGAAAGTGACTGTCTTGGGGAGAGATCAAAAACATGCAGGTCATGCTTAGTGCATTTGCCACAGATGAGCCACTGCAGAGCACCCAGACTCTCCCTGTAAACTACCATCATGACTTGCAGCACAGACACTAACACAGGATTTCAAGTACTTTGCATAAATTGTGTTGAATTTTCCATGCAGCATTCAAGTGAACAGAGCTCTTGTGGCAGTGCAGACACAGATCTTGTGTGCTAAGGGCCCCATTTTCCCAATATTTTGATATAATATGTTTATTTTTTCAGTTTCTTTTCTTGCACAAATACTAGCAAACATACAACAAATGGGCAGAAAGCGTATATGCATCTCTCCCTGGATTTAAACACGTGGGAGAGAACAGGCGACACCAAGAAATCCCTGTTTGGTTAGTTCACCTGGCTCATCTGATTGCAGGTTCCTATCTTGAGAGGACTACAAAATTAAAGCCAATACAAGTGCCATGAATAGCCCATAACAGTGTTAATAAGGACAATTTGTAGCTGAGTGAATGAAAGAAATCGTTCTATTCATCACTTCCTCGTTTTCCCTAAATCTACAATCTCCAGGTGTCACTACTGAATTAACAGCTCACAATTCCACAGCATTACCTGGGAGACACTGGCCCTTTTTCTTCCTCTTCTTCATGATCACTTTCATTTTCTGTAAATAAATTCAGAGAAGCAGGTCACATTAAGCAATTCACACTTCACATATGACCAAATCACTGTCCAGTCATAGCACAAGGACCTAACTATTCTCAGGGCAAGAACATGGATTCTGACATGAATATTCTAGGGTGGTCTAGATTAAGTCTGGTGAGAAGTAGATGACCCTGCTTTCCAGACCCACAGGCCAAAATTTCCCTCTGTGGGTAGACCATAATGCCATATTCCCTGCCTGAGTCTATGCAAGTTAAACAAATTTTTTTCCCAAAAAAATCTCCAAAAATTGGTCAAGCTACTTTGTGAGAGTGTTGCTGCAATACTGACTTATCTCACCAGATAACATGGTCATTGAATGTTTAAAGGCATCTATATATGAGACTGGACTGATGGATGAATTCTAACAACTCTGTCTTAAAAAATAATCTGCGATTTGGGAGGCCAAGGTGGATGGATCACTTGAGGCCAGGAGTTCGAGACCAGCCTGGCCAACATGGTGAAACCTTGTCTCTACTAAAAATATAAAAATTAGCCAGGCATGGTGGTGTGCACTTCTGGTCCCAGCTACTCAGGAGGCTGAGGCAGGAAAATCGCTTGAACCCAGGAGGCAGAGGTTGCAGTGAGCCGAGACTGCCACTGAACTCCAGCCTGGGTGACAGAGTGAGACTCTGTCTCAAAAAAAAAAAATCTGTGATGCTACAAAGAAACATTGGCCATGATGGGGTGGAGAACTCAGGCCCAGCCTTGCTCTATGGAGACACATCAGCAAGGTAAAGAATAAATGTTTCCATCCTGGTTTCAAGGTGACTGTGCAGCTAAGCAAGCTGATTTTTTTTTTTTTTTTGAGACGGAGTCTCGCTCTGTCGCCCAGGCTGGAGTGCAGTGGCCGGATCTCAGCTCACTGCAAGCTCCGCCTCCCGGGTTCACGCCATTCTCCTGCCTCAGCCTCCCGAGTAGCTGGGACTACAGGCGCCCGCCATCTCGCCCGGCTAGTTTTTTTTTTTGTATTTTTTAGTAGAGACGGGGTTTCACCGTGTTAGCCAGGATGGTCTCGATCTCCTGACCTCGTGATCCACCCGTCTCGGCCTCCCAAAGTGCTGGGATTACAGGCTTGAGCCACCGCGCCCGGTCGCAAGCTGATTTAAAGGAGATCAAGACTGAAGCTGAGAGCAGTAAAACTGGGGGAACAATATCTCCAAATACAAAGGCAAGGCTGCCAGTTTCCTTAAAAAGGCATAAAAACTCCATGGACTTTGTTCAGGGACAGATGACATAATGACAGATGATGAGAGATATTGGATCCAAGCTAGAAGGCTTGATAGATACCTCCTGTATACCTCCTGGACAAAGGTGACTATGAGTTTGTCCCAATTGCCTGGGGTCCATGACACTGGGGACAGGGAGACAGGGCTGAGGAGGAGAGGAAAACTCCCTAAACCACCTGACATCTGTGTTTAGTACCCCATCCTAATTTCTGATTCAAACCAATTTGTTTGTATAGAGCTCTTTTTCAGAGTTGATCTTCCTCAGCCTAGACAGAGGTATGAGGGGCAGAGAATATAGAGTCTACCTGGGAGAATGTGTAGAGCATCCTCCCATTCATCATGAGAGGATTCACTGTCTACAACCAGTGCAGAGTCAACTTTGTCTTCCTCAAATGTGATTTTGGTGTTCCTGTGAGGCTGGTTGGACTCAGAAGGGCCATAGCTATTTGAACAAGTGACGGCACATTCCTCCACTGAGTCCTCAGGGACTTCCTTTTCTTCTGCCTTCCGCACCTCCCTGATGAGCCAGCGGGGAGATGACAAAAGATTAAACACAGAGAGATTGGACCCTCAATTGGACCCAGGGAGTCCTAGCCAGTTTTGACAGAGGTATAAGAGAATTGTCCCAAAAAGCAAACAGGTGGCTCCCTGTAAGAGGGAACAGGCACCCCTCCTTTCTCTGCAAGAGATTGTGGATGCCATGGGAGCCAAAGAGGAAGGGAGCAGCTGGTGTTCATTGCACTGGGAAGATAGGAGCTGAGGAGCATGGAGGCTCAGCTATCGCTGTGTGTGCAGGCATGACACACACAGAGATACACACATGAAGAACCATACAGCTGCTACACCGTGTGCCAAAACTGGGTTGCATTTAAATACTGTGACCAAAGGAATACAGGCTCTTGAGCCACTGTAGGCCCTTCTGGGTCTTTTTAAAAAAATAATATTGTGAAATGTACAATTTTTTTCTAGGTACTTCTCTTGATGTTTACAGTTTCTAGAAACTTCCTAAATAATTCCTCTGCTTTTTACCTCTTTACTATTTTTTTGAGACACATTCTCACTCTGTCACCCAGGCTGGTGTGCAGTGGCATGATCTCGGCTCACCGCAACCTCTGCCTCCTGGATTCAAGCGATTCTCCTGCCTCAGCCTCCCATGTAGCTGGGAATACAGGTGTCCCCCACCACACCTGGCTAATTTTTGTATTTTTAGTAGAGATGAGATTTTGCCATGTTGGCCAGGCTGGTCTCAAACTGCTGACCTCAGGTGATCCACCCACCTTGGCCTCCCAAAGTGCTGGGATTACAGGTGTGAGCCACTGTGCCTGGCCCACCTCTTTACTATTTATCTTTCTTAACAAGAACCTGAAGACAATCATGTAGAAAGCAGCTTTGCATCTCCTCCTGGTTTTCATTATAGGAGAGAACAGTTCTCCTCTGTGAGTGCAGGAAGTCCCTAGGGCTGGTGACTTCATCCAGGGTCATGCTTACAAGGCCCATGAAGACAATGGACCAGGCCTATTTCCTTGTTGGGTGAGCATATGAAATCAGTGCACTCTGCAGCTTTCTTTATCCTGCATCTGAAATCTGTGACTACCTTCAACTCCTTCGTATTCTAAGACCTTTTCCATGGTTTATCCACCCACTACCCGCTCCTGATTGTTCAGTGTAAGCTGGGGACTGGTGACTCTTGTACTTTATGAATCTCCTCATCTTTATCATTTCCACTATCACCTTCATCATTCTCTGCAAACAAATACAGAAGTTTCCATTTAAATATTCCTCACTTCACACACTGCAAGCACAGTGAGCCCTGTGTGCACAGAGACATGAACATCTATGATGGGTCAGCGTTGAAGTGAAAGCTCTCATGTTTTATCTTTAATAAAATGCCCTGGCATGGTTTCCTGATCCATCAGGCAATGCATTTCTGATCTGGAGGGCCACCAGCAAGATGTGGCCAAATATTGAAAAGATGTTTTGCTCCCCATATCACTGGAGGCTTGTCCAGCATCTTTCTGGACTTTGGCAGCTGTCTCCCCCATCCTGCCACAGATCTGATTCCCAGGCACAGGCTCGGTGTCCTGTCACAGCTCTCACATTTAGAATCTATTTCTTTCTCTTAGGGGAGAACAAACAACCTTATCCCACCTTTCTTCATGCATTGGGAGACTCACAAGCCCTCCAAGTTGGCTTCTGCTGTGTTATTCAGGGACATTCTCTCCATGGGCAGTGCTCCAGTCTGAAGCACTTCCTACAACCAAATGCCCCCACATCAAGTGCCTTCTCCAACACCACACGGCGAGGGGCTTCATCTCACTTTGAAAGGTAATCATAATTGTTCCCATATTTGAATGCTGTATCTACCATTGAAGAGACAATTTGACCCCTTTGCAGGTTTAGACAAAGAAATCCAGAAAGGATAAATCAATCACTCACCCACAGTTACTAAGGACATTGCTGAAGATACAGCCTGGGAACCTTCATTCTTAGTCCTGGACTCTTTTTACTCTAACAGCTTGCCTTCTGTCATAGCCTCCTTCCTGTCCTTTAAAACTGAATGGGTATGACCTCTTGCTCCAAAGACATGACTATCAAGGAGGAGGAGACATTTGCAATACTGTGACCTCTAACCCCATGGACTTCTTACCTCTGTTCCTACCCAGGAAGTCCTGGTCATGTCATGGCCATATATGTTTAATGGAAAGAAACACCACCGACATAACTGTCATTGGGAAAGTATGGAGGTGTAGAGTCTCTCATAAGCCTGGGCTTTGTGTCATCAGGGCCTGTGGTCACCTTACCTGGGCTGAGCTTGTGGACAAGGTGCTCTGCCAGCCTGCTCTCAGAGGTCCTGCCCCTGGGAGTTGTCAGAATCATCAGGGGTGAGAAGGACCTTGAGATGCTGATTCAGTGAGAGGAAGGCATCTCTCCCTTCCTGTAACATGTCCTGTAACTGGGCCAGCTCTCAGGTCTGAGCGTGAACAGAGACTTTATGTTGCCTAAGGTGGAATAGTAGAGAAAATTTAACAGTGGAAAGGGATGAGTGATCCATTCTAATATTGCAACAAAGGAGCCCTCCATGCAGAAAGTCAGTACATATTAAGGGAAATGCCTGTGGCAAAGGAAAGGAAAATATATTTTTTTATTTAAAAACAGGTCTTCCCCTCTGCAACAGAGAGAGAGAGAGCTCCTGGAAGATTTTTCAGCATTCCATTCATCTTTTTCTTCTGTAACCAAATGAGTTCCAAAAGGATTTTCCTTCAATTTCTCATTTTGGTTGTGGACATTTTCATGTTAAAATACACATAGTGCAGTATTCAGTGACTGGACACAAAGCTGTGCACAGAAATGTGGCCAGGTACAACTGGAAAGATGGAAAAAGAAAAGAATGACACGGTCGAGAAGGCAATATTGGTTGAACAAATGAGAAGCCCAAGTCAGTCAGGAGGTCATTCTGACTAAGAGTAAATGCAGTGGTGATTGCACAGCATTTTGAGTATACTAACTGCTGCTGGGTAGTTCACTTTCCTTTGGTTAATTTTGTGTTATGCAAATTTCACCTCAACAATTACTTGTTTGAAAAAGAGAAAACGAGGCAACCCATAACTTACTATTATTGTTCTCTGTTTTACAAATATTTGTGTGACATGTGCCTGCCATGGCAATTCCTGCCCTTCCCCTGGCCCAGCTTAGCGCTTACTTCTCCCCGCTGAGCTGCTGTACCGAGATTCACACACCTGCCCACCTGCCTGCCCCCACGGGGCCCCCTCAGCTGAGCTCCTCCGCTTGCCTGAGCTTCTCTGCCAGCTTCTCCTCCTTGAACTTCAGTTCATCCCTCAGCATAGATTTTATCAGGTCTTTGCACTCTTCATATTCTAAGACAGACACGCCTGCCTCAGTGGAAGGCTGGATATGCTGCTGTGGTCACAGCCTACAGGGCAGGAGCCAGGTCCATCCCAAGGACAAAACTGTCCCCAGTTCCAGGCTGTAGGCAGGGATTTCCACATCTTTACTCTTCAGCCTCCCGACTTTCTGGCGTCTGATACTCCCCACTTAGACATAGGAAAAAAGAAGCTCAGGGGCACACGAAGCAACTCGACAAGATGATTCACCTGTAAGGAGGCAGGGTCAGAATTCACAGCCCCTGAGGTCTGACTCTGAATCATGGGACGCTTTCCCAAGCCTTGCAGCCTCTCCTGCACTGGGGAATGAAGTAGTGATTTTCTGTACAGCTAGGAAGGCTTCTAGGACTATGAGACTGCGAAAGGAAAATATCCTGGCCCCCAAAATCACGAAGGAAAACTCAAGCTGGGAACTGCTTAGGGCAAACCTGCCTCCCATTCTATTCAGTCACTCCTCTGCTCACTGAGATAGATACATATCTGATTTGCCTCCTTTGGAAAGGCTAATCACATACTCAAAATAATGTAACCATTTGTGTGTCACCTATCTGTGACCTGGAAGCTCCCTTCCCTGGTAGCTCCCTCTCCACTTTGAGTTTTCCTGCCTTTGCTTCAAGTTTTCCTGTCTTTCCAGACAGAACCAATTTACCTCTTACATATATTGATTCATGTCTCACGTCTCCCAATGTATGAAACTAAGCTATGCCCCGACCACCTTGGGCACATGTCGTCAGGTCTTCCTGAGGCTATGTCCTGGCGCATCCTTAACCTTGGCAAAATAAACCTTCCAAATTAACTGAGACCTGTCTCAGATTTGTTGGGTTCACATTTTGGTAACCACCACTGGGGGATTCTGAGTAGAGATGCCCCTGATCTTTGACAAATGTGTCAGTGCTTGGTACCAGCATGAACTAACTTTATAGCTCAAGCCAATAGGACAATTTGCTGAGGCCTGAGAGCACCCCCTCCAGATAATGCTTGATCTACGCAAATTTGGTCAAGATCTTAAATTTATTTTACTGTACAACTCTTTTTTTTTCTGGAGTTTTGCTTGCTGTCAACAGGAAGGCAAGTTTTCCTGCTTCCATGACAATGGAATGCAGGTAACTCCTTTATGAAGTTCGAGCTCACTTCTTCCAACAGGGAAGATGAGTTGTTTTTCCTGCTTCTAGGATGCTGGAGAGCAGTATACAGCCTGAGACCAATCACTAGGTAAGAAACTGGTTTGGGATTGTATCTTGCAATTTCCTTTTAAATGACTAAAATAAGCATTTAACCAGCTGGTGTTAATTTCTGCTTACACTTAGAGTGCTCAGAAATCATATAATTTGGGTCTTCCTGCCTTTGCTTCAAGTTGTCCCGCCTTTCCAGACTGAACAAATGTACTTCTTACATACATTAATTGACGTCTCGTGACCACCTTGGGCACGGTCAGGTCTTCCTGAAGCTGTGTCCCGGGTGCATCCTCAACCTTGGCAAAATAAACTTTCTAAATTAACTGAGACCCGTCTCAGATTTTCTGTCTTCACAGGATTGATTTTTTTTTTTTAAGCTGGGAATTTTAAGCACCAATATGTTCAAGATTTTAAAAATCATATCTGGATATAATTGCATAAAATATGAGGCATAAGACCATAAGGCCATGAAGGAAGCATGCCCAAATACTAATCAAATTTCTGTTAAGTTAGAAACAGTAGAATGAAGAACTAATAGTGTTTACTCTGTGCCAACAACTATTCCAGGAGGTTTACAAGCAATAGGTGGTGTAATTCATTGCAGCAATTTACCGAGGTAGGTATCATTATAACACCCATGAACAGATGAGGAAACTGAGGCACAGAGAAGATGAGCAACTTGGATGGAGCCCAGGAAACTGACCCAAGGTTCCTGCTTCACACACTGCTACCTCCACAAAGTCTTGGGAGCTCTCTTTTTCCCTCTTTAGAAATAAGAGCCTGGGCCAGGTACCATGGCTCATGCCTGTAATCCAAGCACTTTGGGAGGCCGAGGCGGGTGGATCACCTGATGTCAGAAGTTCGAGAGCAGCCTGACCAACATGGAGAAACCCCATCTCTACTAAAAATTCAAAAATTAACTGGATATGATAGCGCATGCCTGTAATCTCAGCTGCTTCGGAGGCTGAGGCAGGAGAATCGCTTGAACCCGGGAGGCGGAGGTTGTGGTGAGTTGAGATTGGGCCATTGCACTCCAATCTGGGCAACAAAAACAAAACTCCATCTCAAAAAAAAAAAAAGAGAAATAACAGCCTGTGCCCCAGGAAGCAGGACTTTCCTCTCACCAGGGTACTCCTTGCTCTTGATGCGGTCACTTATGGATACCACAATTTCTATTAGGTGCAGACTACTCTTTAAGCTACTTGGAGTTGGTACTGTGTGCTATCACCACGTTTCCACCAGGGTTCTCAGCATGGAACTTTGCCTATCAGGCCTCAATAGCCTGAATTGAATGGAAATTCATTAGTCCCAGATACGTAAAGCCACAGATTAGATGCTATTTTTCTGCAGGATCTTATATGGTACAGAGAGAATTCTTGTAAACACAATTTAGCCTCTTGCTGAGAAAAACAGGTGGTTCTGTTCCTATGTCAGACACCAATAACTGGTATTTTAACTCTAGTTCCACCCCACACCAAATTACAAACATGAAAAGCTGCTGAACACTTTGTGCCTCTGTTTTCCATCTTTAAGAAAATGAGGTTAAAATACCCTCTTCTTTTTTCCTAGAAGCATGGAAAGGATGAAATTAATTTTGATTAAGAGAGCATTTCACCTCTCAGGGAGAAGATGGGTAATCATTCATCATTTTTGATATAGTGAACCTATAGAACTTACTGTACTTCTTCAGCTGGTTGGCCAGGGAGTAGGTAGTAGTTTGAAATATAAGAAATTTCTCTTTGAGGTCTCAGAACTGCTGTTTGCTCTCTGCCAGCTGTAAGCGCAATTCTTGGTTGATTTCTAGGATGTTCATCTCTGCCCTTTCACTCGACAAAAGGCTGGCAGAAACAGTCACGCTGACATTTGTGCCAGAAGAGGTAGAGCCAGGGACTAGGGAGAAGAAACTCAAACACATAATGGGTTGAAAACTGGTGAAATCAAATAGGTTTGATCAGGACTGAGGGATGACAATAACTGGAATTGTTATCTTACCGCTGAGAAAACCTTGATCACTCCCCACAGCACTTTAGAGTCCTTAACCACAAAAACAGGGTCTGAGATGCCAGACATTTGAGCCAAAGGCACTGCTTGTAGCTCAGACTCTGACAAGAGTGAGGCAGATAGTGCCAGGTAATGGCCTGCAGTTGCAATAACAGAATTAGAAGGTGGGAATGGCATGGAATCTTAGGAGCCGTGCATTACAGTTGCCCAGGCTTTGCTGAAATACAAGGCCCCTTGGTCTTACCTGAGGGTCACCACTGAGGGGGACCATTTGTTCAGCAGTCATTCTCAGTATTTGTGTACTTTTGTGACAATGCCACAGACCCATCTCTTTCCCAATACATCTAAGCATATTCCTCATTGTTCGTTTCTTGTGTGTACCAGTCAGAAACAGTTTCCCAACGAGTTATATTTTCTTAATGGTAGTCATGAAGTCACCACACCTTCTCTTTCAATTAAAACAGATCTGAAGGCTTTTCCACAAGTAAAAGATATTAAACTGTTAGACTGCCGTGATATTCTCAGGGTCTTCTGCATTTTTTTTCTGTATCTACTGAAAAGTGAATGAATAATTCATTTTTAAAGAATGTTTTCTTTCCTGTCTCAGTATTCTTGCTGCATCTCTTTGTTAGGTTGATTTCTATTCTCTTACTGGATCGGAATTTTGGCTTTCCATTGCACTTAAGACAAGTTTGACATCATTACCTTCAAAGTTTTTCTTCTATGCGTGGGTTGATTTGTTTTCTAATGTCAGTGAACACTACATTTTATACTTGTCACTTATCGATGTCATTCTAGTTCCACAAGAGCTCTTTTCAAGGTATCAAGTAATCCAAATTATTTATACATATATCTCCTGAAAACATGTGTGACCATCTATCATGGGAAGTTTTGTAAACCTGATACTATTTTGTTGTTTTCATTCAGTTTTCTCGTATAATGAACAGAACAGGGTTGTGAGCAGTTCTTATGGAACATCGTTTGACATATATATATTTTCTGAGTTTGTCTAACACCATTGAAGTGTGGTTGCATTCCACTAACAGAACATGGCAAGATCAAGGGGGCAAGACATGGTTAGGGTTGGTTGGTGGTCCTCAGTGTTTCTATGCAGTAGAAGGTGAGTTTGAGGTGAGAGGAACGAGTAGGAGAGAGTAATCCCCTGAACCACCTACTCACTTTCTCAGCTTTTATCCCCACCTGGGTTTTGTGAGCCTGGGACTGGGGAGATAGTCCCATAGCCCAGGTCTCCTAAGTTTGGCTGCTGGACTTGAGTGATTTGAGGGTGCAATGAGCGTGACCCTGGGCTACTCAGCATTCATGTGGAAGTGAAGGACAGAAGACTGGGTCAATCTCATTTGAAAGCATACCTCTCAGCAGTCCCCAACGTCCTGCAACTACGCTGTGTAAGGACATTGCTTTGAAATGTATCAATGTAAATAAATTTATTTTCTGGTGTCTATGAGACCTGACATTATATGGCAGGAAAAAAATTTGTAAAATTTCATTAAAAAATTTGTAAAATTTCTTTATTTTAAAAATGGTGGCCGGGCACGGTGGCTCAAGCCTGTAATCCCAGCACTTTGGGAGGCCGAGACGGGCAGATCACGATGTCAGGAGATCGAGACCATCCTGGCTAACACGGTGAAACCCCGTCTCTACTAAAAACTACAAAAAACTAGCCGGGCGAGGTGGTGGCGCCTGTAGTCCCAGCTACTCGGGAGGCTGAGGCAGGAGAATGGCATGAACCCGGGAGGCAGAGCTTGCAGTGAGCTGAGATCCGGCCACAGCACTCCAGCCTGGGTGACAGAGCGAGACTCCGTCTCAAAAAAAAAAAAAAAAATGGTGAAGGCCGGGTGCAATGGCTTACGCCTGTAATTCCAGCACTTTGGGAGGCCGAGGCAGGTGGATCACCTGAGGTCAGGAGTTCAAGACCAGCCTGGCCAACACGGAGAAATCCCATATCTACTAAAAAAAAAAAAAAAAAAAAATACAAAATTAGCCAGGCATGGTGGTGCATGCCTGTAATCCCAGCTACTTGGGAGGATGAGGCAGGAGAATTCCTTGAACCCGGGAGGAGGTGGTTGCAGTGAGCTGAGATTGCACCACTGCACTTCAGCCTGGCAACAAGATATGTTCTTACTTCCCTTAAGTTAGCGGTGATGTCTTAGGACAGGAAGGAATGCTTTCCATTTTTAGAAGGTCTTTTCTTCGTGTCTCAATGCCTCTGGACAACTGTCCTGAAAGAAATTGCTAAATTTCTGATCTTGTGTTAGATAGCTAGAATAGATTTATAAGACTTCCTTACTTTCCCATGTCTGCTGAAGTGTGATTACTTAGCAGTATGATTCCTTTTCTTATAAGCTGAGCAGCTTAGGAAAGATTGGCCATGTTGCTGTGCAAAAAGAGGTAAACTTAATTTCTACTCAAAGCATGCTTGAATTTGAAACTAGGGCTTCCACTCTTCCAGAGTTGGACTGTCACTGCCTCAGGCATGTGCCCCGAAGGGCTTCTGTCTCTGCTTTACTCAGGATAAAGTTTAAATAGAGCCCAGCAAGCCAGGTCTCCTTTACTTCTAGGTTCCCCCAACAGTTTCTCCTCTGCTTTAGGGACTGCACTGAAAATATTCTTGTTCTGCTGTTGTGTTTTGGCTTTGGAATGATGTGATGCAGCTCAATGGGTCCTACCCCCAAGTTGACCAGAGTAAGAAACACCTGGGAAAGTCAGTGCAAATACAAGTTCATCGTCCTTCTGGCACGAATTTTGATTCTGTGGGCTCAGGTGGGGCCTGGAATGTGTTTAACATGACTCAGATGTGCAGTCAGTTTGGGGACCCACTGATACCATCAACCTTACAGTTTATGGGATGATTCTTTCTGTTTTGCTGATGAAGAAACCAAGGCACAGAGAGTCTGTAACTTGCCCAAGTTCCCCTTGCTGTAAGCCCTGGAGTCAGATCTCAAGTAGAGCACCCTCTTCCCCATCCCCTTCCCACATTTTCCAATTCAGTTGTGTCAGTTCTTTCCAAGTAGATGTTTCTCTTCCCTATGCCTTATTTCTACAAACAACAACAACAACAACACCTTTTTGAATTTAATTTGTTTCATCTGATACATTCCATCACAGCATGCTGTCAGCATCATATTCTGGTCACTTACTATTAATGCAAGATGCTTGTTTTTGAGATAGGCTCTCTTTCTGTCACCCAGACTGGAGTGCAGTGCTGATTACAGCCAACTACAACCTCAAACTCCTAGGATCAAGTGATCATCTTGCCTCAGCTTTCCAAGGAGCTGGAACTGTAGGCACACATCACCATTCCTGGCTAATTTTTAAAAAATTTTTTGTAGAGATGAAATCTTGCGGCCAGGCGCAGTGGCTCAAGCCTGTAATCCCAGCACTTTGGGAGGCCGAGACGGGCAGATCACGTAGTCAGGAGATCGAGACCATCCTGGCTAACACGGTGAAACCCCGTCTCTACTAAAAAATACAAGAAACAAGCTGGGCGAGGTGGCGGGCGCCTGTAGTCCCAGCTACTCGGGAGGCTGAGGCAGGAGAATGGCGTAAACCCAGGAGGCGGAGCTTGCAGTGAGCTGAGATCCGGCCACAGCACTCCAACCTGAGCGACAGAGCGAGACTCCGTTTCAAAAAAAAAAAGAAATCTTGCTATGTTGGTCAGGGTGGTCTAGAACTCCTGGCCTCAAGCGATCCTCTCACCTAGGCCTCCAAAAGGGCTGGGATTACAAGAGTAAGCCATTGAGCCTGGCCCTGAGATGATTTTCTTTTTTTTTTTCATGAAAATACAGGGCATGGAGATGTGGAAAGACACCTCACTTTATTATTGTTGTTATTATTATTTCTAAAGTATAATTCATAAATCACAAAATTCACAATTTTTAAGCATACCATTCAGTGTCTTTTACTATATTCCAAAGGTTTTGCAACCTTCACCACCATCTAATTTTAGAATATTTTCATAATGCCAAAAGCATGCCTGTACGTCCTGCCAGTCACTCTCAAATTCTCCCCTTTTTGCAGTCCCTGACAACCACTAATCTACTTTATCTCCCTATGGATATACTTGTTATGGACATTTCCTGTATATGGAATAATACAACATGGCCTTTTGCACATGCGTCTTTTACTTAGCTCACTATTCTCAAGGTTCATTCTTGTTACAGCTTACATTGGTACTTCAATCCTTTTTATGGCCAAATAATATTCCATTATATAGTTATACCACATTTTGTTTATCCATCAACTAATGGTCAGTTGGGATGTTTCCACTTTTAACTATTATGAATAATGCTGCTATAAATGTTTTTACATGTTTTTGAGTGAACATCTGTTTGTAATATTTTTGGTTGTATGAGTGCAATTGCTGCATCGTAAGTCACTTTATGTTTAACTATTTGAGGAACTGACAGACTGTTTTCCAACCTCAGTGGCTATGCCATTTTACATTTCCACTAGTAATGTATGAGAATTCCATTTTCTCCATAACTTTTCAAATATATGTTGTCTTTTTTTTTTTAAGTAACACTAGTGGGTGTGAAGTGGTATCCCATTTTGGTTTAAATTTATATTTTCCTAATGATGAAAAAATTGAACATATTTGCAGGAGCTTGTTGGCCCTTCATATGTGCCCTTTAGAGAAATGTCTATTCAATCCTTTTTTCTCATTGTTAAATTTGGTTGTTTGTCTTTTATTGCTGTTTTATGAATTATTTATACACTCTACATACTAGACCCTTGTCAGATACGTGACTTGCAAATAGTTCCCCATTATGTGAATCATCTTTTCACTTCAATGACAGAGTCCTTTGAAGCACGAAATTTTTAAATTTTAATTAAGTCCATTTATCTATTTTCAGGTTGCTTGTCCCTATTTAAGAAATGTCTGATCCAGAGTCACAAAGATTTTATACTTATGTTTTCTTCAAGACATCACTTTTGGAATGAAAACTTTCCTGGGTTTTAGTGGAGGATGGATATTGTTTATTTATGCCTCCTGTTCATTACAATATTTTTCCTGATCGGTATTCATAAGTCCACCACCCCTCCATGGAGCATGCCATGGCCTGTAACAGAGCTCTGGGGACTGGTATCCTTCCACTAATTTTGATGCTGGTGAGAGCCCTGGTCATATATTTCAGCCTGAACTTAACCCAACCCAGTTGCTTCTATAGCTCAGGGCCATTAGAGTTGAAGTCAAGAGCCACTCTGAGAATGCTTGGCAGCCTGTGCTGCTCTGAGACTGGAGTGGGCTTTCTCAGTTCATTCCATACAGAAGAGACCACAGGGGTTGGACCCAGTCAAGACTTTCATCTCTGGTGTTAGAAAGTAGACCTGCTGCAGGGTTTGGGGAACGTTATTTAATGCAAACTAGATCCTCTCTAATTATTTATACCGCATGTGTGACTTCTTTCTAGAAACAATGGAAGAATATTTATGTTAGAACATTTTGTCTATTCTTTGTCAATTGTTGTTTGTCTACAATTTTAAAGGAGATAAAGGAAAGCTCAGTGTAACTATATTCTTAGCACTTAATTAGGGTTTATGTCCACTGCAATGTGATCATATTTAATTCTATAAACTATCTTATTACGTAGATATTATCTGGTTCCTGGTGAGAAAACAAACTCAGACAGATTAGAAAATTTCTCTAGGTCACAAATCTAGTAAGAGGAGGAGTAGGAATTAGAAGCCAGTTCCTTTTGGCCTTCAAAGCTGAACTTGTATCATTAGATCAAACGGAATGACAGTACTTTTACAGGAATTGGCCTCAAAGTTTGTGGTTCTACATTGATTTTCCCAAGGAAACAGTGTGTCATTTTTTTTTCTTTCTTTCTTTCTTTCTTTTTTTTTTTTTTTTGAGACAGAGTCTCTTTCTGTCGCCCAGGCTGGAGTGCAGTGGCGCAATCTCGGCTCACTGCAAGCTCCGCCTCCCGGGTTTACGCCATTCTCCCGCCTCAGCCTCCGAGTAGCTGGGACTACAGGCGCCGGCCACCACGCCCTGCTAATTTTTTGTATTTTTAGTAGAGATGGGGTTGTCATTTTAATATTATTTCAAACTTTTAAATTTCAAACCTTTTTAAAAATTATACATTTTTTGTTTGTTCTGTTCCATTGCTTTTGGTTTCTTCTCAATGGATCCCTATTATTTATATGCTGAATATTTGTTACTCATCTTTTGTCACTTTCACTTTTCCTTGAGTGTCTGCTAAGACACTTCTACTAACAGTTCTTCACTGAGGTGTAATTTGCATAGAGTAAAATTCAAAAAACATAAGGGCACAGCTTAATAAATTTTAATGTAATTATGCATTGTATAATAACACCCAGATCAAGATAGGGAACATTTTCCCCTATGTCAAAAAGTTCTGATGTGCTTTTGCCAGTCAATACTCATCCCCCAAATGAAGAATACAATCTGAATTTTGTCACTGTCTTAGTTCCTTTGTGTTGTTAGAAAGGAATACCGGAGACTGGGTAATTTGTAAAGAAAAGAGGTGCATTTAACTCATAGTTCCGCAGGTTGCACAACAAGCATGACACCAACATCTGCTCTTAATGAGAGCGTAAGACTGCTTCCACTCATGGCAGAAGGTGAAAGAGAACCAGTGTGTGCAGAGATCATATGGTGAGAGAGGAAGAAAAAGAGAGGGAGGAAAGGTGCAAGGCTCTTTTTAATAACCAGTTCTTGCAGGAACTAAGAGAGTGAGTTCACTCACTACCTTCTCCCAGGGTGGTGATTAATCTATTCATGAGGGATCCACCCGCACGACCTGAACACCACCCATTAAGCCCCACCTCCAACACTGGGGATCAAATTTTAACATGAGATTTGGAGGGGACCAATATCTAAACTACAGTAGCCACCATAAATGAATTTTTTTTATTCTTGTGCTTTATAAAAATGGGATCATTTAGTATGTTCTCTTGTTTTGACTTATCTTACTCAGGTGGTTATATATGCTGCTAATTTATTTGATTGTGTTTTTCTCTCATTTTATATTGTTTTGGCCAAGTAATATCCTATTTATTGTAGGATTATCACACAATTTGATATCATTTTTCTTTTTTCTTTTTTTTTTTTTTTTTTTTGAGACAGGGCCTCACCCTGTCACCCAGGCTGGAGTGCAATGGTGTGATCTCGGCTCACTACAACCTCCGCCCCCCAGATTCAAGTGATTCTCCTGCCTCAGCCTCCCAAGTAGCTGGGATTACAGGCACACACCTCCACATCCAGGTAATTTTCATATTTTTACTAGAGACGGGGTTTCACCATGTTGGCCAGGCTGGTCTCGAACTCCTGACCTCATGATCAACCCATCTGGGCCTCCCAAAGTGCTGGGTTTACAGGCATGAGCCACTGCGCCCAGCTTGCTATCGTTTTTCTAATGGTAGACAGGTTTACTTGCTGACTATTATGCATAAGTAACTATGAATATTCTCGTATAATTCTTTCTGTGAAGATACATACACATTTCTCCTGGGTATATGTAGCTAGGGATGGAATTGCTTGGTGAAAGGGTAAAAGCTGACACAAAGTTTTGGGAAGTAGTTGTATTATTTTACATTTCTATGAAAAATATAAGCCATTTCCTGTTGCTCTACATTCTAACCCACTTAATATTTTCAGTCTTTTAAATTTTGGCCATTCTACCAGGTGTGTAGTGACATCCTATTTTGGTTTTCACATGCCTATTGGTCATTTAGATATATTTTTATGTAAAGGATCTTTTCAAATTTTCCGCTCATTGATATACTGAGTTGTTTGTCATTTTCTTTGTGATCTATAGTTTTTTATATATTTTGAATGAGTCCATTTCAAATGAATGAGTTCATATATGTGTATGTGTGTGTGTATATATATATATAAAATAATTATTCCTGGTTTACAGATAGCTTTTAACTTGTTAAACAATAACCTGTAATAAGCAGAAGCTTTTTAAAAATAAAGAACAATTTAATTTATTTTTCATTGTGATGAGTGCTACAGTATCTGGTATAAGAATTATTTTCCTATGTCAAGTTCACAAAAATATTTTCTATTTTTCTTTTACAAGATTTCTAATTTTAACTTTCACATCTTAAATGTAATGTATTGTGGAAAGTGGTTGTTAATATTAAATTTTTTTTTTTTTTTTTTGAGACGGAGTCTCACTCTATCGCCCAGGCTGGAGAGCAGTGGCGCAATCTTGGCTCACTGCAAACTCCGCCTCCCAGGTTCATGACATTTTCCGGCCTCAGCCTCCTGAGTAGCTGGGACTACAGGCGCCCGCCACCAAGCCCGGCTAATATTAAAATTTTAAAGCAACAAATATTATTTTACTGAAGAACTTTTTTATTGAAAAGTCTTTCATTTCCTCAATTCAGGGCATTAGGGTACTTGTTTTTAAAAAATTTAAATAACTGTACATATGTGGGCATATTGTTTGAAACTGTATTCTTTTACATTGATATATTTATGTATACTTACACCAGTAGTATAATTTTGAATCATTGTAGCTTTAAAATGAGTTTTAAAATTTAGCAGAATAAGTCCTCCAATTTATTGCTTTTTTAAGACTGGCTTGCCTGTTCTAGATTCTTTGATTTTTAAATACATTTGGAAATTAGCTTTTAAATTTCTCTAAAAACTCCTGCTAAAGTTATTAATCAGAATTATGTTGAGGTAATAGCCTAACAAAATGGAGTCTTCCAATCCATGAACATTATATATATATATTTAATTTCTGTCACCAATACCCTTTAGAGGCTTTGTATCTGCTTCACTGTATGTATTCTTAAGGATGTAATGATTTTGGATACTAATTTCTATTCTGTTTTATTGAATTTCATTTTCTAGCTGCCAATTGCTAGTATGGAAAAAATAAGATTATGAAATCCACTTTATAAAGGTATAATTTAGGTACAACAGGCTGCACCACTTTAAAATGTGTAATTCAATACATGTTTACAAATGTATACACTAATGGAACTACTGCCACAATCAAGATTTAGGAATTTCTCTATATTTTCCTGTGCCCCAAAGTTTCTTGTACCCCTTTGCAGTTCATCCATCTTTCAACCCTCAGGCCCAAGGAGCCACTGTCACTTTAGGTCAGTTTGAAGTTTTGACTATTTTCTATAAGTGAAATTATACCTGTGTTCTTTTGTGTCTGCCTTCTTTCATGCATCATCTTAATTTTAAAATTTATCCAAATGAGTATCTGCATCAATAAATAATTCCTTATAATTGCTGAGTAGTATTCTTTTGTGTGGCTTTACCATGTTTGTTTATACATTCACTTGTTATTAGACATTTGTGTCATGCCATGTTTGAGCTATTATGAATAAAGTATAATGAACATCCACATACAGAATATAGTGCAAACATAGTGTGTAAATTCCTAGGAATGGAATGACTGTCCAACTGACTTGTATATGTTTAACCTTATAAGAAACTGTTAGCCAGATTTTCAAAGGAGTTGTACTACTTTTTATTCCCACAAGTATAAGACTTTTAAGTGCTTTATATCCTGACCAACATGTGGTATTTTAAATGTTTTGAATTTTAGCCACTCTCATGGATACATAATGGTATCTCATCCTTGTACTGATTGATCTTTCTGATGACTAAAGAGTTGAGCATCTTTTCATGTGCTAATTGACCATTCATGTATCTTCTTTTCTGAAGTATTTATTCAAGTCTTTGGAGAAAACTGTTTTTATAGTGCTGTTTATCTTATCAAACTCCATTATATATATATATGCCAAAAATCCTTTGTTGGAGATAAATATGATATCTCCTATATTGTGGCTTCTTTTTATGTTCTATTAATGCTCCCTATTTTGGACATAAAGATAAATAATCTTCAAAAAGGTGATTTTACATGTACATATATAAATTCATGCCTAAGAATCATTTATTAGGCATATACGTAAGGATCTATTTCTGGATTCTCTCTTCTCTTCCATTGATGTACGTTCTATTTTTTTCAACAATACACATGATATTGATTTCCACAGCTGTATAGTAATTCTAGAAACATGTAGTGAATTCATTCACCATTGTGTTTTTATAATATTGCTCTTTTATTATTCTTGGTCATTGACATTTCCATATAAATGGTAGAGTCAACTTATAAATTTCTACCAAAATGCCTGTTGGAAATTTTACTAGAATTACATTGGATCTAGAGATCAGTTTGGGAAAAACTGACTTTTAAACTATAACAAGTCTTTTGATTCTTGACAAGGTTTATCTCTCCACTAATTTAGTTCTTTTATAATGTCTCAAAGCAATGGTTGGTAGTTTTTAGAGTACCAGCCTTACATAAATTTTGTTGAATTTATTTCTAAGCACATCATGTATTTAGAAGTTACTTTAAATGAAATTGTATTTTTATTTCATTTTCCAAATGCTCATTGTTAATATACAGAAACACAACATACTATATTTATATTGAACTTATATTCGGCAATACATTGCCAAAATAACTTAGTTTTTGTAGATTTTTGTAGATTTCTAGGATTGTTTACATACACAATCACTATCTGTGAATAAAGACAGCTTCAATTCTTTCATTTCAGTCTTTTCAATGCCTTTATTTTATTTTATTTTATTTTTTTTAACTTCATTGCATTGGTTAAGATCTCTAGTATAATGCTGGATTGAAAGAGTAACAGAAGATATTCTACCTTTTTTTCTCTGATTTTATACAAAAGCATTTGACCATATGCCATTCAATATAATGTCACCTGTAGCTTTTTCAAATTTGCCCTAGTGGGGTTGAAAGTGTTGCCTTCTGTTCTTATTATGCAGAGAGTTTTGAGGGGTTTGTATTTTTTCATCTTGAAAAAAGTTTTCAATTTTACCAAATACTTTTTCTGTGTATGTCAAGGCAATCATATGATTTTTCTCTTTTGTCCTGATAATATAGAGTATTATGTTGGGTTTTTTTAAAGTATAAAAAGATTTATTGAATCAAGCTATGACAGTTTTTAAAAAATATTTTAAACTGTTTTAACAACTATATTGAGATATAACTTACATGCAAGAAACTACACATAATTAAAGTGTTTCATTTTAAACGTTTGATACATCTGCAATCACAATAGTGGATATAGGTCGGGCACAGTGGCTTACACCTGTAATCTGGCACTTTGGGAGGCCAAGGCAGGCAGATTGCTTGAGCTCTGGATTTTGAGACCAGCCTGGGAAACATGGTGAAACCCCATCTCTAAAAACAAAAACAAAAACTAGTCAGCCATGGTAGCATGTGCTTGTAGTCTCAGCTACTTGGAAGGCTGAGTTGGGAGGATGGCTTGAGCCCAGGAGACAGAAGTTGCAGTGAGCCAAGATTGTGCCACTGCCCTCCAGTCTGGGTGACAGAACCAGACCCTGTCTCAAAACAAACAAACAAACAAACAAAACAAAACAAAACAAAACAAAAAACCCATAGAGGATAGATCTACCACCTCCAAAGTTTCCTTGTGTCCCTAGTAATTCCTTCTTCACCTTTCTCCCCCCACCTCAGGCAACCACTGGTTGTCTTTCTGTCATAATAGATTAAATTTTCTAAAGTTTTCTATAAATAGAATCATATAGTATGTACATTATTTTGGTTTGATTTTTTCATTCAGAATAATTATTTTGAGATGTAGACACGTTGTCAGGTGTATCAATAGATCACTCTGCTATTCTGCTGAGTAATATCCCATGTGATGGATGCATCACAATTTATTTTATTCATTCACCTGTTCATGGATTTGGATGGCTTCTAGTGTTAAGACTAAAGCTTCCATCAACAAATTTGCGTGGACATATCCTTTCTTTTAATTTGGATGTAATAGCAGTATCATATGGTAGGTACAGGTTTACTATTTTAAGAAGCTGCCAAATTGTTTTATAATGTGCTTGTAAAATTTCACATTCTCATCAGCAGTGTATGAAGTTTTAATTCCTGTACATCTTTGCCAGTATATGGAATGGTGAATTTTTTAACTTTAGTCATTTTACTTGGTATGCAGTGGTTTAAATTTGCATTTACCTAATGACTAACGATGTTGAATACCTTGTCATGTTATTATGTGCCTTCTATATATATTTTTTTTGCCCAAGTATCTTTACACATCTTTTACTCATTTGAAAATTTGATTTTTTTGTCTCCTTATTAATAACCTTTGGGAGTTCCCTTAGTGTTGTAGACAGGAGCTCTTTATCAGATATGTAATTTCCAAATATCTTTTCCTAAGTGTGGCTTGCTTTTTCATTCTCTTACAAATGCCTTTTTTTTTTTTTTTATTGAGACAGAGTCTCACTCTGTTGCTCAGGCTGGAGTGCAGGGGCATGATCTTAGCTCACTGCAACCTCTGCCTCCCGGGTTCAAGTGATTCTCCTGTCCTAGCCTCCCGAGTAGCTGGGATTACAGCCTGCCACCATGCCTGGCTAATCATTTTTGTGTTTTTAGTAGAGACAGTTGTTTCACCATGTTTGCCAGGCTGAGCTCAAACGCCCGACCTCATGTGATCCACCTGCCTCGGACTCTCAAAGTGCTGGGATTACAGGTGTGGGCCACCGTGTCCAGTCACAAATGTCTTTTGAAGAGCATTTTTCTAAAAGTGTTGTTGAAGTTCAATTTATTAATTTGTTCTTTTACCAGTTCTTAGGGGGAATTCATTCAGCTTTTGCCCTTTCAGTATGATGTTGGCTGTGGGTTTGTCATAGATAGCTCTTACTATGTTGAGGTATGTTTCTTTGGTGTTCAGTTTGTCAAGTGTTTTCACATGAAGGAATGTTGAATTTTATTGAAAGCCTTATCTTTATCTATTGAGATGATCATGTTGTTTTTGATTTCAGTTCCATTTATGTGATGAATCAAATAACATATGTTGAACCAACCTTGCATTCCAGGATTGAAGTTGTTGAGGATTTTTGTGTTCATATTCATCAGGCGTATTGGCCTGAAATTTGTGTGTGTGTGTTGTGTGTCTTGGCCAGTTTGGTATCAGAATGATGCTGGCCTCATAAAATGAGTTAGGGTGGGTCCTTCCTCTTTGATTTTTAAAATAATTTCAGTAGGATTGTTATCAGCTCTTTTCTATATGTCTGGTAGAATTCAGCTATGAATCTGTCTGGTCCAGGCCTTTTTCTGGTTGGTAGGTTTTTTATCACTAATTCAATTTCAGAACTCCTTATGGTCTATTCCTGGGTTTTATTTTACTTTTTTCTGATTTAATCTTGGGATTGTATGTTTCCATGAATATACTCAATTCTTGTAGGTTTTCTTACTGCTTTCATTGAGTTTTGTATGTAGTTTCACATCTCAGTTTTATTCAGTTCAGCTCTGATTTTGGTTTTCTTTTCTTCTGCTAACTTTGGGGCTGGTTTGCCTTTTTTTTCCCTTAATTCCCCTTGGTGTAACGTTACGTTGTTAATGTTCTTTCTTTTTTTTTGCTTTTCTTTTCAGCACAGAGTTGTTGATCCATAGATTGTTAATTTGAGATCTTTCTAACTTCTCCAAAAATGCCCACTCTCACCACTGCTATTCAACATGGTACTGAAGTCCCAGCCAGAGCAATCAGGCAAAGAAAAAGAAAAGACATTGAAATACAAACGGAGGAAGCCAAACTATCTCTCTTTTCCGATGATATAATTCTACATCTAGAAAATCCCATAGTCTGTCCAAAGGCTCCTGGAACTGATAAACAATTTCAGTAAAGTTTCAGGATATAAAATCAATGTACAAAATTCAGTAGTATTTCTATACACCAATAACATCCAAGCTGAGGGCCAAAACAAGAATGCAGTCCCATTCACAATAGCCATGAAAATAATAATATTTCTAATAATACAGCTAACCAGGGAAGTGAAAGACCTCTACAACAAGAATTACAAAACATTGCTGAAAGAAATCAGAGACAAGAGAAATAGAAAAACATTGCATGTTCCTAAGCAAATTAATGCAGGAACAGAAAACCAAATACCACATATTCTCACTTATAAGTGGACATGGGAGTGCAGATACCTCCACTAGGTGTTGATCTCATTTCCTTTAGATATATAACCAGAAGAGGGATTGCTGGGTTATATTTTTAACTTCTTGGGAAACCTCCATACTGTTTTCCATAAGGACTGCACCAGTTTACATTTCCACCACCAGTATACAAATGTTTCCTTTTCTACCCACCCTTGCCAACACTTCTCCCTTGTCTTTCATACAATCACCAACTTAACAAGTGTGAGGTAAAATCTCATCGTGGATTTTACCTGCATTTCCCTAATGATTAGTGATATTGAGCAATTTTCATATACATGTTGGCCATTTGTACACCCTCTTCGGAGAAATATCTATTCAGTTCCTTTGTACAATTTTTAGTCAAGTTATTTGTGATTGAATTCTGTGTGTTCTTTATATTTTGGATATAAACCCTTTAACAGATATATGGTCTGCAAATATTTTCTCCAAATGAGTAGGCTGCCTTTTCATGTTGTTGATTTTATTTTTATTTTTTTGCTGTGCAGAAGCTATTTGGTTTGATGTAGTCCCATTTGTTTGTTTATTTTTGCTTTTGATGTCCTATCAAAAAAATTATTGCCAAGACCAATGTCAAGGAGCTTTTCCCGGCCAGGTGCGGTGGCTCAAGCCTGTAATCCCAGCACTTTGGGAGGCCGAGACGGGCGGATCACGAGGTCAGGAGATCGAGACCATCCTGGCTAACACGGTGAAACCCCGTCTCTACTAAAAATACAAAAACTAGCCGGGCGAGATGGCGGGCGCCTGTAGTCCCAGCTACTCGGGAGGCTGAGGCAGGAGAGTGGCGTAAACCCGGACGGCGGAGCTTGCAGTGAGCTGAGATCCGGCCACTGCACTCCAGTCCGGGCAACAGAGCAAGACTCCGCCTCAAAAAAAAAAAAAAGGAGCTTTTCCCCTATGTTTTCTTCTAGAAATTTTATGATTTCACATTTTACACACAAGTCTTTAATCTATTTTGAGTTGATTTTTGTGTATTTTGTTTATGTGTCCAATTTCCTTCTTTTGCATGTGGATATCCGGTTTTCCAAACACCATTTGTTTAAGAGACTATCCTTTCCCCATTTTGTGTTCTTGGGGGCATGGTCGAAAAGTAGTAGACTGTATGTACCTGGATTTATTTCAGGGCTATCTATTCTGTTTCTGGTCTATGTGTCTATTTTAATGCCAGTCCCATACAGTTTTGATTACTAAAGCTTTGTAATATAATTTGAAACTAGGTAGTATGAAAGCTTCAGCTCTGCTTTTCTTTCTCAGTACTGCTGTGTTTGTTTTGGGCTTTTGATGATTACATACAAATTTAGAAGTTTTTCTATTTCTGTGAAAAATGCTATTGGAATTTTGATAGGGATTGCTTTGAGTTTGTAGACCACATTAGGGTAGTACAGGCATTTTAACAATATTTATTCTTCCATACCATATCTTTCCATTTATTCATATCTTCAATTTCTTTCAACAATGTTTTATAGTTTTCAGTGTGTAGGTCTTTTGCCTCCTTGGTTAAACTTATTGCTGATTTTATTCTTTTTGATATTATCATAATTGTATTTTTAGATATTTTATTGAATAGATCATTATTGATGTATGGAAATCCAACTGCTTTTTATTAGTTAATTTTATATCCTACGACTTTACTGAATTCATTTATTAGTTCTAACAGGGTTTTTTGTGGAGTCTTTAGAAGTAGCTACATGTAGGATCATATTATCTGCAAATAGGAATAATTTCATTTCTTTTTTTCTGGTGTGAATGCCTTTTAATTTCTTTTTCTTTCCTGGTTGCTCTTGTTAGTACTTCCAGTACTATGTTGAATAGAAATGGTGAGAGTGGGCATCCTTGACTTGGACTGGATCTTAGAGGAAAAGCTTTCCATTTATCTTGATTGATAATCATGTTCGCTGTGGGCTTCTCATAAGTGGCCTTTATAATGTTGAAGAAATGTTTATCTATGTCTTATTTGTTGAGAGTTTTTATCATTAAAGGATGCTGAGCTTTGTCAACTGCTTTCTCTGTATTTACTGGGGTGATCATGTGGTTTTCATCTTTCATTCTGTATCACATTGATTTGCATATATTAAACCAAACTTCAACCACAGGGATAAATCCCACTTGGTTAAGACATATATTCTTTTTGATGTGTTGTTGAATTTGGGTTGCTAGTATTTTATTGAGGATTTTTTTATCTGTGTTCATCAGTGATATTGGCCTGTAGTTTTCTTTTCCTTTGGTGTCTTTGGCTTTGGTATCAGGATGATACTGGCCTCATAAAGTGATTTTGGAAGTATCCTCTCTATTTCTATCTTTGAGAAGAGTTTAAGAAGAACTGGCAATAATTATTTTTTGAACGTTCAGTAGATTTCATCTGTGAAGCCCTTATGTCCTGAGTCCTGGTCCTGGCTTTTCTTTTTTGGCAGGTTTATGGCTATTGCTTCAATCTTTTTATTTGTTATTGGTCTGTTCAGGCTTTCTACTATTTCTTGATGGAATATGGGTAGGTTGTATGTTTCTATGAATTTATCCATTTTTTTCTAGGTTATCCAATTTGTTGGTATATAGTTCTTCATAATAGTTCTTTATGATTCTTTTTATTTCTGAGGCATTTGTTGAAATGCCTCCATTTTCATTTTTGATGCTATTTATTTAACTCTTCCCTCTTTTTTTTAGTCTAGTTAAAAGTTTGTCAATTTTATTTTTTCGAAAAATTAACTCAGTTTTGTCGATTTTTCTATAGTTTTTCTATTCTTTAATTGATTTGCTTCTGCTTTGAATTTTATTATTTTCTTCCTTTTGCTAATTTCATTTTGATCTTTTCTTAGTTCCTTAAAGTGTAATGTTAGGTTATTTATTTGAGATCTTCTTTTTTAATGTAGGCATTTATTTTTTATTATGATTTTATTTTATTTTATTTTCTGAGTCAGGGTCTCACTCTGTTGTGCAGGCTGGAGTGCAGTGGCATAATCTTGGCTCACTGCAACCTCCCCAACCAACTCCTATCATCTCTCCATTCTCCTTCCCAGTCTCTGGTACACACTAATTTTTGTATATGGAATGACACATGGATCTGATTTTTTACTTATTTTTATATGCAAGTGGATATGTCATATTCATTTGTTTAAAAAAATCCTTGGCCGGGCGCGGTGGCTCAAGCCTGTAATCCCAGCACTTTGGGAGGCCGAGACGGGCGGATCACGAGGTCAGGAGATCCAGACCATCCTGGCTAATACGGTGAAACCCTGTCTCTACTTAAAAATACAAAAAACTAGCCGGGCGACGAGGCGGGCGCCTGTAGTCCCAGCTACTCGGGAGGCTGAGGCAGGAGAATGGCGTAAACCCGGGAGGCGGAGCTTGCAGTGAGCTGAGATCCGGCCACTGCACTCCAGTCTGGGTGGCAGAGCAAGGCTCCGTCTCAAAAAAAAAAAAAAAAAAAAAAAATCCTTGACCATTTGTTGAAAGATTTTACATTTTTAAATATATATATATATATTTCATGTTTGTCAAAAATCTGTTCTCCAGATATGTACTGGTTTATTTTTGGACTGTATATTTTTTTCCTATTTTATCAATGTTTTATTGATCATATCCCAACGCCATTCTGTTTTGATTACTGTAATAGTTTTTCAAATTAGATAGAGCTAGTCCTCCAAGTTTGTTCACTGTACAGGCATTTTGGTTAGGCTAGTTCATACTAATTTTAGAATCAGCTGATCAATTTCTACCAGAGATGCTTGCTGAGATTTCAAGTGGAATTGCATTGAATTTATAGTTCAAATTGGGGAAAATTGACATCTTAATAATATTTAGTCTCCTGACCCATGAACAAATAATGTCTCTCTAGTTTTTAGGTATTCATTGTGCTCTCTGTGCAACATTTTGTAATTTTCAATCAGATTTATCCCTATGTATTTTATATGTTTGATACTATTGTAAGTGGTATTGCTTTCTACATTTCAATTGTGCATTGGAATTACACAAAATAGAATTGATTTTTGTATATTGATCTTGTATACTGCTAGAAACAAATGTTTTTCGGATTCAAGTTACATTTGGCAGTGACAATATTTTTGGGGTCTTGTGTATTTACCAGGTGAAAAGAATCTTTTTTATTTCACTTGGAGCTTTATCATCAGCCCAAGGAAGAGGAATGTCCCAACCCATATGAAGTTCTGAGGCTGGGCAGAGTTTGTACCTTGTGGACCAATCCATGTGAAATGTTCTGTATGTTTACCAATAAGTTTTCTTTGAGAGTACTTATGCAGTTGATGGGGCTTCTTGTGTGCATGTCTGTCTGCAATGTTACATTTGTAAAATTTAGAAGCCAATGTTATCCCTTATTTTCAAATTTTGTATTAAATAATCTATCCCAGCATTACATAGTGTCAGACTTTGGGATGGTCTTCAGTGATATATCCATCAAGTTATCATGAGTAGGTACCTGATCCTGAGTAGTCTTATTTCTGATGTGATCTATTATAAAATGAGACCAGATCTTTAAAATAACTAATAATAATGGACTTGAGAGGGTTTCTTTGTGGAATACTCAGCCTTAGGAGCCAGTAGATCCTACTCCACATGTGAAGTAGGATCTACTCCCTTCAGTATGTGAGCATCAAGACCCTGATTCTGCAGTGGAGTCTGCGGCCCCCTGCTGTATCAGCCTCAGTCCCTCAAGGGAGGGTGAATGGCCTTCAGTTTCTTATGTCACAATTGACACATGTAGCACGTTTGAGTATCTCTTTAGTTATTGACCTAGATTTATGTCCAATCATGTCAAGTTTACTCGCCTGGGTGAATCACAAGGTCACATTCCCAGTCAGTCTTTTGACTGTGTCACAAAAAACCAAAAGTATTCATTTGTCATTATGTATCTCTCCTGAAGTTCAACTTTGATAGGCTAAAACACGGCCCACAAACAACTTTAGAGGTGGTTTCTTAAATGTTTGTCTGTGGTTTACTAAAGTCCTATCACTCAAATGAATTTATCTTTTACTCCAGTTTTTTATTTCTCCATGTTTTGTCTCTATGACAGAACCCAAAAGTCAGTATAAACATAAATTTATTCCCGCTGATTTACAACCAATCAACAGAATGTATATTACATAGGATTCTGTACATTGGGTTGCCAGCCTTCTTCCTTCTTTTACCTGTTTCCTGTTGGATGGAAAGATAATATGGACCAGGTTTGATGGCTCAAGTTTGTAATTCCAGCACTTTGGGAGGCTGAGGTGGGAGGGTCACTGGAGACCAGGAGTTCAAGACCAGCCTGGGCAACATAGTAAGACCTCATCTTCTTTTTAAAAAAATGAATGTTGTAATGTTATTTGTCACTTTTATTAACATCCCTGGACTACAGTTCTACCATTTATTTTTTTAAAAGCATACCTTATTAATATAAGATGTGCTTACATCTGTATATTTGTGAGCATCATTAATATTAATAGTTAAAATCTATAGTAGTGAATTATTTGGTTTGATCAGAGACTAAAGTCTGAAAATTAGAAATTCACTCTTTCAGGTGTGTGTGTGCTGTTTTGCTAATCCCTCACCTCTCTCAGAAAAGCCATTGTGGGCCCAAGCCAGTAAGTAGACAGTCTGAAAGAATGAATGAAGATCGGCCGGGTGTGGTGGCTCACTCCTGTAATGCTAGCACTTCGGGAGGCCGAGGTGGGTGGATTACCTGAGGTCAGGAGTTCGAGACCAGCCTGGCCAACAGGGCGAAACCCCATCTCTACTAAAAATACAAAAAATGAGCTAGGTATGGTGTTGCATGCCTGTAATCCCAGCTACTCGGGAGGCTGAGGCAGGAGAATCACTTGAATCTGGGAGGTGGAGGTTGCAGTGAGCCGAGATCACACCACTGCACTCCAGCCTGGGCAACAGAGCGAGACTCCATCTCAAAAAAGAAAAAAAAAAAAAAAAAAGAATGAAGATCCTAAAATAAATATGTAGTGTCCATTGAGTGGAAAATTTTGCAAAAGTTGTTTTTCTACAGTTGTGCAATGTTTCTCTGAGCCAGCCCATCTGTTGCTTCAAAGGCCCCCAATTTTTTTTTCATCATCTTATGGCCATTGTCATTAACTCCATTTTGCTCTTGCCTATGTCATCTACTATGCAATCTGTTTCACTGCATGGCCCTAGAGGCAGAGCCATTTTTCCAACTTTAAGTGCGTTAAAAGACTCATGTCTCTGAAAGAAAATGGAAGTCAGTGGTTCTCTTTGTGTTTTGGTATTCAAAGCCATCATTAGGGTCAAGTGGCAAATATGTTTTCTCCAGAAGTTATTAGGGGCTGTTCAATGAAATAACTTTTCACTTCCTACACTACAACTGATCCCATCTGTGATGGTTAATACTGAGTGTCAACTTGATTGGACTGAAGGATTAGAAGTATTGATTCTGGGTGTGTCTGTGTGGGTGTTGCCAAAAGAGATTCACATTTGAGTCAGTGGGCTGGGAAAGGCAGACCTACCCTCAATCTGGTGGGCTTCTAATTAGCTTCCAGTGAACATAAAGCAGGTTTGGCTGGGCGCGGTGGCTCAAGCCTGTAATCCCAGCACTTTGGGAGGCCGAGACGGGCGGATCGCGAGGTCAGGAGATCGAGACCATCCTGGCTAACACGGTGAAACCCCGTCTCTACTAAAAATACAAAAACTAGCCGGGCGAGATGGCGGGCGCCTGTAGTCCCAGCTACTCGGGAGGCTGAGGCAGGAGAATGGCGTAAACCCGGGAGGCGGAGCTTGCAGTGAGCTGAGATCCGGCCACTGCACTCCAGTCCGGGCGACAGAGCGAGACTCCGCCTCAAAAAAAAAAAAAAAAAAACATAAAGCAGGCAGAAAAACATGAAAAGGAGAGAGATGGGCCTAGCCTCCATCTTTCTCCCATGCTGGATGCTTCCTGTCCTCGAACATTGAACTCCAAGTTCTTCAGTTTTGGGACTTGGACTGGCTCTCCTTGCTCCTCAGCTTGCAGACAGCCTATTGTGGGACCTTGTGATTGTGTAAGTTAATACTTAATAAACTCCTTTATATATATAATAAACTCCTGTACACACACACACACACACACACACACATATATATATATATATATAATATACATATATCCTATTAGTTCTGTTCCTCTAAGAGAACCCTGACTAATACAGATTTTGCGACCAGGGGTGGTTCTAGAGGAAGAGAATATTAAAGATGCAGTTTTTCATTGGTTTTGGGGTTTCTGGAGTTGGCTGCTTAATATTATTAGACTCAAAAATGCTAAGGACTCTACTTTAATAGTATGGAAAACACTGATAGTCCTCAGTGGAAACAGTTTAGAGAGTTATGCAAAATAGATGCATTTGACACTCCTGATTCACTGCTCAGGAGAGGCAAGGAGTTTAGTAACTCTATACATAATATCTTTGACCATATGTGAAGAACTAAGGAAAAGAATGAAGCTGGTTAGTTGCTCCTAAGTTCAGTGGACAAAGTGATGAAAGAAAATGATGAACTCAGGGATTGTGTCTCCCAGCCTCAGAAACAGACACTGCACCTCAAATCTGCTAACATTGCCCTGAGTGAGAGTCTTATATCCTGTAGACAAAAAGCTGAAATTGTGGAAAAACAGACACAAACTCGCACGATGCGATTGACTGACCTGCAATGAAAGATGAGTGCACAGCCTCGCCAGGTGTCTACCGTGAAAGCGAGGGCATTGATTGGAAAAGAATGGGACCCTGTAACTTGAAATAGGGACGTGTTACCGCCAGGGAGCACAATGCAAAGAGGAGAAAAATGTGGCCAGAAGCCTCTGCCCCACACCCCAGAGCCCAAGAAACAACTGTTGGATTAGCAGGAATAAAAAATGCTTGAAGAAGTGTTAGAGACTTACCTTTAACAGTTCTTTTTAGGACCTGGAGAGGTTAAGGAAAAAAGACTATTTCATCTAGAGAAAGAGTAATAATTATATTCTTCTGCACGTTCAGTTTACAAAGGGTTTTACATGTTATCTCATGAATATTTATCGAGTAATTAATTTTCCAGACACCATGCTGAGCACTGGAGTTACAGAGGTCAGTGAATAAGATCTCCTTTAAGACCTCAAACCTGTAGAAAATAAGCACTCAAAAATATACTTTTATCAGAATGTGGGAATTGTTCAAACCTCTGAATATTATAGCAAGGTAGGGACAGGGCACATAGGATAAGACATTTTTTCCTAATCAGAAGGTGGTGAGAATTCTCAAGGGCAATCCCATTCTCATCACATTCTCATCCCATTCTCATCCACAGAAGGATGTCTCAGCGAAGAAAGGATGGTGTAAGGCAGGGTCTTCTCTAAGGAAGAGTCTTTGCCACAACCTTAGAGAGTGTAGAGAATCTCCCAGAGGATTACTGGGATAAGAATACAGGGAGCTAAATGGAATTCAAATTGGAAAGAAAGAAGTAAAATCATTTCTGTTCATAGGTGACATAATCTTAAATGTAGGAAAACACTAAAGATTTCACAAAAAATCTATTAGAACTAATAAATGACTTTAGCAAAGTAGCAGGACACAAAATAGCACCCAAAAATAATTTGTGTTACTATATCCTAACAATTATCAATCAAAGGAGGAAATTAAGAAAATAGTTTTATTTACAACAGCATCAAAAAATATACATAGGAATTAGCCAAGGAAGTGAAAGACTTGTACAATGAAAACTGCAAAACATTGCAGAAAAATATTAAAGAAAACTGCAAAACATTGCAGAAAAAAAATATAAAAAATAAAACTCATGAAATATGAGTTCCCATATTCATGGATTGGAAGACTTAATATTGCTAAGATGTCAATACTACCCAAAGTGATATATAGATTCAATGCAACCTCTATCAAAATTCCAACTTTTTTTTTTTGCAAAAACAGAAAAATCCATCCTATATTTATATGGAACCTTAAGGGGCCCTGAATAGACAAAACGACATTGAAAAAGAACAAGCTGGGTGTGGTGGCTCATGTCTGTAATCCCAGCACTTTGGGAGGCTGAGGCAGGAGGATTGCTTGAGGTCAAGAGTTCAAGACCAGCCTGAGCAACATAGCAAAAATTTGTCCCTACAAAAAATTTTTAAAAAGAACAAAGTTGGAGGACTCACATTTCCTGACTTCAAAATTTAATACAAGGCTCAAGTAATCAAAACAGTGGGATGCTAACACAAAGACATATAGACCAATGGAATAGAATAAAAAGCCCAGAAAAAGCTCCTGTATATTTGGTCAAATGATTTCTGACAAGGGTGCCAAGATCATTCAATGGGGGAAAATACAGTCTTTTCAACAAATGTTTCTGGGGAAGCTGGATATCTACATGCAAAAGAATGAAGGTGGACCCTTGTTAGGCTGCCCCTTTCCTGGTTCATATGGGCTAAAGAGAGCCGACAACTCACTGTGTCATTTTTTGGATCCTGAAGCTTCTAGTCAGTATGCCCTTTTCTCTTCATCTTTCAGAGTCTCCTTGTGTTAATTGTATAGAAAATCTCCAGGGTTTTAGTTCTACTTACTGGGAGGAATAGGGAAAAGCATGCCTATTCCATCTTCCCAGAAATGAAAGTCACTCTGCCAGTCTTTTTGTTTTTGTTAGAAACAAGTTCCCACTATCACCCAGGCTGCAGTGCACTGCATCATAGCTCACTGCAACCTCCAACTCCCGAGCTTAAGCAACAACAATCCCCTTGCCCCAGCCTCCTGAGTAGCTAGGAACACAGGTGTGTACCACCACAACTGGCTAATTTTTTTTTAGAGATGGGTCTTGCTATATTGCCCAGACTGGTCTCAAAGTCCTGGGCTCAAGCAATCTCCCTCCCTCAACATCCCAAAGTGCTGGGATTACAGGCATGAGCCATCATGGCTGGCCTCAGATTTTTAACGTAAGTTCTTATTTCACCTTCATTTTTTGAAACATATTTTCATTGGGTAAATAATTCTAGGTTGCAGGGTTTTGTTTTTTTCTTTCAGTACTTAAAAGATGTTGCTCCACTGTGTTCTAGCTTATAATTGTTTTGATGATAAATCTGCTATCACCCTTATCTTTCTCCCTTTGTACATAACTAGCAGCTGTTTCTCCTCTGGCTGCTTTTACAATTTTCTAACAGGTTTTGAGAGATTTTATTATGATTTGCCTTCATTTAGTTGTTTTATTTTTTTATTTCTTGTGCTTGGGGTTAATTGAGCTACTTAGATCTGTGGCTTTATAGGTTCCATCAAATTTGGGGAAATTTGGGTTGCTATTTCTACTAATATGTGTTCTATTCCTCTCCTACCTCTTTTAGGTATTCCAATTGTCTTGGTCCATTTATGCTTCTATAACAAAATACCACAGACTATGCAATTTTGAAATAATAGAAATTTGTTTTGTGCAGTTCTGGAGGCTGGGAAGCCCTAGATCAAGGCACTGGCCCTGGCGTCTGGTGAGAATGGCTCTTCACTTTCAAGATGGTGGCTTCTTGCTGTGTTCTCACATGGTAGAAGGCAGAGGGCAAAAAGGGCCAAAACTCTGTGTGAAGGCTCTTTTATGAATGCTGTAATCCCATTCACATGAGAGGACCCCTCAAGACCTAATCTCTTCCCAAAAGGTCCCAATTAATACCACCACAATGGAGACTAAGTTTCACCATGAATTTTGGAGGGGACACATATAGTACCAAATATTATGCCACCTGAAGTTTTTCTGCAATTCACCGATGTGTTGTTCATTTTCAAGCCTTTTTTCAGTTTTGTGTAGTTTCTATTCTCACATCTTTCAAGTATAATCTTTCTTTGCAATGTCTAATCTAATGTTCATCCTATCCAGTTTATTTTTCTTCTCATGATTTGTAGTTTTAATCTATAAAGTTCAATTTGGGTCTTTCAGACAAGTGACAAAATATACTTACATATTTATATATATATAAACATGTTTGCTTTTTTCTCCAGCTTTTGAACACATAAACTTATTATTGTTTCAACTGTCTGCTATTTCTATCCTCATGTATTAGTTCTGAGTCAATTTCAATTGATAGATTTTTTTTTCTCATAACAGTTTGATACTTTCTATTTTTTTGAATGCCTCAGTTGCATATGGTCAATTTTTTCTTGTTTGGTGCTGAACATTTTTGTTTTCCTATAAATATTCTTGAGTTTTGTTCTAGGATGCAGGTAAGTTACTTGGAAATAACTTGATCCTATGGCTCTTGCATTTAAGATATTAGATCAGACCATAGCCGTGTTGTATTCATTTCCTGTCACTGCTGTTGACAAATTTCAATAAACTTAGTGACTTAAAACAACACAAATTTATTATCTTACACTTCTGTATTTCCACGTCCAAATGGGTAAGACTATTGAACTAAAATAAAGCCATTGTGTTTCTTCCTAGAGGCTCTGAGAATCCATTTCCTTGTTCCTAAGGCTACCACATTCCTGGGTTTATAGTTCTTTTTTCATCTTCAAAAGCCAGCAACAGCAAGTCACGTTCTTTTGATGTCCTATCACTCTGACTTCCCTCTTGCACTTATTAGATTGGGCCTAACTAAATAATCCAGGGTAATATTTCCATCTCAAGGTCAGCTGATTAGCAAACTTGATTCCACCTGCAATCTTAGTTTCCCTTCAGCATGTAACCTAACATAATGATAGATTCTGAGAATTACTATGTAGCCATCTTTGGAGGGCCATGGTTCTGCCTACCAGAAGCATTCAGTCTTGGGCTAATTGTTCTCCACTATCTATGCAAAACTCCTCTGAGTTCTGTACTTATGTTCTCAGTTCAGGCAGTTCACCAGGCTAGAAACTAAGTTTTCCAGTTGTAATCCAGAAATACTCCCAGAGTAGTAAGCTGGGCAACTAAAGGGCTCACCTCATTTGTTTCCCATATCTTATGGATCCAGTGCTTGGTAGTTAATGTCATTTGACCCCATCAAATACCCTGTGTCTGGGCCAAGGTCAGTCCTTACTTCATGTATAGAGTCAACAAATGGGCCCAGGGGATAAAATGGCTAGTAATCTCACTTCACCTTGGATAGTTCCACTTTTTCTCCTGAACTTTAGTTCATCTAGTGCTGGTTACTATTATAATGTTGAGCTCCATCTAAAAATAAAATGCCATGCCTTGGCTCAAAATCCTTTCTGAGCTCAGACTGGCTCTTAATCTGGTAGATTTCTGGACTGTCATATTCCTTTATGTCATTCCTAGATATTCTAACTCTAGATTGATCACTCTACCAGATGACCAACAGAACACAGCTCCGCTAATTGGGAAAGAAAAAGAAACACCATCTTCAGGTTGGCACAAATGTTTCCAAACATCTGTAATATTCTCAGCCTATCCTCTAACCCCCAGAAATACTTTCCAAGATCTTGTTGAGTCCAACACCTATTCCACTACCCAATCCCTACACCTAACTGTAATTGTGATCCACAACTATTGTAATCAATAACAGAGGTCGCCCCGCAAAAAATAAGTTAGGGTTGTAGGTTATAGTTTTGAATATCAGCTGGTCTGAAGTCAGAGTCCACCCCTCAACCCCATCCAGGTATACAGGTCTGTACTAAGCTCCATGACTCTTTCAGGTGTTCGATATCCTTACCTAATGTTCGCATCATAAGTTGTCACTAGCAAGAGGGCTGTGGAAGATGTAGTAAATGGAAATTAGTTCAGGAGTGGTTGAGAATCTGTGAAACCTTACTTTGTGTTTAAAATATCACCCAGCAACTGGAAGAAAGAATATTAATGATTGAAGATCAAATGAATGAAATGAAGCGAGAAGAGAAGTGTAGAGAAAAAAGAGGAAAAAGAAATGAACAAAGCCTCCAAGAAATATGGGATTCTGTGAAAAGATCAAATCTACGTCTGATTGGTGTGCCTGAAATTGAGGGGGACAAAGGAACCAAGTTGGAAAACACTCTGCAGGATATCAACCAGGAGAACTTCCCCAACCTAGTAAGGCAGGCCAACATTCAAATTCAGGAAATACAGAGAATGCCACAAAGATACTCCTCAAAAAGAGTAACTCCAAGACACATAATCGTCAGATTCACCAAAGTTGAAATGAAGGAAAAAATGTTAAGGGCAGCCAGACAGAAAGGTTGGGTTACCCACAAAGGGAAGCCCATCAGACTAACAGCAGATCTCTCGGCAGAAACTCTCCAAGCCAGAAGAGAGTGGGGGCCAATTCTTAAAGAAATTTCAACATTCTTAAAGAAAAGAATTTTCAGGCCGGGCGCGGTGGCTCAAGCCTGTAATCCCAGCACTTTGGGAGGCCGAGACGGGCGGATCACGAGGTCAAGAGATCGAGACCATCCTGGCTAACACGGTGAAACCCCGTCTCTACTAAAAAAATACAAAAAATTAGCCGGGCGAGATGGCGGGCGCCTGTAGTCCCAGCTACTCGGGAGGCTGAGGCGGGAGAATGGCGTAAACCGGGAGGCGGAGCTTGCAGTGAGCTGAGATCCGGCCACTGCACTCCAGCCTGGGAGACAGAGCGAGACTCTGTCTCAATAAATAAATAAATAAGTTTTTATAAATTCTTTTCTTTTTTTTTTTTTTTTTGAGACGGAGTCTCGCTCTGTCACCCAGGCTGGAGTGCAGTGGCCGGATCTCAGCTCACTGCAAGCTCCGCCTCCCGGGTTTACGCCATTCTCCCGCCTCAGCCTCCCGAGTAGCTGGGACTACAGGCGCCCGCCATCTCGCCGGCTAATTTTTTGTATTTTTTAGTAGAGACGGGGTTTCACCGTGTTAGCCAGGATGGTCTCGATCTCCTGACCTCGTGATCCGCCCGTCTCGGCCTCCCAAAGTGCTGGGATTACAGGCTTGAGCCACCGCGCCCGGCCTAAGAATTTTCAACCCACAATTTCATATCTAGCCAAACTAAGTTTCATAAGTGAAGGAGAAATAAAATCCTTTACAGACAAGCAAACGCTTAGAGATTTTGTCACCACCAGGCCTGCCCTACAAGAGATCCTGAAGGAAGCACTAAACATGGAAAGGAACAACCAGTACCAGCCATTGCAAAAACATGCCAAAATGTAAAGTCCATCAATGCTAGGAAGAAACTGCATCAACTAACGAGCAAAATAATCAGCTAATATCATAATGACAGGATCAAGTTCACACATAACAATATTAACCTTAAATGTAAATGGACTAAATGCCCCAATTAAAAGACACAGACTGTCAAATTCGATAAAGAGTCAAGACCCATCAGTTTGCTGTATTCAGGAGATCCATCTCACATGCAGAGACACACATAAGCTCAAAATAAAGGGATGGAGGAAGATCTACCAAGCAAATGGAGAACAAAAAAAAAGCAGGGGTTGCAATCCTAGTCTCTGATAAAACAGACTTTAAACCATCAAAGATCAAAAGAGACAAAGAAGGCCATTACATAATGGTAAAGGGATCAATTCATCAGGAAGAGCTAACTATCCTAAATATATACGCACCCAATACAGTAGCACCCAGATTCATAAAGCACGTCCTTGGAGACTTACAAAGAGACTTAGACTCCCATACAATAATAACGGGACTGTAACACCCCACTGTCAACATCAGACAGATCAACGAGACAGAAAGTTAAAAAGGATATGCAGGAATTGAACTCAACTCTGCAGCAAGTGGACCTAATAGACATCTACAGAACTCTCCACCCCAAATCAACAGAATACACATTCTTCTCAGCACCACACCACACTTATTCCAAAATTGACCACGTAGTTGGAAGTAAAGCCCTCCTCAGAAAATGTAAAAGAACAGCAATTATAACAAACTGTCTCTCAGACCACAGTGCAATCAAACTAGAACTCAGGACCAAGAAACTCAATCAAAACCGCTCAACTACATGGAAACTGAGCAACCTGCTCCTGAATGACTACTGGGTACATAACGAAATGAAGGCAGAAATAAAGATGTTCTTTGAAACCAATGAGAACAAAGATACAACATACCAGAATCTCTGGGACACATTTAAAGCAGTGTGTAGAGGGAAATTTATAGCACTAAATACCCACAAGAGAAAGCAGGAAAGATCTAAAATTGACACCCTAACATCACAATTAAAAGAACTAGAGAAGCAAGAGCAAACACATACAAAAGCTAGCAGAAGGCAAGAAATAACTAAGATCCGAGCAGAACTGAAGGAGATAGAGACACAAAAAAACCTCCAAAAAATCAATGAATCCAGGAGCTGGTTTTTTGAAAAGATCAACAAAATTGATAGACTGCTAGCAAGACTAATAAAGAAGAAAAGAGAGAAGAATCAAATAGATGCAATAAAAAATGATAAAGGGGATATCACCACCGACCCCACAGAAATACAAACTACCATCAGAGAATACTATAAACACCTCCATGCAAATATACTAGAAAACCTAGAAGAAATGAATAATTTCCTGGACATTTACACTCTCCCAAGATTAAACCAGGAAGAAGTTGAATCCCTGAATAGACCAATAGCAGACTCTGAAATGGAGGTGATAATTAATACCCTACCAACCAAAAAAAGTCCAGGAACAGACGGATTCACAGCCAAATTCTACCAGAGGTACAAGGAGGAGTTGGTAACATTCCTTCTGAAACTATTCCAATCAATAGAAAAAGAGGGAATCCTCCCTAACTCATTTTATGAGGCCAACATCATCCTGATACCAAAGCCTGAGAGACACAACAAAAAAAGAGAATTTTAGACCAATATCCCTGATGAACATTGATGCAAAAATCCTCAATAAAATACTGGCAAACCGAATCCAGCAGCACATCAAAAAGCTTATCCACCATGATCAAGTGGGCTTCATCCCTGGGATGCAAGGCTGGTTCAACATTCGCAAATCAATAAACGTAATCCAGCACATAAACAGAACCAAAGACAAAAACCACATGATTATCTCAATAGATGCAGAAAAGGCCTTTGACAAAATTCAACAGCCCTTCATGCTAAAAACTCTCAAAAAATTCGGTATTGATGGAACATATCTCAAAACAATAAGAGCTATTTATGACAAACCTACAGCCAATATCATACAGAACAGGCAAAAAACTGGAAGCATTCCCTTTGAAAACTGGCACAAGACAGGGATGCCCTCTCTCACCACTCCTATTCAACATAGTGTTGGAAGTTCTGGCTAGGGCAATCAGGCAAGAGAAAGAAATAAAGGGTATTCAGTTAGGAAAAGAGGAAGTCAAATTGTCCCTGTTTGCAGATGACATGATTGTATATTTAGAAAACTCCATTGTCTCAGCCCAAAATCTCCTTAAGCTGATAAGCAACTTCAGCAAAGTCTCAGGATACAAAATCAATGTGCAAAAATCACAAGCATTCCTATACACCAGTAACAGACAAACAGAGAGCCAAATCATGAATGAACTCCCATTTACAATAGCTTCAAAGAGAATAAAATACCTAGGAATCCAACTTACAAGGCATGTAAAGGACCTCTTCAAGGAGAACTACAAACAACTGCTCAGGGAAATAAAACAGGACACAAACAAAAGGAATATACCATGCTCAAGGATAGGAAGACTCAATATTGTGAAAATGGCCATACTGCCCAAGGTAATTTATAGATTCAATGCCATCCCCATTAAGCTACCAATGACTTTCACTTTCTTCACAGAATTGGAAAAAACTGCTTTAAAGTTCTTATGGAACCAAAAAAGAGCCTGCATTGCCAAGACAATCCTAAGTCAAAAGAAGAAAACTGGAGGTATCACGCCACCTGACTTCAAACTATACTACAAGGCTACAGTAACCAAAACAGCATGGTACTGGTACCAAAACAGAGATATAGACCAATGAAACAGAATAGAGCCCTCAGAAATAATACCACACATCTACAGCCATCTGATCTTTGACAAATCTGACAAAAACAAGAAATGGGGAAAGGATTCCCTATTTAATAAATGGTGCTGGGAAAATTGGCTAGCCATAAGTAGAAAGCTGAAACTGGATCCTTTCCTTACTCCTTATACGAAAATTAATTCAAGATGGATTAGAGATCCATTAGAGATTAGAGATTAATTAATTAGAGATTAATTAGAGATTAAATGTTAGACCTAATATCATAAAAGCCCTAGAAGAAAACCTAGGTAATACCATTCAGGACATAGGCATGGGCAAGGACTTCATGTCTAAAACACCAAAAGAAACGGCAACAAAAGCCAAAATTGACAAATGGGATCTAATTAAACTAAAGAGCTTCTGCACAGCAAAAGAAACTACCATCAGAGTGAACAGGCAACCTACAGAATGGGAGAAAATTTTTGCAATCTACTCATCTGACAAAGGGCTAATATCCAAAATCTACAAAGAACTCAAACAAATTTACAAGAAAAAAACCCCATCAAAAAGTGGGCAAAGGATATGAACAGACATTTCTCAAAAGAAGACATTCATATAGTCAACAGACACATGAAAAAATGCTCATCATCATTGGCCATCAGAGAAATGCAAATCAAAACCACAATGAGATATCATCTCACACCAGTTAGAATGGCAATCATTAAAAAGTCAGGAAACAACAGATGCTAGAGAGGATGTGGAGAAATAGGAACACTTTTACACTGTTGGTGGGATTGTAAACTAGTTCAAACATTGTGGAAAACAGTATGGCGATTCCTCAAGGATCTAGAACTAGAAATACCATATGACCCAGCCATCCCATTACTGGGTATATACCCAAAAGGTTATAAATCATGCTGCTATAAAGACACATGCACACGTATGTTTATTGCGGCACTATTCACAATAGCAAAGACTTGGAATCAACCCAAATGTCCATCAGTGACAGACTGGATTAAGAAAACGTGGCACATATACACCATGGAATACTATGCAGCCATAAAGAAGGATGAGTTCGTGTCCTTTGTAGGGACATGGATGCAGCTGGAAACCATCATTCTCAACAAACTATCGCAGGAACAGAAAACCAAGCACCGCATGTTCTCACTCACAGGTGGGAATTGAACAATAAGACCACTTGGACACAGGAAGGGGAACATCACACTGGGGCCTATCGTGGGGAGGGGGGAGGGGGAGGGGGGAGGGATGGCATTGGGAGTTATACCTGATGTAAATGACGAGTTGATGGGTGCAGCACACCAACATGCCACATGTATACATATATAACAAACCTGCACGTTGTGCACATGTACCCTAGAACTTAAAGTATAATAAAAAAGAAAAAAAGAAAAAGAAAAAAGAAAAACAAAACTAAGCTCTCTACCTTTTCAACATTCTGGTATATTATAAATACATTTGAAATTAAAATAGAATAAAATAAAATAAAATATCACCCGGCATACAGACCTTAAACCTTCTAACTTCTGACAAAGAACTTTGCCTTTCTACTTAGGAAGTCAATAAAAAGGGAGAACTCTCAAGCCTCCTCTGGAGCACAGCTAAGTGCTGAGAGATTGCTAACTGCCAGGAGAGCATAGAGCAGTTCATCTTCAGTCAATGTACGTGCCCTGGAGCCAAGAAATGGGTTAGAAAAAGGGGCGTGGTACTCCAGACCTGCATATGTGATTCTGGATGAACAGTGACCACTGAGGACAAAGGAGTAGGGAGAGGAAGAGACTCGTGATGTACCCAAATCACCTGTGTCATGGTTAATTGTCAATACAGTTCCAAAGAAGGAGGTCTTTGGAAGGGATACTACAAGACTCCAAGCCAAGTGAGCCAGAAATAAACGCTTTAGAGAGCACGTCAGTGCAAGTTTGGACCCTGGTGAAATTCCGGTGCTGTTTTGTTTTCAGTGACTGGGGTTCATGTTTAGGAGACCATTCTTCCAGAGGCTGAGTTCATACCATATCCCACTTTTTACCTCTAGCCTGGAGGCAATCTCTGGACCTGCTATTGAGGTTTGAGGTGAACTGTTCTAGCTGATTTCTACTGTCACAGGTCTTCCTTTCATGTCCTTCTGTCTTGCATTTCCACTCCCCCTCAGCAACTCCCCTATTCTTCTCACGGTCCACATTGTCAGTCTCTTTTCTCCCTTAGTTCAACTCAGTTGACTCTTTAGAGCTCCAAAAATACAACAGCTTGCTTGTTTTAGGAAAAGGAAGTCCGGAGGGCAGCTATGTAGAAACCTTGTGAAATGATGGAACAGAAAACAGAAATTTTAATCATGTCCCTGAACAAGGCCATCCGAGGTGAATGATCTGCTGTCAGAATAAAGTATACAATGTTTTCATATATAATGAAGCATATAATCTGACAGAGAAAGAGAATTAGGATGGGTCCAGGATAGCGGTCCTCAATCCTAGATGTCTATTAGCATTATCTGAGGGAACTTAAAAATACAGATACCTGGACCCCATACCAGAGATTTCCATTTAACTAGGGTGGAAATGGATTGACCATCAATGTTTATAGTCTCCATAGGTGTTATGAATGTGCAGGCAGGGATGAGAATCATTGGTCTGATCAGAGCTCAGCTAATCCAGTACAGGATGATAGCTAAATGTACAGCCAGCAGAGAAAATGCTGAAAAACAAATCACGAAGTCTGCATTCCTATAGTTAATGTTGGCATAGCCTGAAACAAAAAGAGAAAAAGTGATAGGCAGAAGGACTTCATTTGTGTCCCCTACCCCATGACTCCTCTCTTTCAAATGTGTTGTCTTGCAGTTTACATTCTTTAGGCCCTGAGACACCAAGGCAAACAGACCTTGATAATACAATCAGTCATCAATCAATAACTCAAATATTATTGCTGTATAATACTTTTATTAAAGTTTTATGGAAAAAACCCACATTTCTGTATGTGTCATATCATATAATTTCCAGGTGTGTCAGAGTCCAGTGACAAATTACGTTTGAAGAACAGCTTTAAAATCCACTCGTCTGCCACTCCTTTATGAAATATTGAAGAGCAGCTCTGTACCTCAGCATTAAAGGTTACAAAAAGCACCATTAAAAAGAGGACTCACATATTGAATTCCCTTCACATTAGTCTTATCTCTCCTTTCTGACAGACACAGAGCTGCACTCATTTGAAATGCTGTTGTGTAATACCAACCAACATGCTCCAATTTACCAAAATTCAAACAAGTCTCATATATGAAACCTATGTAGCGATTAGGACTAACCAACCACAGTGAGCTTTGGCTGTCCTAAAACCACAAGCTGGGTTAGGTAAGTGTTTTGTAGAGGGGAACAGAAAAGAAGTAAGATCATCAATACCTAATATATTACTTAATGTAGGTATCCCTTGATGATTTAACCTGACACCTACAAAATCCATAGTGTTTAGTATTTCACACCAATCTCACTGCAAAAGTGCTGTGCTACATACAATTCAAGTTAACTCCAACTAATATTGGAAATAATAAAAAAGTAATTTATAACAAAGCTTATTCACTTCAAAGCACAATTGAGAAAAGCAAATCCAGACAAAGCCCAAACTAGAATCCTAGAGGGATTCCATTGCTAAGAATTGCCATGTGTTCTGTAATTACTGTAATGTAGTTACTGCAAGTAATAGACTTGAGTTTTTCTCTTTTTTCCCTTCTTTCTTACAATTTAAAAATGATTTGGCTTTTTACTCTAAAAGTTTGGGTTCATTGCAGAAATCACAGTCCTTCCATATCTAACTGTGACTGGCACTTAAGGAGAGACAAATGCTAAGATCCAAAGAGTTTTGAAAGACCCTAATTGCTACCCCCGCCAGGTCCCGCATTCCATGGGTAACTGGAGTCAGCAACCCCTGGTACTAGACAGCAAGAACTGGGCTTTAAGAGTGAATCAGAATTATGCAGGAATACACTGTACATCTGCTATTAAGCCCACACCCCAAATCACTAGAACGTGAGAATGTAGAAATCTCTGAGAACAGAATGTATTTCAAACACACACAAACATAGACTATTGCATATCATTTTTAGTTGAGGTCAAAATTATTAAAGCCCTATTTCCCCAGTTAAAAGCAGGGAGTTCTATTAGTATGTCTTCTTCATTTATATCACAGATTAATATAAACCCAGTCTAGAGGTATCACTTCTTTCCAAACTTAACTTCATTTCAGCAGCATACATGGAATATTAATTCTTTTCAAAGTTTTTATTCCAGACCCATTAGATCTACAAGAGACTAGAAAGAATTGGAGCAAAGTAAGTGGGCCTGGGTTTGTAGGATCCTCACAAACTTCTCCTGGATTCTTCTTTTACAAAGTTTCTCTACCATACAAGCATATGTTTAAAAAGCCAACATTATTGAGGTTAGGTATGCCCTTCAGGGGTGTTGCCTAGAATGGTTAAATCCCATTCAATTTCAAGCTTAAAGAAGGCTAACAATCATGGTGTGGAATTTTTCCATACCAGCAGCATGGCTAACCTATGTGTTTTACGTAATGTCTGACACTCTGGTAAAGTATGCCTGACAAATGAGCTTAAAGCAGAATGGAAAGGAAAGAGGAGAGAATTGGAACACGATGCAAAGGGAAGATGGTTATACACTGCTAATTCTGTACAGTGAGATCCAAGGACACCACCATGTGGTATCTGATTTAATTTCTTTTTAAAAGAGGACATTTTCAGTCCTAAGTTACTCAAGACTTTATTCTCCTATTATTACTCCTCAGCTCAGTCACTCTTCTCTTCCCCACAATTCCAAAACTATGTTGCAGTTCTTTAAGGGTGAGCCCTCATGAAGAGCTATTTTCTTATTTTGCCTACTTTGACTCTGTAAAATTCCAACAGGCAAAATAAAGGCTAAAAAAATGTTTCTGCCTTTACTCGTTTTCAAAATCTGTCAAACTCTCCTCAGCATAAAATTAATTATCCCTTTAACTAATCAACACACAAGGACAAATGAGTAGTACTTTGGGTTACTTCCTTCTCTTCCTCCCTCTCTTCCAAACAGACTGAGATAAGGCTTCTCAAAACCATGGGATGTATTAGCAGTACAGAAAAGGGACAGCACCCAGTGCTGAATGAGTCAGCACCCAGTGCCTCCTACCCATTCCCTTCTATACCAGCTGGTGGGCTCCCATTTCACATCTGGCTGAGAGTTACCTCAGAACTTGGGAAACTGACACTCTCTGCACATTTCCAGATAGAAAGATCTGAAGGTCACTAGCATCAAAATCTACTGTCGGGAGGCCGAGGTGGGCGGATCACAAGGTCAAGAGATCGAGACCATCCTGGCTAACACGGTGAAACCCCGTCTCTACTAAAAATACAAAAAATTAGCTGGGCGTGGTGGTGGGCACCTGTAGTCCCAGCTACTTGGGAGGCTGAGGCAGGAGAATGGCATGAACTCGGGAGGTGGAGCTTGCAGTGAGCTGAGATCGCACCACTGCACTCTAGCCTGGACGACAGAGCGAGACTCCATCTCAAAAAAATATATAAAAAAACCTACTGTCACTGGGGGCAGACCCATTTCACAAAAGCCTCAGGCCTGAGAGAAATTGAAGAGATCTCTTTTCCTGCCCCACTCTACTGTGTGGAGTAAAAATTTTCATACACGAACACATAGATACTATGTTTCAATACTGTTGACAAGAAATATGAATATAATAAACTTCATGTAACAACCAAGATTTTGAATCCTCCTAAGTGGCCCACTTATTTAATGGGTATTGGATAAAAACAAAACTCTAGTACAACTGAAGACTGTAAATCCTGAGAGTTGGTTATAATAGGATCTGGCCTGGATTTTTAAATGGCACACTATCCAAAAAGTGGTTGGGAACATAGAAGGTTCTCCACAAAAGCCTTTTGCTGCAGAAGGTAGTCTTGGATGGTTAAAGTAGTATTTACTCTTAGCAATTAACCACCAAAGCATTTAGTTATTTGCACCCCAGCAAAACAACAATCCCATACTTTACTCCATCACACCTGGAATCCAAGAGGTCTACAAGTCCGAAGACAACTGCATTGTCAGCTTTGCATGGGAAAGACAGGAGGTAGCTAAACTGACCTGTAGGTGCCCTTTCAGTGTGGCTAGGCTCATCTGAGCAGTCAGGGATTCTCTCATTCATCAATAGTTTAGCCTCCTTTAGTACTATTTGACTTATCTGTAAAATGGAAGAGCCCCAGCTACTTGGGAAAAAATGTTTTATCTCTGAACCCCAAAAGTGGATTGAATACTTTTCAGCTCACAAATGGAATTCAGTGACCCCATTTAATCATCAAACCCTTTAAAAAGAAGAGGCAGGAGAACAAAATGATTTTGTTAACACTTGGTGCAAAGAACGATACTTTTCATGGTTGGGAATGCTAGGAATACTTTCTTGCTTCTTGGCCTAACAATCTTTAAAATGAGGGAACCTTTTAGATGCATCAAATGAATTAAATGAACTTGAGCAGTTTATCTAGAGCAGTGTTTAGTGTAGTCATGTGTACAGGGTTGGCCATATTGATCTAAGAACCGGGAAGGCTAGACTAGAGAAGAAAATCTGAAGAAGCATTTATCAAAAGCCTGAAATTCTCCCAATGCAGTCTCTTAAGACCAATGAAAAGGCATTTTTTTAATTAAAAAAAAAATGCAGGCACATAAAAATCTTTCAAGGATGAAAGACATGAAAGTACTCCCTGGTTCCACTCCTACCTTCAGAACTGTTTGCTGAGAGAGAAAAGACAGAAGCAGGGCCAGGCAAAGTGTGAAAACTTTCGGGAATTTGCCAATACAGCCTGAGCCTTGGCACCAAACTAAAACAAAAAAGTAGATGTTCTGCATTCTGCTCTTCTTATAATGCTGAGACATATTTCCTTTAGAAGTTAAAACAAACACGACAAAGTGGCCTGCGCCTGTGCTGGGCTAAAAAGGGACCTTCTGACAGTCCTCGTGTCTGGGTTGGATCAGGTGCCACAAAACTTTTCAGTCACTTACCCAATGAGTTTTGTGTTAGAGAGGGGTCAGGTATGGGATCTGAAGGAGGCTATTAAAGGAAGAATGTGAAATGAGAGGAAAACGGGTTCTTGTGGGGCATCTGGTATCATATAAACAACACACATTGTGCCACATACTCTGGGAATATAGAGAACCCATGCAAGAAAAGCTGCCCTTGCAATTAGGCAGCTGTTAAGTAGGGCAGCGGTCTAGCACAAGCCCATTCCTTGGAGAGCCAAGGTAGCAGTGATAGAATCTCCGCCCAACAAGGATCCTAAGAGTTTGCTGTTCTTTCGTTTTAGGAAAAAGCTTCCTATATAGTTATTCCTGCAGCGCCCCCAAACAGGTCTTGGTGAAAACCTATAGGCAGAAATAATACTTCTAGCTGGGGCTAGGAGGCTTCCATTTACCTTCTTCTCATATGTATATATTTTTTTCTTAAAATAAATTCCGTGAACTCATAAAGCTCTCATCTGCAATCAAATGCAAAAGCAGAGCGTCCTACTCAGAGGCTCTGAAACACACATATCAGCCTCAAAGCAAATCAGCCTTCCAGTCTCAGGTAAGACTGGTTCAGTCCAGAAAGGCAAGGGAGATGCTTCTCCTGAATCCTTGGAGGCAAGAAGGGATCCCTTCAGATGGGCTTGTATAGCAGAGTAGTAACATACTTCTTCTTGTAGCGATGGGTTGCACTAAGGACCATCACACTGTCCTGCAAGAAAAGAAACATACGCAGCTAATTCATTAGTTCAGACAGTAGGTAGCTCTTCCCAGCCATCAGTCCTTCAGTCCCTCACTTTTAACAGAGATAGTTTGATGTAAGAGAAGGAGGTCAGATAAGTTTTAGTTCCAATTCTGACTCCTGTCATCATTCTACTTGTGGCCTTGGGTAATCTACTTAGTGTGTCCAAGTCTTTTATCTCATCATTACAAAAGATAACACCTACCATTAAGGTGGCTCTGATGATGACATGAGAATATCTGACATAGTTTCTGACACATAAAAGTGCTGAAGAAATATTAGTCTCCTACCTTGCTCCCTTCCCTACTTTAAATTCTAATATTGGGCCTAAAACTAGCAAGGAAAAAAAAAGGAAAGAAATATTCTGGCACCATTTCTAGAAGAAAGTCTTAAAGACAATGAGAAAAAAAGAAACAATCCTTCTGAAAAACTATCTCCAAGTCCCAAGGCAGGTCTAATTTCCATTTAATGCCAGGGATGAATTCAAAAAGATCTCTCTGATTTAGAGGGAACCTAGGAATCCCTCTCCATCCTCGAACAAAGTAGATGCCAAAATCCTCTTCAGAAAGACACCCAATCCAATGGGTCAATTCCAAACCGCCTAAACAATCTGAGAGAATCAGGAATGGGTCTGAACCAAGCTGAGCCACAACAACCAACACCTTCACCTGAGTCAGAACCAGTAAGAAGAGAGCAAGAGGCACCATTTCCCAGGCTATGTTGCAGACTACAGATGTACCACAGGAGGAGATGGCAAGCCTAGGTAAATTAAACGACACCCAACGAGCAGTTACAGGAGGCAAAATCCATCAGATCCCAAAGAACCTAAGCAAATCCCATTAAGAACAAGTGTATCCTTCTACCTTCCCCCATACGGTATTATCCACCATGAATGCTTCTCACGTTAACACTCCAGAGTTGACACAAAGCCTAAATACGACAGAAGCAAGGCAGGTAAAAAATTCACTTTTACGCTTCCACAGGTTTTGTGGAAATGAGAAAAACCTACTTGGAAAGACCTGGCATAATGATAATATAGGAAAGAATATGAAGTTAACATAGGAGGATTGGACCTCAGCAGTCCTGTCTCTGGTACTTACTGGCAATTTGACCTTCTCTGAGCCTTAGTTTCTTTATCTATAAAACAGGGGTTAAAAATAATACTTACCAGGTTATTATAAAAATTAAACTCAATAATATATTTTTAAGTGTTATATTGTACCACATAATTTGTTAGCTGTATCAGTGATTTCCCAAATCCAGCTATATATCCAAGTAAAAGCAGCTTAAAAAAACTATAGGGCCCATCCTAGATGCACTTATTCAGAATCTCTAGGAATGGAGCTGCTGAATCTGTATTTTTACAATCTCCCCCAGGAGACTCTGATGATAATCAGCCTGGTTTGATAATCACAGAGCTATATAACTTTATTCCAATAGCCAAACCACAAAGACACAACAAGACAGAACAGAATGGCTATTTTCAACCCAGACTCTAAAGCAGCAGAAAAACCAAGGAGGACTCTAGAGTTGAAGAGACAGGGCAAATCTGGTCACATCTCTCCTTTAACTTGTGTATAGAAGAGATGCAAGCACCTGAGTATATATGAATGAGGCACCTGAAAGTAGCTCAATTCCACCTTCAAAAAATGAAAGCCTTAATATCACATTAAAGCATTCTTTGAACTGCAAGCTAAACCTGCTTTTTCTGCAGAATAAATCCTATGCTATGAACTCAAACTTAAGTAAATAGCTGGTGGAAAGACTCTAGCCACCCAAAAAATAACTGGGCAGCAAAAAAGTCCTATCAGAAGGCAATTCAGCCAGCCAGAACACAGAGACTGAGATTTTAAAACAAACAACCTATTAGTTAAAAAAAGAGAGTTCTTCTATAATTTGATCATTACTGCCAGTTTCAGCTTCAATGAAATAGCAGAGAAAGTAACCACTGAGAACATATGTTACCCTTGACCTCTCATTCCAGGGAGCTCTGTGAAGAGCCAGGGCCACCACTCACCTTAATGGACAATGCATAGAGATGGTTCAGCATAACATGGTTGGGCTCAGGGAGTAAGGCTGGGTCACACTAAGAGAGAGAGAAAAAAATTACTAAATGAAATTAAGGCACAGACAAACCAAACAGCTTACTCTTCCTCAGAGCTCTTTGAGAAATTTAAACTAGAATGCGCTATCTCTTTTCAATAATGTACCCACTCTACTATGTATCAATAATAAAATCCTATTACAGAAAATTAGAAAAATTACCAGTCCAGGGCAGAAATCTTACGCCTCAGCATCTACTAATCTTCCTTAAGAGAGTTAAAACGAAAATCTTGCCCACAACACACAAGGAAGAGTTGTGTTACAAGGCAAAAATAATCATAGTAGGAATCAAGTAGATTGAATAGAGACATAAATTATATACAAAAAAACTTTTATAATTCTTTTGTACATCCCCAAATGATAACTACTCCTTCATGCTGTGCTCAAACAGAAGTCCATAGCTCTGATCCTGATTTTATAACGATGAGGAGACAAGTACGATTTTTTATATGAGTGGCTGAAGCAGCTGTGACTCAGCACCGGAAAAAGGCAATCTGTAGTGTTACTGATATGTGTATGACTTGTAATCTCAACACACCTCTGTAATCATCCTAACCTCCAGGATCACTGAACTTTGGTCCCAATGGTCCTAGACACTCCCAGATGCCCCAGTAATACTGAGGATACTCACAGAAATATTAGTGTCTTTGTTAAGAATAACTTGAAGTAGATGAGGAGGAAGGATGGGTGGGGATTTGAATCTTTCCTCAGATCGAAACACATACATTTCTTGACCATAAGGCCCTGGGGGTGAGCTGGAAAGGTCTGAAAGATATTTATACAAATATGAGAAAGAGTTGGAGAATTAGCAAGAATGCATGGAAAAAGTTATCAATACATGACAGCTAACATTAAATATAGTAGAAGTCCTGGATCACAAACTTGTGACCTGTGGGATCTACAGCTGTAAGGTAACCAGAGAAAAAATCCGAGTCCCCTGGACATAAACCATGAAGCTCCTCAACATGGCAACATGATTTGGGAGACAAAGAGATAAAGACTCAAAGACCCAGGCTCAAGGAAGAGCTATTACATTTATCAGTTGTAGGACCTTGGAAGAATCCCTCCATAATGGTCAGTTTCTTCATAAAATAAAAATAATATTTGCCCTATTTCATGATGTTTTTGAGGAAATCAAATTAGATAATGGATGTGAAGATGCCTTGTAACTTTCAAACAATGGGAAAAGATTAGATTTTTTTTTCCAGCCAAACAACAAGTTTATAAACCCCTAAGACTACCAATACAATAATGATTGCAACAATAAGGACAAAATGTATGTAACTGTCATTAGGGAAATGCAAATCAAAACCATAATAAGCTACCATTTCATACTCACTAGGACAGCTAAAATCAAACAGATAGACAGTAACAAGTGTCAACAAAGGAATGGAGAAATTGGAACGCTCACACTATTCCCACTGCTAGAGGGAATGTAAAGTAGTCCCGCCACTTTGGAAAGCAGTTTGGCAGTTCCTCAAATAGTTAAACATAAAGTTACTACATGACCCAGCAATTATACACTGGGTATATACCCAAAAGAAATGAAAACATATGTCTACACAAAAACTTGTATGTTCATAGTAGCATTATTTATAATAGCCAAAAAGTAGAAACAATCAAGATGTCTATTAACTAATGAATGGATAAACAGAGTATATCCATACAATGGGCTCTTATTCAGCCATAAAAAAGAGCAAAGTACTGATACATGGTTACAAGATGGATGAACCCTGAAAACACGATGCTAAGAAGCAAGTCACAAAAGACCACAATTTGTAGGATTCCACTGATATGAAAAGTCCAGAACAGGCAAATCCTTAAGAGAGCAAGATTTGTGGTTGCCAGAGGCGGAGGGGAGGAGGGAATGAGATGTGACTGCCAATGGGTACAGGGTTTATTCTGCAGGTGATAAAAATACTCTGGAATTAGATAGCTGTGATAATCACACAACTCTGAGTATACTAAAAATTACTGAGTTGTACAATTTAAGAGTTAATTTTATGATGTATAAATTACACCTCCAAAAAAATGAAAAAAGTATGCAGACAAGAATAGAAGGAAACATACTAAAATGAAGAGAAATATATTATGATAATATCTTTTATTTAAATTTTTTTTTTTTTTTTTTTTTTTGAGACGGAGTCTGACTCTGTCACCCAGGCTGGAGTGCAGTGGCCGGATCTCAGCTCACTGCAAGCTCCGCCTCCCGGGCTTACGCCATTCTCCTGCCTCAGCCTCCGGAGTAGCTGGGACTACAGGCGCCCGCCACGTTGTCCTGCTAGTTTTTTGTATTTTTTTTTAGTAGAGACGGGGTTTCAACGTGTTAGCCAGGATGGTCTCGATCTCCTGACCTCGTGATCCGCCCATCTCGGCCTCCCAAAGTGCTGGGATTACAGGCTTGAGTCACCGCGCCCGGCCAGTATTGTTTCCTTTTTGAGACAGGGTCTTGCCCTGTCACCTAGGCTGGAGTGCAGTGGCTTGATCACGGCTCACTACAGCCTTGACCTCCTGGACTCAAGCGATCCTCTTACCTCAGCCTTCAGAGTAGTTGGTACTAAAGGCACATGCCACCATGCCTAGCTAATTTTTTGATTTTTTTGTAGAGAGAGGGCCTCACTATGTTGCCCAGGCTGGTCTCAAACTCCTGGGCTCAAGTGATCCTCCCACTTCAGCCTCCCAAAGTGCTAGGATTACAGGTGTGAGCCACCAAATTCATTGTAAGAACTAAGTTCCAGTGTTCTATTGCACAGTAGAGTGAATATAGGTAACAATAATGTAACAAAATAAAATAGCTAGAAGAAAGGATTTTGAATGTTATCACCACAAAGAAATGACAAATGTTTGAGATGATGAATATGCTAATTGTCCTGACTTGATCATTACACATATGAAATGTATTGAAACATCACATTGTATCTCACAAATATGTACGATTGCTATGTGTCAATTAAAAATAAAAAAAACATACAAGGCAAAAGGAAAAAAAGTAGAATACTCTGATAATAAATACTATCTTTAAAACATATGGAACCTGAAACTTTACAAAGTATTATGCTTTGTTATTTCGTTACATGATCCACAAAATACCCTTGGGAAATGCACAAAATCGTTTTTATTGCCTTTTCACCAGAAAAAAAATAAATACAAATTGGTTATTTGCCTAAAGTTACATACATGACTAGATAGTAAATGAGGGCAGACTAAAATCCATTATCTGTAGATTCCTAGTAAAAAATGGATTATAAGCGTTACCTCAATAGATTGGGAAATTAGGGGAAAGACGGAAATATCAAAAGTATGTTAGTTTTCTCTCTATATAATTATGATTACATGTCTATTATGTACTGGTTACTTAGCCAGAATCATATAATACAAAAATTAGTCACAAGTATCCTCATAATCTAAATCGGCATTTTTAAACCCTTTTAAATTATTGTCCTACCAGTCAAAAATAATGTCCAGTTTAACCTTCTGAGCTTATATGATGAAAACAACATTTTCAAAATTTTCCTCAACAGATTATTACACTATTGATAAATCTTTTTTTTTTGAGACGGAGTCTCGCTCTGTCACCCGGGCTGGAGTGCAGTGGCGTGATCTCGGCTCACTGTAAGCTCAGCCTCCCGGGTTCAGGTCATTCTCCTGCCTCAGCCTCCCGAGTAGCTGGGACTACAGGCGCCGGCCACCACGCCCAGCTAATATTTTGTATTTTTTTAGTAGAGAGGGGGTTTCACCCTGTTAGCCAGGATGGTCTTGATCTTCTGACCTCACGATCCGCCCGCCTCGGCCTCCCAAAGTGCTGGGATTACAGGCTTTTTTCTTTTTTTTTTGAGACAAAGTCTCACTCTGTCACCCAGGCTGGAGTACAGTGGCACCTTCTCAGCTCACTGCAACCTCCCTCTCCCAGGTTCAAGTGCTTCTCCCGCTTCAACCTCCTGAGTAGCCAGCCGGGACTAGAGGTGTGTATCACCACGCTTGGCTAATTTGTATTTTTATTAGAGACAGGGTTTCACCATGGTAGCCACATTGGTCTCGGGCTCCTGACCTCAGGTGATTCCCCCACCTAGGCCTCCCAAAGTGCTGGGATTACAGGCCTGAGCCACTGTGCCCAGGCAATAATTTCCTTTAGAAACAGCAAAGCCACCCTTCTCCCCTGAAATTCAAATATGTTCCACTTAAGGTATTGTGCCTCCTCAGCTGAGAATCACTGAAAGTATAAGTCCCTGGTTTTACTGTGAAGAAACTCAGAATGAAAACGGTTGAGAGATTTGTTCATGATAGCAAAACTACTTAGTAGCAGAGGTAGGCTTTGAACTCATTAGAGAGAAGTGTGCTCACTGGGAATACAGTGCACAATTCTTTAGATAGTCTTAGCTCTTATTGTAAAGTAACAAAATGGTAACTACAAGTGTGGTTAGCAAAACATTCTCTGATACTATAGCAATTGTAAGTAGAGATGAAGGCCTTGGATCAAGTAATATTATAGGAAATAAAAGTATAAAGATCTTTTCCGCTACCAAAGATTTTTTTTTTTTTAAGCAAAAACTTACAAAATTTCAATTATCTACAACAGAATTGTTGGGAGAGGGGGGCAGGGGCAGTGGTTGTCTTGTTTTTGAGGCAGGATCTCACTCTATTACCCAGGCTGGAGTGCGGAGGCTCAAACATAGTTCACAGCAGCCTCAACCTCCTGGGCTCAAGTAATCCTCACACCTCAGCCTCCCAAGTTGTTGGGCCCACAGACTTGTGCCATTACACTCGGCTAGTTTTTAAAAATTTTTTGTAGAGATGGGTCTTGCCATATTGCCTAGGCTATTGGTTTTCTTTTCCTTTTTTTAACCTTTTTTTTTTCCCCCACACTTTTTGGGCCTCATAAAATCATGAAACTGCTAACTGAGCTCTCAAACTGGCAGGATTAAGATGGGGCATACCGAACAAACTATATACATGTATCTTCTGTCTGGGTAATATCATCAAAGGTCAGTGGAAAACTTGAAATATTACTAGAAACAGCTTTTCAAACTATAGGCTGTAGCCCATTAGTGGTTATAAAAGATAACATGGAAAATAGAGTGTATCACATGTAATAAGGTAAACATTATATCATGAGACTTGTGTTACAATGTGTGTGTGTGTGTGTGTGTGTGTGTGTGTGTATGTTTGCTGCAAAGAAAAGACTTAAATGTTTATAGGAGAAATATCTCTGTCTCTCGCTTGCCTCCCGCCCCCCACTCTCTCTCCCTTTCTCTCTCTCTCTATATATATATACACACACACATAAACAACTTTCAGGAAGGAACATACATTACAAGAAAGACACAGCAAGAGCGAGTAAATACTACAAAATTACCTCTACAAGATGTCTCAGAACTTTCCATAGAATCTAGCTTTAAAGCATCGAACACCTCAAAATCAGATTTCTTGACATGGATCAAATTGTTAATTGTGCCGAGCTGACTGGTAACCACAGGCTGAAACAGTGAATACAAAGAATTAATGAATCTTTCAAATCTATCTCTCCCATCCAACCTTCCTTTTTTACTAAAATTTACATGTGATTGTACTCAGCACCTCCACGTTTTATCAAGAGAGAAATCCTCCAGTGTAGAGGAGCTGTTGCCCATCAGTCTTGACAGAAATGACAGCTAAAATGAGACTGCTAAGTCAGTGGTTACCCTTGGAGATCAAGGCCTTACCTCTGATGGATCATGAACCCACTGTCCATCCACAAAGAACTTGTACTGATGCTCTCCCTCAGGGAGGTCCAGGATGGCAACAAAGTCATTATGGCTACAGAAGAAAAAAGAAAGGCAAACAGGCCAAGTTTCTTTTAGAAGACTGAATGTAAAAAACAAATGGCAATCATAGTATCATACGAATAATTTCCCAGATTCCTAAGCCTTGTATCCCTGGTGTAAAAAACAACATATAAACCCATTCTCCTTTTCTGTACCATCTTGGACATGTATTTACCAGCTCCTCCCAACAACGTTAGTTCTTAACCAATATCTGGAAAAGAATAATAAAAACATTAACCCCCTCAAATGGTTCACCTTAGTATAACTATTTTGCTTCAGTAGAACAAGTTCCTCACCAGTGCAAATGAGATAGGTAGGTTCAGGATACAGAAGTGCCTCAAGGTACTTTGTTTTGGTGAACCTTTTCTGGAAAATGAACTATCATCCAAAGGCTCATTCTGACAACCAGTTAAATCATTCATTATTGCTTTGGAAGCAACAAATAACATGACTACCTAGAACTTCAAAATGTGTTTTGCTTTAGTGCAGAAGTCAGAGCAACAAGACTCAGCCAGTTACAGAAGACTTCCCACGAGCATAGACAGGACTTGTATGACATAGTCCTAAAGAATGTAGTCACAAAGCTATTATGAATCCCTCTGAGGCAATGAAATTCTAAGGGATAAAACACCTCTGACTCACTATGAGGTTAAAAAAATCCCACCGATATACTAAGTGGCCACAGAAAAGGACATGTTCTGGAGAGAGTCCTTAGCAGGTGGAGAAAAGTAGTCCAGCTGGGTCTCTCTTCTGAGAAAAGAAATCAGGTCTCTATTCCTGGACCCTGAGATTCAACCAAGATACTTGTCACCTCTTAATCAGTGGAATCTTGGTGCTCCAATTGTTGAAGGACCCAGAGATGAAGACCTCCTTGCCTCCTTCAGACCAGCGGATAACAGTGGGCCGGGCCTGCTGTGTGGGCTTTACGGAGTCCTCCAAATCCTGCTGCCATGATACAAACTCTTTGTCCCCAGGGAGCTGTAAGAAGGAGTAGGTCATCCCTAGAATAAACTGTGACCCAAGAATTCTAAAAAGGTCACTCTCCCTCCTAGAGTAGAGAAGGGGGCTAGGCTTTAGCTAAGGATATAAACCCCAAAATTAGCAACTAAATCAGAGTTTGAACAAATTATAGAAAAAGAACTCATCTAGGACCAAAAATGGTCAAATGGCCTATGCTCAAGCACTGCCTAAATTAAAGCCTAACTTTTGAGTCTACCTATATCACTCACCCTTTCACAGCCTTAGACTCTCCCTTTAAAAAAAAAAAAGAAAAAAACTAACTCCCTACCACTAGTTTAACTCATAGGCAGGCAATTACGATATGCTTCTGAGTCTTTCTTATTTTTTTATTTTTTATTTGTTGAGACAGAGTCTTGCTCTGTCGCTCAGGCTGGAGTGCAGTGGCGCGATCTCGGCTCACTGCAAGCTCCGCCTCCCGGGTTCACACCATTCTCAGGCCTCAGCCTCCCGAGCAGCTGGGACTACAGGCGCCCATCACCACGCCTGGCTAATTTTTTTGTATTTTTTAGTAGAGACGGGGGTTCACCGTGTTAGCCAGGATGGTCTCTATCTCCTGATCTCGTGACCCACCCACCTTGGCCTCCCTAAGTGCTGGGATTACAGGCTTGAGCCACCGTGCCCGGCCCGCTACTGAGTCTTTTTTAAGAGAGAAAAAAAAAATGAAAACAAAGTATGGTTCTGTAAAAAATAATTAAGTCAGTCATATACTTTTATAGGCAAATATGAATCGTCCTCAATTACCAGTTGTAATGGAAGTTAGAGATATCAAAATTCTAGTTTATAAGTAATTCATAAACTCTATTTCAGCTAACAAGTTACAAAAAGAAGAAACATCAAAAATTCAAAAACCAGATCACTGATTTCTTAAAACTTGAGAAGTGGCTATGAAATCTTACTTACTCCCCTATCCCAGGTTTATACTAATTATTTCAGGAGTAGGAATAAAAATTCTAGAACCTCAAGGAGCAAGAGATCAAAAATACAATTTCCTTTATCAAAAGTAGCTCTCTTATTAAATGAGGTCTGTGGGATTGTAAAAACAGTAACTCCTGTTTCTTTTCATTACTATCCTTTGGACCAAGAATTGGCAGCCAGCCAGTGAGCTAGATGCTTTTATCAAGTTTTATTTGAAAACAGCTCTACCCATTTGTTTACCTATTATTTTATTGATTGTTTGATTGAGAAAGGACCTTGCTCTGTCACGCAGGCTGGAATGCAGTAAGTGGTGTGATCATAGCTCACTGCAGCCTCGAACTCCTGGGCTCAAGCCATAGTTTCCAGAGAAGCTGAGACTAGAGGTGTGAACCAAAATACCTGCCTTGCTTACCTATATTGTCTATAGCTGCTTACATGCTAGAGTGGCAGAATTGTGTAGCTATAACAGAGACTGTGTGGTCTACAAAGTCTAAACTGTTTACTATCTGGCCCTTTACAGAAAGATTGCTGACCCCTGTTTTAGACTGGTTTAAGAGACTTTGGTGAAGAAGACTGTATAGTATTAAGCCTAAATATTACTAAATAGAATAATGTGGGGTTTTTTTTTTATTAAAAAGGACTAGCTTATTCATTTGGGCTTTCTTTTCAAAATGGTTGACATAGTTTCCCCTCCATACATTCTCTTGATATTCCTCAAAACTACAGTATAAGACATCAGTAGCAGGATAATCCAAAGTAAATAGAGAAAGAGAATTGAAAGGACTTTCACATAAGGAATTGACTTCAGAGAAAACTACATATTATCAGAACGATGCACCCTGGCCTAACTGGCTGCGTTAGAATCAAGAATTTGACATATGCCTAAGAATAACCCTCAGATTCTGATATAAGATCTGGGAATCTATTTTTAAAAAGCTTTCTAGATAATACTGGGATTACGTTAAAATAAAGAAAAAAAGCTTCCCAGATATACCGTGATTATGTTAAAATAAACAAAAAACCCTCATCTTTAGAGGTACATCCTAAAATGTTACAGATAAAATAATATTTGATATAACGTCTGGGAATTTGTTTCAAAATAACTAGTGGGGGAATAGTGGACTGGGGTATAGATGTTACATGTTTATTCAAGATCTGATCATTCTTCAAACTGGGTGGCACGTATATAGATGTCATTATATTGTCTCCCCCTACTTTGATAATGTTTAAATTTTTCCAAAAAGTATTTAAAGAAATCTGAGGTGATTCTAACTTGCAAACAGGATTGAGAACCACTGAACTAGTCCACTGAAAAAGGCAGGCATTCAAGCAAAGTAGGCCCCCCTACCACTGTTTCTATCAGTTACTTTTATGACAGGATTTTCAGTTTAGAATTTGAAAGCTACAAACTATTAATATGCCTAGCTTTGGAGGAAAGCCCTTCCACTTATGACATGACATTTCTGTAGTAGGAATGAATGCGGCTGACTAGCAGAAAGATTATTTACTCCAAGTTACTCAGCAAAACTACCAGGAAAAGAGGCAAAACAACAATTAGAACTACAGTTTGATGTTTAAGTAAAATGTTGAGGTTAGAGGTAAAGAGGGTAGATTGAGAACTATAAAATTTTAGATTTAAATGAGACCTTAGGAATTATCTGAACTAATTTTCAGACAATCTGAAAATTATATGAATAATTTTCTTAATTCACAAATACCAAGACTGAAGTGAGAGATAAGAATAATACAAAATAGGCCCCAGTTCAGACAGAGCAACCTGGCTTTTAATCAGGACACCAATTACTGCAGTCACAGTTCAACAAATACACTGTATTTAAATCCTGAGTCATCAGCGTAGGAAAAGGGTAAAAATATAATGAGGCAGATCATCTTTCGAAAGCTTTGAATAAGTAAATTCAGATGGCTTGTAGATAGCCCAAATAAGAATGGAGAATAAACCCCAATAAGTGCTCCTTTTAATCACTCTCACTTCTCTGTGATTATGGTTGGTTGGTTTTTTTTTTTTTCTTTTCTTTTGAGACAGAGTCTCACTCTGTCGCCCAGGCTGGAGTGCAGTGACTTGATCTCCACTCACTGCAACCACCGCCTCCCAGGTTCAAGCGATTCTCTTGCCTCAGCCTCCCGAGTAGCTGGGACTACAGGCATGCACCACCACGCCCAGCTAATTTTTTTGTATTTTTAGTAGAGACGACGTTTCACCATGTTGGTCAGGCTGGTCTCGAACTCCTGACCTCAAATGATCCAACGTCCTCGGCCTCCCAAAGTGCTGGGATTACAGGCGTGAGCCACCGCGCCTGGCTGTGATGATGTTATCAATTGAGATCCAAGGAAATAAATCATGGAATCCAAATTCCACGTGCTACCAATATGACAAATAATACTCTATTCACTCTCTAAAGCCCCAGTTCCCTGGGAAGTGACGAAATGATAGGAAACATCAAACACACCCCAATCTCCTTAAGCCCTCCATTTTTCTATCTCATCCAGTCAGTCTACCTGGAGAAACTACCTGTATTTCATGCTGCCAGCTCTAAAAGCGATTAGAAACATTAGAATGGTAATTGCTGCTATCAGCTCCATCTGTCCTTTCTTACAGAGTGAAAAAACAAGTTGGCTCTTCCTGCAAGTCCTTGGAATTGAGAGCAAGGTCTTCAAGGCAGCTATGGGTTGTCGTATTTTAGCCACGCAACATTTTGAAGTACTACTGGGGAGTAAACAAGTCGTGGAATCATTGGCTCTTCCACCTGCGGAGCAGCAGCAGGGCGTGAAAGAGGCACAGCCTCAGCCACAACTATAAAGTATGGGACAAAAATTAAGCAGTCAACCAAATGATGTCCTTAATTGATCCCCAAGACTAGGGGAAAGTATTCAATAAGCAAGTAGTTGCTGCTTACAGCCGTGCCAAAAGGGAAGATCACAAGTGCAGAGCTGCTAGAAGGGCAAAAATGATACTGATACATAGAAATTTTCAGAAAAAGAATTTCATGTAGCCACCTCAGGGCAAAGGTGAGAAACTACCACCTATGGTTAGCAACTCGTGCAACCTACCCTCTGAAGTTGTCCTCTGGGGCTAACAAACTACAAATTCGGCAACGCTATAGAGGAGAGCCACTCGTGCATGTTAGGAAGAACCAAGGATCGGGGATGTCTATTGTCCCCATCCTAAAAATGTGGCCAACAGATTAGTCAGAACACCAGGAAAACAAGAACTCCGCCTCTTTATCCTATTTTGAGGCGGCACTGCAAGAGGAATTACCATCCAACACCTCTGTCCCCGAAAAATCCTTTTAATTCAAAAAACCATAGCCCGGTTCGGCGCGGCAGAAAAGAACCAAGAAAGGGAAGAGGAGCCCGGAAATCAACCCGCTGCTGTACTGCCACCAACTGCGGGCGTGGGACGCTTACCTTGGAGTCGGGGAGGCTGAACACGCTGGGGTCGTCCGTACTGCCCACCATGATCTTGTGCTCCTTCCCCGGGGCATGACCGCCTGCGCCCTCGGAGCGGGCAGCCTTGGCACCGTGGCGCTCCCCGGACACCCGGTCGCTGGTGGTGTTTCCCATGGCTGCAGCTTGTCGGGGACCACCTACCGCGGAGAACCACACCGGGCTGGGAACACCTCAGCAGCAGCGTCAGGGGCGCCCCCCGGCCCCGCCCATGCGCCTTGGGACAGGGCAAGGGATTTCCCCGCCCCAGGGAAGCCAAGCCCCGGAGCCTTCTCCCTCCTGGCCTGCGGGAATGCCAGCAAATACCCCGGTGCCCTCGCTGCCCCTAGTCAGGAAACAAGCTATCGGGACTCCCCCGCGTCCCCGCGCTCACTGCCAGGGGCGCCCCCACCCCAGTCACCTCGGGCGATGCGCTCCCTCCTCCAGGGGCCACTGAAGTGATGACTGTTCTGCAGATCAGGCCACCAATAAAGTTATTGAAATTGAAGCCGCACCCCTCGCTGGCGATCAGCGATTCCTCCTAAAATGGCTACAAGGCCGGCGGCGCGGAGTCGGCCCCGTGCGCGTTCCCTGCGGCCTGCAGCCTCGGCGTCCCGGGCCCGCCGGCCTCTCTAGCCGCCGCCGCCTCGATGGTGGGCAGTCGCACGCAGCCTCCAGCGCCAGGAGGGGGCGCCAGGCAGGGCCTGTGCCGCCTGGGGAGACTGCACCCGGGATCATTGGAGCGCTGGGCCTGTGAGACTACCCGGCGGAAGAGACGTTCCCACGGGACACTCGGAGGCCGCCTCCCTGGGCTTCGGCGCTCGGTGTCGGGAGGAGCGGCGCGGCTTTCTACCCAGCCTGAGGTGCGCCAGCACGTTTTCTGGGCAGCATCTGTGTGTTAGGCGACGGGAGAGGTGGGTTCCTTACAGGGAATAAGAAAACTGAAACTGACTTCCAACTGCAGGCAGAAGGAAGCAGTGGCCATTGCTGGAGGTTAAAACTGTTCTGGCCGGGCGCGGTGGCTCACGCCTGTAATCCCGGCACTTTGGGATGCCTAGGCGAGCGGATCACGAAGTCAGGAGATCAAGACCATCCTGGCCAACAAGTTGAAACCCGGTCTCTACTAAAAATACAAAAATTAGCTGGGCGTGGTGGCGCGCGCCGGAAGTCTCAGCTACTGGGGAGGATGAGGCGGGAGAATCGCTTGAACCCGGGAGGTGGAGGTTGCAGTGAGCCGAGATCTCACCACTGCACTCCAGCCTGGCGACCGAGCGACACTCCGTCCCTCCGCTCCCCCCCACCGCGCCCCCCACAAGACAAACCTGCTCAATGAGGAGCGACAAGGAAGGAGCTGTCAGCCCGACTGGGGTTGCAGGGAAGAATTCAAGATGGCGTATTTAGGAGCTAGACTTTGACAAATTAGTAAAATGTTAGTCTTAGGAGAATAACGAAAAGGCTTTCCTAGGCTAAGAAACAGCATACGCAGTGAGAAACCTCAGAAGAAATAAAATTCAAGGAAGATAGCAACAACGAAAACATCAGAAGGAACCCTAAAGGTATAAAAAGGGCAAAGACAGTCCTAGGGTTGGGAGGGATCCAGGTTTTTTATGAAAATTAGTGGAAGCTCTAAGGTACTTACCTTTGTATTATAAGTATTTGCCTATCTCCTTCTCTACTAGAAACGTTTATCTGTGTTACACAGACCAGCAGCGTTGGCATCACCTGGGAGCCTGTTAGAAATGTAGAATCAGGCCGGGCGCGGTGGCTCAAGCCTGTAATCCCAGCACTTTGGGAGGCCGAGACGGGCGGATCACGAGGTCAGGAGATCGAGACCATCCTGGCTAACACGGTGAAACCCCGTCTCTACTAAAAATACAAAAACTAGCCGGGCGAGGTGGCGGGCGCCTGTAGTCCCAGCTACTCGGGAGGCTGAGGCAGGAGAATGGCGTAAACCCAGGAGGTGGAGCTTGCAGTGAGCTGAGATCCGGCCACTGCACTCCAGTCCGGGCGACAGAGCGAGACTCCGCCTCAAAAAAAAAAAAAAAAAAAAAAAAAAAAAGAAATGTAGAATCAGGCCCTATCCCCAGGGTTCAGGATCTGCATTTTAACAAGATCACATTAACGTGTGTGAGAAGCAATGCTTTGACAGCTGGCAGAGAGCAGATCCAGATTTGATACCTTTTCATATTCTGCATATACCTTGTACAGAGCAGGCTTTTGCATTTGCGGAATGAAGGATACAGGAATACTGTTTACTGTAATCCATTTCTAACAAGATATGCCACTTAGGCTTAAACACCGCCAATGATGGGGAACCCCAAGTTACATAGGCCACCCTTTCTGAGTGAGCAGCTCTATTTGTTGAAAACTTCATTTTTATATTATGAAGTTGACAGCCCACTTAAGTACAACAAATTCACTACTACCCCATTCTTTGCTCTGCCCCTTATAAACTCATTCTTTGGCTCATAAACCAAAGACAGTTTACAGGAAGAAAAAAAAAAGGTACGATTTTGCTGCAACTTCTTGCTCACCCCTCCGAAATCTTTACTGTCTGAGTACATCCTTTTTGGTTATCCCTACCTTTATCCCTCCACCCTTCAATTCCTTACCATAGGACACTGAAGCAAGGCCCTTCAAGGTGTAATACATTAAACCTTGACTTGTGTAGTATTCAGTTTTCTGACCCCAACGTGGTTTCACCATGCCAAGTAATATGTCCTTGGTATGTATTTCCTTGCAGTAGTCAAGTCAGCTTAGCAGAAACAAAGTATGTTAGCCAATGGAAAACTGAAGGAGAGAAATAAACTGTTTTTACACAGCTAAATGGAAATGACTTTTGTATTATCTCCTTTGGAAGATTATCATGACACTGTTCTGCCCTGCTCTGCTCTAACAACATTTGTAAGTTACTCAACAGTTAATAATAAAAGTCAATTTTGAATATTGCATGTTTTAGACACAGAAAAAATGTAATATGACACTGTAGGAAGAATGAATTCTCCTTAGTCCCAAATTCCTTTTTTTTTCTTAGATTCAGGAATAAGTAGGTAAAGATACAAGATCTTCTTAACCAGTATCAGTATAATTGTTCCCTTTAGATTTATTGCTGTCACCCCAGTGCTCTTCTTTCTAAAGGGAAGGAAAAGAAGGAGGTAATAGGAAAAGTAATTGGTGGGGGTTGTCCTGATGTTACTGTGTCTAGGATGTCATTGCCACTGGTCTCCTCAGATCGACCATTCTGCCTAATAAACAGGAAAATAACATGGGTAACCTCACATGCAAGCATTTACACACACTGCTAAAGAGATCTCGCTTCCTCTGAGAGGTGAGGATGTGAGAATGAGGGAAGAGTGTATTGATTTTACAGAACTGGATGACAGGTTAAATTGGGCATCTGGAGGCTTATATTCCCATCTCCACTCACCAAGTTTCGTCCTCCATTTATGACCAAGGATAGGTATAACATCTGATCTTGATGGTTACTGTTTCAAAAAACAATCTGATCTTTTTTTTAAAGTTAAGCATTTACTTAATCATGTAGCATAGTAATTCCCACTCCTGGGTATTTATCCAAGTGATATAAAAACAAGTTCACACAAAACCTATAAGCACATATATGTCTTTATTCATATAATAGAAAAACACAAACCCTAAAATGAAAAAAAAACCATTAATGTCCTTCACCTGGTGATATGGTTTGGTTCTGTGTCCCCACCCAAATCTCATCTCAAATTGTAGTCCCCATGTGTTGAAGGAGGGACCTATAACCTCCACATGTCAAAGGAGGGAAGTGATTGGAGCATGGGGGCGGTTTTCCCCATGCTGTTCTTGGCATAGTGCATAAATTCTCACCAGAGCTGATGGTTTTAAAAGTGTTTGGCAGTTCCTCCTTCATTCACACACACTCACTGACTCCCACCTGCTGCCACATAAGACGAGCTTGCTTCCCCTTCTACCATAACTAAGTTTCCGAAGGCTTCCCCAGCCATGCAGAACTAAATCAATTAAACCTCTTTTCTTTATAAATTACCTAGTGTCAGGTATGTCTTTATAGCAGTGTGAAAATAGGCTAATACATCTGGTGAATCAATAATTAAAATGTAGCATAGCTATAAATGGAATACTACTCAGTAATAAAAAGGTATAACTCAATACATACAATAATATTGATGAATCTCAAATGCATTATGGGAAGTAAAAGAAGCCAGGCTCCACTTATATGACATTCTGGAAAAAGGAAGACTATACGGTCAGAAAACAGATCAGTGTTTGCCAGGATTTGGGGATGGGGGTGGGGAGTGATTGACTACAATATGGCATGAAGAAATTTTGAAGGGGAGTTATGGAACAGGTCTAGATCTTGATTATAGTGGAGTTATTTTTACTCACCAAACTGTACAATAAAAAAGTTAAGTTTTTATTGTATGAAAATTATGCCTAAATTAAAAAAAACTATTAATAAAATCAGCGTTAGCGGCCAGGCGCGGTGGCTCAAGCCTGTAATCCCAGCACTTTGGGAGGCCGAGACGGGCGGATCACGAGGTCAGGAGATAAAGACCATCCTGGCTAACACGGTGAAACCCTGTCTCTACTAAAAACTACAAAAAACTAGCCGGGCGAGGTGGCGGCGCCTGTAGTCCCATCTACCCGGGAGGCTGAGGCAGGAGAATGGTGTGAACCCGGGAGGCGGAGCTTACAGTGAGCTGAGATCCGGCCACAGCACTCCAGCCTGGGTGACAGAGCGAGACTCCGTCTCAAAAAACAAAAAAATAAAAAAAATAAAATCAGCGTTAGCAAAAGATACGCGTTTATACACAAGAGACTTCTCAACCATTGGGTAAACTAATTACTTTTGAAACAAATACCATTGATTTTAATATTTTTATAGTTTTTATACAGGCAGAGAAATAGTAGTGATTCTGCTCACCTAAAAGAAGATAGACCCAATTCAAAGGTAGAATTTTCCCCAAATAGTATCATACTTTTTCCTTTCAGATTCCAAAGGATTTGCATGTAAATTCTATCATGTGATCCTTAGAACCACCCTATGAGGGTAAGCAGAAGAGATATGATCAATGATATTCCATTTTATAAATGAGGTGCAGGTTAAATATTTAGTCAGTATTTCTTGAAGTGATAAGTATAGTCCATTTATTTCAACAAACCTTGATTGAGGGCCCCAATACTTGTTGAGCTTTTGCTGAGCCACCCCTGCTCTAGAGGAGCACACACTCTTGAAATCTCTAAGGAAACTACTACAACTCTAGATAGATATGGTCTATAGTGATACTGTGACTAAATATTCACTGAAAATTTCCTCTAAAACTATAGACATACATTATTGGAATAATTAGTAACTCAAGTAGCATCTTCATTAACTATGTATCTACTATGTATATATCATCACCATATGAGTATTAATTTGGTGCAAAGAGGCTGCCAACTCTAAAATTATTTGATGTAGGGCAAGTACTTTTATCTTTCTAGCTGTAAATTTTCTCATCTGTAAAATGAGAGGATTAGGCATGTGATCATTAAATCCTGGGTTAGGGTAGGAGGCATCAATATGAAATGTTTAGCTTAATATAGATACAGATCGGTAAATATAGAAATACTTAAAAATACATGTGGATTCATGTGTAATACATTACTATATACACATATATTTCCAAGTTCTGTCTTCTGAAGGCCTAGAAGCAATGACAAGCAGAAGCAAGGAGCACACCCAGCATACAGTTCTTGGTTTCTAATACTGTTCTCTAACAAAAGGAACCAGAGCCCTTGAGAGAAATGCCTAATTCTAGGACTGGGGCAGGGGATATACAAGATGAGTCTGAAACATCTTATAGTGCCAGAAAGTAAACAAGTGCTTTAAAAAGACACAAAAAACTCATGGTATATCAAAGTGACATAGGAGCCAACTAAAAGAGCTCCCAATGGCTAAAGCTAGAATAATTCAAAAAATAAGTAATTCAGCATTGGATTATAACCCAAATTATAAAATAAGATCTATGAGTTCATACTGATACAAGTAAATGATTGAAGAAACAAGTAATTGGGAGATAATTCTCATACTGAAAAATTCCAAAAATTTATGTTCTCTACCCTTGAGAAGATGGAACATAATTCTCCACCCCATAAGCGTGAGTCGAGCTTAGTAAATTTTTTTCAAAGAGCGCTGTATGGCAAGGAGGAAGAACACTACCTCAAGCAGTTCATCAAGGCTAACATCTCTAGTAATGTCATTAGTGGCATGTAACCTTGATATGATGAGAATAGCATTTGATCTTTGATCTCTGTTTCCTCCCTGAAACTCATTGCCCCAGCCTAATCATGAAGAAATATCAGACAATCTCAAATTAAGTACAAAGTACTTAACCAGTACTCTTCAGAACTGTCAAGGCCACCAAAAACAAGCAAAGTATAAGAAACCGTCATAGTCTAGAAGAGCCTGGTGATGACTAAATGTAATGTGGTATCCTGGATTGGAATCCCAGGACGGAAAAAGAACATTAGGTTAAACTAAATCCAACTTGAGTATGAAACTTCCTTATTTTTTAAGTGCCTAAGTCCTGAATGAACAGAAGACGGAGGAACTGACAAAGATTAGAGGACACTAAGGAGACTTAACAGCTAAATGCAAAATGGGACCCTGAATCTGATCCTGGAACACAAAAACTAAATTAGTAGAAAAGTGGTAAAATAGGAATGCGGTCCATGATTTACTTAATAGTATAATGTCAGTGTTCATTTTCTTATTTTGATAATTGTCATAATGTTGTGTGAACTATTCTCTTTAGGGAGCCTGGTAAAGAATATATAAGAACTCTACTATTTTTGTAACTTTTGTGGAAGACTGAAATCATTTCTAAATAAGAAGTCTTAAAAATCACTAACGTAATAAAAATAATTTTTTTATTATTATAAAATAGGAATTATACCAGTGAGGAAGTCTGGTGTCATGATCTATAGTCGGAAGATTCTTCAAATGAGAGAATATGCATTTGAAAATAGAAAAGACTCTGAAAAGAGCTTTTTTTTGTTTGTTTTGTTTTTGTTTTTGTTTTTTTGTTTTGTTTTGTTTGAGATGGAGTCTTGCTCTGTTGCCAGGCTGTAGTGCAGTGGTGCGAACTTGGCTCACTGCAACCTCCACCTCCCGGATTCAAGCAGTTCTCCTGCCTCAGCCTCCCAAGTAGCTGGGACCACAGTTGCGTGCCAAAACGCCCAGTCAATCTTTGTACTTTTTAGTAGAGGTGGGGTTTCACCATTCTGGCCAGGATGGTCTCGATCTCTTGACCTCGTGATCCACCTGCCTTGGCCTCCCAAAGTGCTAGGACTATAGGCATGAGCCACCATGTCTGGCCTGAAAAGAGCCTTAAAATACGTTTATTTAAAATTCTCAGAGAAAGAAAGATGCCAGTTTGAACACACCCCAGCTCCATGCCATTTCTACTCCTACCCAGCCAATTTTCACAAGTCAGAAGCTATTGGTACTAGCTAGAGTACAATAAAGGCCTAAGGATCAGTGAGAGGCCTGACAGAACAGATTCAGGTCCACCTCTCCTTTTGACTAAATCAGTGGTTCTGAAACTTTTACCATACATCAAAATTACTTAGAGGGTCAAATATACAGATTGCGGGTCTTTGTGCCCAGAGTTTCTGATTCTGTAAATCTGGAGTGGGGCCTGAGGACTTGTATCAAGTGCAAGGCTGATTTTCTGCCTCAAGGACCATATTTTGAGAAACGCGGGCTAGGCAAGAGTCTAGAGACCAGTATTCAAGATCCCCAGTAAAAGGCATTGTGCAGAAAGGAGTTAGCTGACTCTTAGAACCATAATAATACTTCCCGTACCTAAAAAATAAACAATTAAAAGCAACTAGGATGTGGGGGAACAAATCTCTCACACAGAATTCCAAATAATTTATGTAGCTACTGCCCCCTCAGGGAATTAGAGCACAACTGCATGCTTGTGACTGCTTAGCTTGTAAGTTTGGCCCGTGGGTGGGATCTGGGAAGCTGGATTTTGGGAAGTTTCTTACCACCTTAACTGATAAGAATGGCTCACTTTTTCTACACTGTTTGTACAATGTGATTTATGCTGAACACTTGCTTTTCTTCTGGCAGCCTAGAATTCTGGTATGTGCTAAGTAGATGGTGCCTATGTGACTAGCCCCCACTAAAAGCCTCATCACAGAGTGAAGATATGTGAAAGTCTTTTGATTGTTTCCATTTTCCTAGAGAAAAAAAGAAGTAAGATGATTAGCTGACTGTGAGGAAAGGAGACAACATATTTGCTGAAAGAGATCAAATGAAGAGACTAAGAGGCAGAAATGAAGTCCACAGGCAAACAGCCCGGGCGGCGCCCTGAGCCTAGTTAAAGATCGACCCCGGACCTAACCGATTAAGGTTATCTATAGACTCCAGACATTGTAAGGACAAACGTTGTGAAAGTCTCTGTCCTGCTCTAATTACCAGTGTCTGCCACATATCTTAGTCCTGGGCCCAGTACAAACAATCCTCTATTTTGTCCCAACTTCCTGAGCCCCATATGCCTGCCCGACATAAACACATTAAGAAAAACAACACCTGGGGAAGCTTCAATAAGGTTACAACCGTTTGTAAAAGCGCAGGAACCGATAAGAAGGCTGCTAAAAGCATAACTTAACATTAACATGTAAACCAATTGTAATGCTGTAGCCTAGAGAAATGCCTTGTTCCTCTGTAACCTGACAAGTCCTGTTTACCTCGAGCTATAAAAAGCAAGCGCACGCATTGTTCCAGGCCCTCTTGTATGTTGTGGAACGGAGGGACCAAGTTCGAACTTGCATTAAAGATCCTTGCCGCTTGGCTTTGACTCTGGACTCTGGTGGTCTTCTTCGGGGAACAAACGGTCTGGGTATAACATGCGGTTTGAGGAGATAGGAGATATGCAATAATCAACTAGAAGGATGGGACAGAGAATTGTCTAGAAAAATGAAGTGTGATTGGCAGTAGCACTGAAGGCCTACCTATGTTCGGTGGTTATGAATTTAAGATAAGGCAAGTCACCATACTGGTATTTTTCTCTTGTCATGTTTAGCTGTTTTGATGCAGGCATGTAACCAAAGATGAAGTTTTTAGCTAAGCAAGTATGGAGGAGAGCAACAAAGGAATTGAGAGTGTATGGTAGGGTGTGATTATAATGTTGGACCATGCATTTTAAATGAAGTGGGCTGGGAAATGAAGACAGCAGGTTGATGGGCAGCTCAGTGGAGTCAAAGAACTGCTGGAGTTGGAGTACCAGAGTGAATGAACTGAAAAGGCAGGATAGAGTTTTAGAGAGCGGGATGCTTGAAATTGAGACTTTAGTGGTGTCACAGTTATTCATGACAATGTCTTAGATATGTCCATGTGGGTATAGGTAATTGAGATGAGGTAGATTATAAAATCACTAGAGTAAGAAGATCACATAACTAAAGGGCCAGATAGTAGAGAGTGTTAGAGATCTACCTCAACATTTATTCTCTCTTCCTCCTTAATAACAACCTTGATTTTTTTCCTGAGCATATTGCCTGTCTGTATAAAGACACGTTTTGTAGCCTCCCCAGTAGCTAGATATGTAACTAAGTTCTTCCAGTAAGACTAAGTGAAAATGTTATGTGGAACTTTTGTAAAGTCTCCTTAAAAGAAAAGGGGCGTGCCCTTGTTACATTTCTCTTTCCTTCTGTGTAGAATGTCCATATAATGGCTATAGCTACAGTGGCCATCTTGGACCATGAAGTGTAAGGTACATGCTGAAGATAGTGGAGCAGAAAGAGAAGCTGAAGAACTGTTATATCATCTCAGGACTATCTACTTCCAGACTTTTTTAATGTAAGAGGAAAATAAACTTAAATCTTATTTAAGTTATTGTTATTTGGGGTTTTTCTGTTAAATGTAACTGAAGCTAATCCTGACTAAGACATGGGATTGGTGAAAGTATTACCTACCTCAGTGTTAAGGAGTAGTTTTATATTATGGAGAGGCAGAGCGCTTGGTGCTAAAATCTTTACTGAATGAAGGGGAGTCAACAATTCTGCAAATAACTTCAATCAGAAGTTATGGATGCTTCAAAGGAGCTGGGGAATTTGGGAAAGCAAGGCAGAACAGTGAAGGGGTGGCCTGCCCCTCCACACCTGTGGGCGTTTCTCCTTAGGTGGAACGAGAGACTTGAGAAAAGAAGTGAGACACAGAGACAAAGTATAGAGAAAGAAAAAGTGGGCCCAGGGGACCGGCGCCGGCACCGGTCTCTGAGTTCCCTTAGTATTTATTGATAATTTTCTTTACCATCTTAAAGATAAGGCAGTGGCAGGACAATAGGATCATTGTAGGGAGAAAATCAGCAGTAAGACATGGATAAAGATCTCTGTGACATGAATAAGTTCAAAGGAAAATGCTGTGCCTTGATATGCATATGCAAACATCTCCATAAACCTTTTAGCAGCATTGCTCCAGCAAGTCCCACCTTTTGCCCTAAGGCGGTTTTCTCCTATCTTAGTAAACGGAGCATACAATCAGGTCTCACACTGAGATGTTCCATTGCCCAGGGACGGGCAGGAGACAGATGCTTTTCTCTATCTTAACTGCCAACATCCGCCAAAAGGCCTTCTTTCCTCTTGTACTAGTCCTCCTCAGCACAGACCCTTCACGGGTGTCGGGCTGGGAGACGATCAGGTCCTTCTCTTCCCACGAGGCCATATTTCAGACTATCACATGGGGAGAAACCTTTGACAATACCCAGCTTTCCTAGGCAGAGGTCCCTGCGACCTTTGGCCGTGTACATGTCCCTGGGTACTTGAGATTAAGAGAATGGTGATGACCTTTAACCAGCAAGCTGCCTTCAGGCACTTGTTTTACAAAGCACATCCTGCATAGCCCAAAATCCATTAAACCTTCAGTCACCACAGCACATGTCTCTTGCAAGGACAAGGTTGGGGGTAGGGTCACAGATTAACAGCATCTCAAATACAGAACAAAATGGAGTCTCTTATGTCTACTTCTTTCTATATAGACACAGTAACAGGCTGATCTCTGTTTCTTTTCCCCACAGAACAGCAGTGAAATTAGGGCAGCATGAGGGTCAAGGATGACATATATGTACCCTACCTTCTTTCTTGTACTAAGATCTTGGCTTTTTATGTCTTGTGTTTGATTGAGGAAATGAATTATAGACAAGGACATAACACTTGTGTTTTAAACCACAACTGAACATTAAAGATAACAAACTGATTTAGATCAGTGACTCAGAATATGTTTTGGAAGAGCATACTTGTCCTGCAGACATTTCAAAATGTTAATCACCCTTTAATCTCCTTCATCACTTTTTAAAATTATTCACTGTTTGATTTAATCCTTCAAAAGTCATCTACCTCCCTTATTGAATGTATTCATTTAATTAATTAATTCTTAACTTACTGAGGTCTTACTATGTTCCAGCCACTACATCAGGCACTAGGAACACACAGATTAAGTACAAAATGTACTCCATCAAGGAGTTTACTAGTTCAAGGAGGAAACAGGTGAGAGAACCAACTATTGTTATATAGTATGATAAGGCTATTCATAAAATGTAATTGAAAAGGACACCAGTTGTAATGAGAGCACAGAGGAAGGTGACCTATTTCATACTGAGGGTCAGAAAGATATTCCCTGAAGAGATAACAGATGACCTGAATCTGGACAATGGTATAGGTGTTAGCCAGCTGGGCCAGTGAAGAATTTATCAAGAGGAAAGTACAGCACAAGAATGTATATAAAAGCATGGAAAAACTTGGCGCTCTGAGAAATTCCATTAGGCAGTCTGGAGGTTGTTTAAATGCTGTATTATTCCTAACGAAAGTAACAGGCCCAGTATTAAGTAAAATAATCTTATTTATGAATGTACATGACATCAACATACCATAAATTTGCTAGTGGGGTCTGCTGGCTTAATGTGTGCAGCTTCAAGAAAGAACATATCTAAGTGATTTTAAGAAGTTGTGTATTTTGACTTTGTATCACCATTTTACATTCTCTATAATTATAGTCTATACTTACTCAGCAAAGGAAGCAAAACTGCTGCATTAAGTTATATTATGCATTTTTTTTTTTTTTTTGAGACGGAGTCTCGCTCTGTCACCCAGGCTGGAGTGCAGTGGCCGGATCTCAGCTCACTGCAAGCTCCGCCTCCCGGGTTCACGCCATTCTCCTGCCTCAGCCTCCCGAGTAGCTGGGACTACAGGCGCCCGCCACCTCGCCCGGCTAGTTTTTTGTATTTTTTAGTAGAGACAGGGTTTCATGGTGTTAGCCAGGATGGTCTCGATCTCCTGACCTCGTGATCCACCCGTCTCGGCCTCCCAAAGTGCTGGGATTACAGGCTTGAGCCACCGCGCCCGGCCTATTATGCATTATTAAAGCAACTTAATTTATGGAGAAATCATAGAAAAACATAGTAATTTGAATGACTGGTACTAGCCAGTATTCCTCCTCTGAGAAAATTCTGCCAGACCATAGCTCTGGGTCAAATCCTGAGCCAAAAAATAATAAGAAGAACTCCACATTTCTTCTTTTTATTTTTAAATTTTATAAGAGTTTTAGATTTAAGAAAAGTTGCAAAAATAGTACAGCATTCTCATGTATATACCCCACATCCAATTTCCTTTATTGTTGACATTTTACATTCCTGTGGTACATTTGTCACAACTAATAAACCAATATTGATACATTATTAACCAAAATGCATACTTTATTAATATTCCCTTAATTTTTACTTAAAGTTCTTTTTCTGTTGCAGGAGCCCATCCAGGATACTACATTACATTTAGATGTCATGTCCCCTTAGGCCCCTTTATTCTGGGACAATTTCTCAGACTTTCTTTGTTGATGATCTTGACGGTTTTGAGGTAGTCAGGTATTTGTAGAATATTCTTCAACTTGGGTTTGTCTTACATTTTTCTCATGGTTAGACTGGATTATGGTTTTTGAGAGGAATATCACAGAGAGGTAAAGTGGCCTTCTTATCACTTCATCTCAAAGGTACATACTATCAATGTGACATTACTGTTAGTGTTACTCTTGATCACCTAACTGAGATAGTGTTTATCAGATTTCTCCACTATGAAGTTATTTTCTCCCTTTTCATACGTAATTTTTGGAAGGAAGTCACTATTCAGCTCACACTGGAGAAGTAGGAAGTTCTGCTCCATATCCTTGAGGGCAGAGTTCATAAGTTATTTGGAATTCTTCTTCATGGGAGATTCATCTATTCTACCCCATTTGTTAATTTATTCAATCATTTATTTATATCAGCATGAACTCATGGGCATTTTTCATATTTTATGTTATAATTCAATACTAGGTTATTTTATTGCTTAAATTATTCTAGCTTTGGCCATTGGGACCACTTTGAGATGGCTCTTGTGTCCCTTTGACATATGCCATTGAGTTTGCTTTTTGAGCACTTCCTTATTTTCTGGCACTACAAGAATATATATATATATATATTTGTAATTGGCTTTAAAATAATTAGGAAAATGATAGAACATTTTAATGTAAGAGCAAGATATGGTAAATTGATGAATATTATTAGACATTATCAGTAACAAGAGCTTTGTATCTTAAGTTGTTTTTAGTTCAATTTCCTGTTCACATCTTACTTTTAGCTTGGTTGAGCTAAAAAATCATTAACCAATGATTTTTTTTGTAACCTTACATATAATATGTATAATGAGAGAATCAATTAATTTAGAATTACATACTCCTAATTTTAAAAAGAAACTGGTGTACTTGTTGCCAATAACTAGGAATTATATTATGAAAGGGCTGTTAATTCAACAAATTTATATGCTAAAAGAGAAATGAATTTATATGTTAAAAGAAATTAAAAGGAAGCAAGAGACATTCAATTTGCTTTTCATCTGCAGATTTAAAAATACTAGGTCCATTTTAATAGATGATAAATCTCCAGTATCACAAGGATTACGGAAAGCAAAAGACCTGAAAAGTAATACCAATTCTCAGTTCTAACTCTCAAAAGGCATTCCACAGGTAAATTCGGTGAAAGGGTAGGCAATTGTCCAAATGCTTAAACAAGAAGACGTTGTAGTTCTCACATTTCTGGTTCTCTTACATGTGTTTGTATTTGGAAAGACAATAATCTCTAATGTTGTTCTTTTCCATTGTTCAGATTTATCCTGTTGTTAAGTAATAAGCAGCAATCCAAATACAAACATATTGTACAAGAGCTATTTATGAATATCACCTGAGTTCAGTGTGCCTGACAGCTGACACTTAGTTAATTTCTCCATGAAACAAGGACAGTGAAACTTCCACAGATGAGAAAACAGAATCATCAGTGGCACTAGGATGTAAACCTAAGTCCCTGCTTTGCATTTCATTTGCTCTGTTTTTCAGAACTACACTTTATGACATGAGAAAAACTGGTATAAGCAGAATGTTCGTACATTTAGTTAATATCAATTCTAATTTAATACATAAATGACTTGTTCAAATACTTATTACTTAGACTCCATGTAAGGGAGGAGAAAAGGGGAGAAAATTAGAGTGGGGGAAGATGACTCAAATCACATTTGTAGACCACACTACAACAGTTGGAAGCTACTTATCATATTTCCTAAGATAAAGTTGTGTTGGATCCTAATATGGGAACAAAGAGATTTAAGAAGGTAGGACAGCTAATTTAAAATCCCAAAATTCTCAACCAAGTTGATCTCATTGGCAGATGGTAGATTATCTGAATGACTGTGAGCCTACAAAGTTGAAAGTAATTTCTTTATAGAGAAAATAAAGACATGGTCCCTAAGGAAAAGGGCTAAAAATGACCATGTATCAAGTACACTAATGAACAGCAAGTGAAACAAAATGTCTTAAGCATCTATGTCTTATCTTAGATACATACAGCTATTGTAAGAACATTATTTCTCTTATCTCTTAGGAAACATTTAGTTATAATATGAAAAAAAAATTAAGCTTCTAATAGAAAATCAAATCCTAGCAGAAGAAGAATTACGTGGAGTAAGCAATTTTACACAGATGCTGACTTACTCTCCCCACCATAAAATTTGATAAACAACAAACATTTATGAAGCATCTACCACATGTCAAGAACTGTGCTAAAGACATACAAAGGGCCGGGCGCGGTGGCTCAAGCCTGTAATCCCAGCACTTTGGGAGGCCGAGATGGGCGGATCACGAGGTCAGGAAATCGAGACCGTCCTGGCTAACATGGTGAAACCCCGTCTCTACTAAAAAATACAAAAAACTAGCTGGGCGAGGTGGCGGGCGCCTGTAGTCCCAGCTACTCGGGAGGCTGAGGCAGGAGAATGGCGTAAGCCCAGGAGGCGGAGCTTGCAGTGAGCTGAGATCCGGCCACTGCACTCCAGCCTGGGCGGCAGAGCCAGACTCCGTCTCAAAAAAAAAAAAAAAAAAAAAAAAAAAAGACATACAAAGATGACTAAAAGAGTACCTGAGCTCACAGTCTAGGGATTACCACAAGGAAGAGTGATGGATCATGAGTTACTACAAATGAAAAACAGGTTTCATTGTAGGAAAAAGGAAAGTGAATTAATGCTTTTGAAAGAGACATTAAAGTAGATTTCTGGGCAATATGGAACTGAGAGTCAATCTTGTCAGATTCTGAAGGCATCTGTAGATAAGCTGCCCAATGAAAAACAGGGCAGTGACAATAGGACAACTAGAAATAAGCTATAATTATAGCAAAGAAGGCAAGAGCTAGCAGAAACCTGCCCATTGTCATTGTTGAAGTCATAGAACTACTCCTTTCAACTGCTCTTGACATCAGAGGCTTCCTGATGCGATCATCTGTGGTGAGGATAGCTTTTCGAGCCCCATCCCACTTTCCAGGGCCCTGTAGGCGATAGTGGATTGGAGTGCAGGGTCCCAGGAATAAGTGTAATGCCAGCTTGGGGTCAGTGAAGGCCAGAGACAGCAGATTGGGCCTGACCCCCACCAAATCAGCAAGGTCATCCATGGTATCTATGTAGTCTCCCTGAATGGTATGGCGTTGGCTCTCCACATACCTAAAGTAGAAAAGACAGAAACCATGGCCTAGCAATAATTCAATCAGTCAGTCAATCAATTACTGCCTTTTGAGTGCCTGCTATTCGCTTAATATCGGACTAGGAGCTGTGGCATATAGAGAAGAAAGATAAAACATTTGTCACTGTCCTTAAGGATCTTAGGATCTACAAAAGGAGATAAAACAGATAAACATGAAGCAGAGACTTCTGAGTGGTTTCAGACTGCTAAATAGGAATGTGGAGAGGGGATAGTTAAAAGAGAGCTGTAATTGTTAGGTTCTTGAAGGATGTGAAAGATACAGATAAGATGAGGGACAGGTATAGCACATCCAGATACAAAGGACTCTGATGTTAGGAGAAAGAGAAAACCCATCACAAAAATTCTCAAGTATGGCATCCTCAATTATTTTATGAGGGAATGGTGACAGGGTCCACAGGGCAAGACTTCCCAGGGCCAATGTTAATTTGGAATCCTGAAAGGATGAGGGAGAGTGACTTACTTCACAAGAGGAAGTAGCCCTCCAAATGGAGACAAATGAAATGATTACACCAAGTGCAGATTTAAAGACTTAAAAACGACTTTTTGGGGGAAAATGTGGTTGATTAACAGTGATATCTGTGTGGTGGAGTGGGATTTGGTGAGCTAATGAGTGACTTTCACTTTTTACTTTCTTTTTTTTTTTTTTTTTTTTGAGACGGAGTCTTGCTCTGTCGCCCAGGCTGGAGTGCAGTGGCCGGATCTCAGCTCACTGCAAGCTCCGCCTCCCGGGTTCACGCCATTCTCCTGCCTCAGCCTCCCGAGTAGCTGGGACTACAGGCGTCCGCCACCTCGCCCAGCTAGTTTTTTTGTATTTTTTAGTAGAGACGGGGTTTCACCGTGTTAGCCAGGATGGTCTCGATCTCCTGACCTCGTGATCCACCCATCTCGGCCTCCCAAAGTGCTGGGATTACAGGCTTAAGCCACCGCGCCCGGCCTCACTTTTTACTTTCTGTAATGAAAAGAAAGAACTGTAGGACAGAGAAGAAGAGAAAAGCCAAATCAAGCCAGTTGAGATTGAAGAATCCAGGAATAGGGACAGGAAAAAAAATGATAGAAAATAAATTTGAGGTAGAACTTGTGCGATGGAATTTCAGAGGACCTGATAGAGGGTCAAGTAGGAATTTATTGAAATGGGACGAAGTTTAGGAGAGAAAAAGGTAAAACTGTAAAAAATTTGAGAGCTTTCCCTTTTGAACAATATGCTGGCTTAAGGGTTTGTAGGCATGCATTTATTTATCCTATTAATAGTAGGTCAAGATCTATACTATTCATGATGTTGGGCGTGGTGTTTCACGCCTGTAATCTTAGCAGTTTGGGAGGCTGAGGCAGGCAGATCACTTTGAGCTCAGGAGTTCGAGATCAGCCTGGGCAACATGGTGAAACCCCATCTCTATAGAAAACACAAAAATTAGCCGGGCGTTGTTAGCGCGCCTGCAGTCCCAGCTACCTGGGAGGCTGAGGCAGGAGAATTGCTTGACCCCAGGAAGTGGAGGTTGCAGTGAGCCAAGATCACACCACTTCACTACAGCCTGGGTAACAGAGTGAGACCCCATCTCAAAAAAAAAAAAAAAAAAAAGCTATAGTATTCATGAAGATTTCACAAAAGAGGTTCATTATATCCTTGGGTTACTGACTACTCAGGGTCAGAAGGTGTTTAGACAAAAATAAGTCAAAGGAAAGAGAGGAGGAAAGTTAAAATAAGAGACTTCAGAGCCAGAAAAGAAAGCACTCCAAGAAGGAAGAAATGTTTAAAAGCACCAAACTCAGTAGTGAGAAGGAAAATGAAGCTGATCATAGGTGACCTTTAAGAGAGCAGTTTCCGACCGGGTACAGTGGCTCCCGCCTGTAATCCCAGCACTTAGGGAGGCTGAGGCAGGTGGATCACGAGGTCAGGAGTTTGAGACCAGCCTGGTCAACATGGAGGAAACCCGTCTCTACTAAAAATACAAAAATTAGCTGGATTTGGTGGCGTGCACCTGTAGTCCCAGCTACTTAGGAGGCTGAGGCAGGAGAATCGCTTGAACCTAAGAGGCGGAGGTTGCAGTGAGCCAAGATTGTGTCACTGACTCCAGCCTGGGTGACAGAGTGAGGCTCCGTCTCAATAAATAAATAAATAAAAATAAAAAGGGCAGTTTAAGGAGTAAGGATGGAAGTTAACAATGCAAAAGGCTTAGGAGGGAGCAAAAGGTGAGAATTTAGAAAATTTAGTGCAGAAGTTTGGCAGTGAAAGGAAGGAGGAAAATAGGAGAGCACCTGGAAGTGGTAATGGAATTAAATAAAAACTTTTTCCTCCTCCTGCATGAGGGAAAGTTATGCTAGTATAATCAGTTGAAGAAAACCACCTCTTTAGGCCTAGAATGATTGTCTCTCAGTTTTCCACACAAATTTAGAGACTTACCACCAATTTTCACTTTGTCCAAATAAAAAACACCAGCAATTGAGCTTAAGTTCTGAAATTCAGACTGCTAAATGACTGTGTTCACCAAAACACTAAGCAGCTGGCTGTTACCATGTTCTCAACTCACATGGACTATTCATACCATGAGCCACTGTGACTTGAGTGTGCTGTCTGTCACATGAGCATAGCCAGCAAAGCGGCCACTGCAGACTTGTAAATCTACCTACAGATTTGTAATTCACCCATAGCTACCTCTCATTCATTCACTGTCACTCTTCCTCTGGCAAGTCTACTAGCACTTCAAGTAATCCTCACAAAAATAATACACCTTCTGCCTTCTGATTTTATTTCCACATGTGTTTTCCGATGTGACTTTTTTTAAGGCATTAAACATTGGATTTTAGACACCTAAAACTTTTCTCCTTTCTTATCCATATTTAGACTACTAGTGCTATTTCTCTATTCTATTGTCACAAACTATTTTTCCATTTTTCTTCATAATAGAATCTAAATCCTCAAGCTAACAGGAAGTTAAATATAGTACAATATTTCTCTTATTAAGAAATAAGTAGAAATGTAACCATATATCTTCCTGGGAGATTTTCTTACCTTTTTTCAATTTTCTCTTGAGTTTTAGATATTTCTGCCATCATTTCACTCTGTGAGGGCAATGTCTTTAGCCCTAAAGATAAAAAGTAAAATTTTAACTGTAAAATTACCTCAGTAGGAACACTAATCCTATAAACAATTACTATGCTATGGAGAATTCAAAGAAATACAGGATAGTTTCCTATACTCAAGGAGGTTACAATTCCCTTGATCATTACTCTACCACCACCACCACAATATAATATTAACATCTGTAGCTTACTCTACTTACTCTCCTTTGTCTTCAGAAGAGAGTTCCCCTACTCTGACTTCCAACCAATACCTGCCTCCTTCCTGATGTAGTCTTTCAATTGGGAAATGAAATATGGACATGAGAAAATGGCCTTAAAAGTATATGGAAAATCAGTTACAAAGTTAAAGGGGCAGGGGAGTGGGGAAACACACCTGCACCTGTATTCTTGATAACAAAGGGGCCTTATATCAACAGAAAGAGAAGGAGTAAAAGTAAATTCTTTTTTTTTTTTTTTTTTTTTAGACGGACTCTCGCTGTGTCACCCAGGCTGGAGTGCAGTGGTGTGATCTCAGTTCACTGCAACCTCCGCCTCCCAGGTTCAAGCAATTCCTTTGCCTCAGCCTCCTGAGTAGCTGGGACTACAGGTGCATGTCACCAAACCCAGCTAATTTTTTTTGTAATTTTAGTAGAGACGAGGTTTTACCATATTGGTCAGGCTGGTCTCGAACTCCTGACCTCAGGTGATCCATCCGCCTCTACCTCCCAAGGTGTTGGGATTACAGGCGTGAGCCACTGCGCCCAGCCAAAATAAAAAATCTCTTTTTATGCCTAATGTCCTGTGGAAGATAAGCCTCATCTTCTAAACATGTTTCTTTGATAAGAGTAGGGGTTAAGGCCAAGGGGAACTCATAATACCTAATTTTGACTGATAAATTTAAGTATGATGCATACACAGTTCCAGTTGTAGGAATTATACACCAAGGATAGGGCTAGACAAAGGCTAAATAGTATTTAAGTCAGTATGAATAATGCTAAGCTTAAAGAATTAGTTGTATGCCCCTATAACTAGGGACTATGCCATGTAGAAGATTTTGGCCACATCCAGTCCTAAGGTGTCACTCCATAAAATTGGGGAATATAGAATTTCAGAATGGCAATATATTTTACCTGATACAAGTGTTCTTTCTACAAGTACTCTAACCTTGTGGTTATCTCATTCCTCTTTAAACATCTCTGGTGATGGGTATCTATAATAATTATATCTGAGGTGATTATACAATTATTTGACTGCTCTAGCTGCTGGAACATTATTATTTTTATTGACCCCAAGATCCGACTCTGCATTTGTACCACTGACCAAGCTCTGCCTTCTGGAGCCACAGAGTTTAATGTTAATACATGACAGCTCTTGAAACATTTGGAAATGATTGTCATAACTCCTTTAAGTCTTCTCATTATCAGGCTAAACAGTATATGTTTCCCATATAACGGGTTTCACATTCTCTGCCATCTTGCTTGCCCTTCACTAAGCATACTCTAATAACTATCCTGGTGAATCCCTCTTAAAATATGGAACCCAGAAGTTCATCACTCTCAAATAGCCTTCTGTGGTTTTCCATGTGTTCTTACATTTTAGCCATGGGAATTATTACTTATCTTCATAAATCAATTAGGAAACACTGAAATGCTTCATTTCAGATTAATCACAGGTCTGTTCGGATATTCAAGAAATGCATTTTGAGAGTCAATTTCCAAATTACTTCTCCACAACCACAAGTTTTACTTCTATTAGCTAGAAACATGAAGGAGGAGGTAAGTATTTCTTGATTGTGGGAGACACCCAATTCATAAAAGATGGGAAAAAAAACAACAAAAAATCCTATATATTTCTCTGTCTATAGACAGATAAAGATGTATATACATCTTAGTCTAGATCTCATGGGGTGAAAACATTTTTAAAAATTAAAAAATTTTAAAAAGATGTATTCATCTTTTTACCTATATACCCTGTGGTACAGTTATGTCTTAATTCATAAATTTTGTTTTTGCAATGTTTCCTTGTTTAGACATATTAGCTTTACCATATTTCTTATCTCCCTCCAGGTCTTTGCTCCCCATCTTAGATTCCCAATTCAAATGAATGGCCTCAACACCTGAACAGATTCTTTTCTGTCTCTCTTCTCCAATATGCTTTCTGTCACCAAATTCTTCAGCTTTGCCTGTGAAATTTTATTTAAGTCTGGCTTCTCCAATTCCTTTAGATTGTCATTGCCTTGGTTTAAAGCCCTCATGATGTCTTACTGAGACTTTTACCACAGGCTCTTACTGACCTATTTCCCATTTCACTCCTCTCTAACGTATCTTCTAAACTGCACATCTGGTTTGACTCCTCTTCCAGCTAAAATCCTTCAGTGGTTCTCCACTATGTACCTTAAATGCAAACTTCTTGATATTCCCTGTGAATATGTCTAGTTTCATTTTCCTTCATTCCTATAACACTTTATTTACCAGCATTCTGAACTACTTGCAGGTCCCAGAACTCTATTTGTTCTGTCACTTTTATCTAACTTTGCATAAACAGTAGTGATTATTTCCCCTCCATGGTCATTATTTCCCTGTTCTTTTAGTAAATTCCTATGTAGTTGTAGGGAGAATTAGGTACTTATTACCCATTGCTCCCATGGCAGCTCTTCTGCATTGCTACTGGAGCACTTGTTTAGGGTCTAGTTAAATATCTGCTGAATGAACAAATCATTAAGTGTCTGTTTACATGTCTGTGTTTGATATGGTTTGGCTGTGTCCCCACCCAAATCTTATCTTGAATGGTGGGTCCCATAATCCCCATGTGTCATGGGGGGGACCTGGTGGGAGGTGATTTAATCATGGGGTGGTTACCCTCAGGCTGCTCATGCTGTTCTCATGATAGTGAGTAAGTTCTCACAAGATCTGATGGTTTTATAAGGGGCTTTGCCTTTCACTCAGCACTCATTCTCTCTCCTGCCACCCTGTGAAAAGGTGCCTTCTGCCATGATTGTACGTTTCCTGAGGCCTCCCTAGCCATGCAGAACTGTGAGTGAATTAAACCTCTTTCCTTTAGAAACTACTCAGACTCAGGCAGTTCTTTATAGCAGCATGAGAATGGACTAATACAGTCTTCCTTGCCTGACTCTGCATTCCAGAAAGTTAGGGATTTTCTGTTTGGTCATATTTGCATCTCCAGCCCCTAGCAAAGGGCCTGGTACATACTAAGAGGTCAGTATATGTTATCTGAAGAATGTTGAAGAATAGTGAAGAACTGAAGTTCAGAGATCTTCCAAGGATTCCAAGACAAGGTGGGAAGGAAGAGAGCCTGAATTATAGTCCTGTGGTAGCAGGCCTTCAGTCTGCTGTCAGCCTAAAGCAGGTTGTATCTGTGTACTCCTGGCTTGCCCCTGCATATTTCAATGTATAGCTGATGTTACAAGAGAAAAGAGATCTGGCTCCTATTCTGCAATTTCAGTCCAGTTCAGGCTTTTAACATAACTGGAAATTGGCTAAGGTAGCCCAGAAGCTGAGATCCTCAGATAAGAAATTTCTACATCAGAATTTAGAATTTCATTTACCTCAAGGCTAAACTGGCATTTATTAGAATAGACGTTTATTAGATACCTCTTATGTGCTAGGCACTGGTCTAGACCTGCAATACAAAGGCAAATAAACATGAGTCCTTTACTTAAAGAGCTATCACTATACTATGAAGGGAGGGAAGAAATATGCATAGGCTTTTCCTATACAAATAAAAAGTAAAGGGAGGCATATCAAGGAGAAAGGACAATGGAAGCAAAAGCACAGGGTACAAGGGTACCTGCTGTGTTTGCTGCTTAGTGGGTATGTCATCCAATGCATTTAGAGTATTGTAGGAAGTATGGTAAAGACTAGTGAAAGATGGGCCTGAGGCCAGGCGTGGTGGCTCACGCCTGTAATCCCAGCACTTTTGGAGGCCGAGATGGGTGGATCATGAGGTCAGGAGATTGAGACCATCCTGGCTAACACGGTGAAACCCCATCTCTACTAAAAAATACAAAAAACTAGCTGGGTGTGGTGGCGGGTGCCTGTAGTCTCAGCTACTTGGGAGCTGAGGCAGGAGAATGGTGTGAACCCAGGAGGCGGAGCTTGCAGTGAGCCAAGATAGCGCCACTGCACTCCAGCCTGGGTGACAGAGCGAGACTTCGTCTCAAAAAAAAAAAAGATGGGCCTGAAATTGGAGGTTGTATCCAATTTGTGGAGGATCTTGAATGCCAGGTTATAACATAATGCCTTCTTGTGATCCAGAGATTTGGTGTAACTTGATATAGTTTTCAAGGAAAGAAAGTTGCTGAGTGAAAATAAAACACTTGCAAGGGCTGCAAAAGAAGCAATGAAAAAAACTACGTTTCATTTCAGTCAAGGCAAGGAAGTAAATTCAGTGTTCTAGAAAAGAGTAGAATATTTTCTTGACAAGAGAACAATAATTCCAGAAAACAGAAGAATAAGGAAAATGGGGCTTGATAGGGGACAGACAAGGAAGGATGCAGGCTTTGTTGGGCAGACATGAAAAAATGGGAAAAACAAGCTAATCCAAAGGGTTTAAAATTGGCATAGTGAAGGGATAATTCAGGGAAGAGAAAGGCAAGAATGTGGGAGGCAGACAGATTGGTCATGGACCGAATAAAAAACCCAGGGTTCCTGTTGGAAGTCTGGTAAAGTTACAGAATTCTGAAGATTTCTTCCTTCCAGGTGTTAGAAAAAAGCTGGAGGAATTAGCACTAGGCTTCTGCTACCATAGGAAGCTGGGCTTTTTGTACATTTTCCCTAAGATCCCCTAATCTCATAGCCATAATGCAGACTCTTGCAAATACTCATTTTCTCTATTTCCTCTCAATAATTCACTTGGTCTTAGAAAAGAGTCCCAGTTGCTTAAAGTATACTAAGATGCTGTGGCCTGTTTTAATGAACTGTTCTCCCCTTATGTAATTGACCCAATTAAAAGATCACTTTAATATGACTAGAATTAGGCCAACCTAATGGGCTATTTGTGTTTGACTACTTGTATAGTGCTCTCAGGTAGTACATAATCTGCTGGATAGGAATGGAAGTAATAGAAATTTGGGGAAATTTAGAAAAGTTGTTGAATTATCAACTCTAATAACATTGGTTCTTTTTTTCTCTGCAACTGTGAAGATTTTCACTAGGGAAAACAAAAAAGGTGTAATTCCAACAGGAACTCTGAGTTTTAATTAAATGCTAGTAACAATAGCAAATTTTGTTATAACAACCATAGAATCAGTGAATTTCTTCTTTAGAAGGACCCTTAAACATCACCTTGTTTCTCTCTATCCTGAGGCTTGAATCTACTCCATACCTTCCCCCATCCTGCCTGGCCCAGTGAGTATTCAGTCATTTGGCATCCTTTTCCTATTCTGCTTAGAATTTCAGAGGCAGCCGGTTCCATCATGAAATGGCATTGGCTGATAGGAAAAAGGTTTTGGATTTTCTTCTTAATGGTAAGCTGATACCATTAATGGTAACCCTTAAGATTTGACTCCTTGATTCTGGTTTGACCCTTTGAAGCTATATTGAGTAAATTTAATCCTTCTTTCAAGGGCCTTCCCTTCAGATATTTGAAGGAAATTCTCATATCTCTCCTGAAGTTTATCTTCTCCAGGCTAAATGTCTCTCCAGCTGTTTCACATGTACTTCAGATGGCATGTTTTCAAATCCCTTAAACCATTTTAATCTCTCTCCTTATTTAACGCACTCCAGCTTCATTTCTAAAATGTATCATTAGGTGTGGTCTGGCCAGTTTAGAGAACAACAGTTGTAATGTTCTAGGACATTATAGTTTTTTAATGATGCTAGATTTAATTATTTATTTGGAAGCTATAGCATTCTACTGACTCATATGAAACCTATCCCCATGCCGGGCGCGGTGGTTCAAGCCTGTAATCCCAGCACTTTGGGAGGCCGAGACGGGCGGATCACGAGGTCAGGAGATCGAGACCATCCTGGCTAATACGGTGAAACCCCGTCTCTATTAAAAAATACAAAAAACTAGCCGGGCGAGGTGGCGGGCGCCTGTAGTCCCAGCTACTTGGGAGGCTGAGGCAGGAGAATGGTGTAAACCCGGGAGGCGGAGCTTGCAGTGAGCTGAGATCTGGCCACTGCACTCCAGCCTGGGTGACAGAGCGAGACTCCGTCTCAAAAAAAAAAAGAAACCTATTCCCCATTATTTTTTTCATATATTCCTAGCCAAAACTGAAAGAGGGGACATAAAAGGAGAAAAGTGAGAATTTGGGAGATTGAATATCCTACATTATTGACTAGTCTCCATTCAGGTCTTAATTTTTGGCCGAAAGCAAGTCATACTATTTCTATATTTTATTTTATCTATAATGAAAGAAGATAAAACTATTTTACTTCATAAATATATGCCAGTTGCCTAAAATCTAGATGAGTAAATTCTAATTTGGAGTACACATTGGAATCACTGGGGAATATTTTTCTCAAAGATGTTATGACTGCCCCACCCCAGGCTAACTAAATAAGCATCAGCAAGGATGGTTTCAAAGCATGCATAGCTTGGAAAAATTTCCCAGGTATGATGTATGTCCATGGTTATAAATTGCTACTTTAGATACACTCAAAAATAAATTTTTCTGTACTAACTTTGTGCTAGGCACTGTTGTAATCATACATGCTATCTCTAGTTATTTAGAAACAAGTATCTAAACAGAGGTAAACATACCACCAAGTAATTAAGTAGTCTATTTGCATGGTCACTTACCTTTAAATACCTGAGTGGCCCAGCGTCCTTGGAGCTCTGAAATGGGCATAATGGCTCCTAAGGGCTGAATCAAGCCTATGATTGCAAGAGTTGGCCTTTCCAGGTTAGGAGGGAAGACCCTTTTATACAAGGATATCTTGTTTTTGACCACTTTGACGGAATCTTCCAGAAACGGAAAGGCAAAGCTATAGCCTGTGGCAAAGATAACAGCATCAATGTCATCCTCCCTGGAGCCATCCTCAAATATGGCAGCTGTCTCTGTGAATTCCTTCACATTTCCTTTCACTTTCACCAAGCCAGAAATGATACGATTTGGCAGGTCATCATTTACGGTTGGATGCTGACTCAGAGCTCTGTGAGTGGTGACAAAGATCAAGTGAAGGAGAAAGAGAAATCAGTACCATATAAGTAAAATTTTGCTTTGGTGGAGGTAAACAGTATGCCAATAATCTTCCCCTTGGTCTATGCATGAAGTTTGGGAAGGGTCTAATTTACACTAGGTTGGCACAGATGAAGATCAGAGCTAAGTTGGACCCTGGATGCACTGAAAGGGACAGTGTTGGAGGGGTGAAGGAAGAGTGTTGTTTGAGGAGTGGATATATGATTTCTCAAGTAACAGTAATATTCTATGTGTGATATGATAAGGCCACAGGTCAATAGTTTGTATCCTCATATCAAGAAGTCTGACAGAACTAAGCTGTCAACATTCTGTTCAGTCTCATTTCCAGTTTCAAAGGCTCAAGAGCTAGGTTTAGGCCACTGTGTTCCAAATTGTATAATAAATTACATGTATGTACCAACTTACAGTTTGTAAGTGGCTTTTACATGCTTTAACTTATTTGACTCTCACAAAACTCTATGAAGGAAGCAGAACAGGTGTCATTATCCCGGTTTTATAAATGAGGAAATTGAGGCCTAGAAAAATTACGTGACTTGTCCAATGATACACAGCCTAGGATTTTAGAATTTATCTCAAAGCTGTTTTCACTGAATTATATTGGTATAGTTTGGGCCTGTTATTGTTTCCTAGGGACAGCGTAGGATATGGATACTGGAAACATTGGGTTGGTGCAAAAGTAATTGCTTTTTTTGCCATTACTTTTAATAATAATAAGGCTGGTTCCTAGTATCGTGGATCTTTCTAAAAAGCAGTCTTTTTTTTTTTTGAGATACAGTCTCACTCTGTTGCCCAAGCTGGAGTGCGGTGGCACGAACTTGGCTCACTGCAACCTCCACCTCCCGGGTTCAAGTGATTCTCCCGCCTCAGCCTCCTGAGTAGCTTGGACTACAGGCACCTGCCACCATGCCTGGCTAATTTTTGTATTTTTAGTAGAGACGGGGTTTCACCATGTTGGCCAGGCTGGCCTCGAACTCCTGACCTTGTGATCCTCCCACTTCGGCCTCCCAAAGTGCTGGGATTGCAGGCGTGAGCCACGGCACCTGGCCTAAAAAGCAGTCTTAATGCCTGAATACTAAATTAACTCATCTTCAGATGGAGCTATCCTGGCCTCAGGAATTTTATATGTTTAAATTACCACTACTGGTTTGTTGCATTTAGTTATGCTTTGACACTAGGTCGATTGTGTTCTGCATTCCAACCTAATGATTTCATCATTTTCTCCAAACCTACTCCTTTTCACCAGCAATACCACCATCCATCCATATAGTTGCCCAACCCACAAAACCATGAATCTTATATCTGGTCACCAAGCCTTTTCCCTTTCTCCTCTTAACATCCCCAGAATAGTTTTATCTACTCTTTATCTCAACCAGATGATACAATTGTCTTTAGGACCTCCTGTCCCATCCCACTCCCACACCATTTTCAAAATGGTCTTTCTAAAATATATGTATTATTATGTTACTCACTTGCCTAAATCTTTGAATGGCTTTGGACTGTCTTCATTACATATTTTTTATGTACTAGAGCAAAGGTTGTCATGCCTAATGAACCTAGAGATACATTCAGTCACTCTTTCATCTTTGCTATATAGTCCAGCCATTCCAGACTACATGCAGGTCCCGGACCATTATGTATTTTTTGCTGTTCCAAGACTTTGTTTTTATAATTAGAATGCTATTCCCTTGCTCTATTTGTTTGGCTATCTCCTATTATTCAACAAAGCCTCAATTTATTTTGCAACCACCAAAAACATGCATGCTAAAATAATTAGGTGAAAGGTTTTTTTTTTTTTTTTTTTTTTTTTTTTTTGAGACAGAGTCTCGCTCTATTGCCCAGGCTGGAGTGCAGTGGCCAGATCTCAGCTCACTGCAAGCTCTGCCTCCCGGGTTCACGCCATTCTCCTGCCTCAGCCTCCTGAGTAGCTGGGACTACAGGCGCCCGCCACCTCGCCCGGCTAGTTTTTTGTATTTTTTTCAGTAGAGACGGGGTTTCACTGTGTTAGCCAGGATGGTCTCGATCTCCTGACCTCGTGATCCGCCCGCCTAGGCCTCCCAAAGTGCTGGGATTACAGGCTTGAGCCACCACGCCCGGCAGGTGAAAGGTTTTTAGGAAACACAGTCTCCAAATGTCACCACACTGATTAATTTCAAAGGGAAAAAATATCTTTATAGTGGAGAGACTTGGTGGTATCTATACCACCTTATCTAAGTGGTCAAATTTAGCATAATTACTGTGAGAGACACTGACATCATGTGACTCTTGATATGACCCCCTAAGACCAGCATCCCCTATGTAGTGTATGTGTCAAAAACATTTCACCTGAATATGAGAAAGGAAGAAAACTATGCAAGTCTAAATTTAGAGACTCTCTACAAAACAATGCCTTGGGTTCTTAAAAAGAAAGCCCATGTCAAAGAGAGAATTATTTCAGATTAAGAGAGATTAAAGAGACATGACAACTAAATGTAATGGTGTAATTGATGACCTGACAGGACGCTAGATTTAAAAAGATTTTTTAAAGCTATAAAAAATATTATTGGGGCAACTGGGGATATTGCCAATGTATTAGATAATGTATTTTATCAATGTTAAATTTCCCAGGTGTGATAATTATATGATGGTTATGTAGGAGAATGCCCTTTTTCTTATTTGATATACACTGAAGTATTTAAACTGCCTTAATGACTGTAACGTACTCAAATGGTTTCAGAAAATGTACTTGTGTATGTATGCCCTATATGTGTGGATGCATCTACAGAGAGGGGGAAAGACAGGAAGCAAATACAGCAAACTTAACAGGTGAATCCAGGTGAAGGGTATATGGGTGCTCATTGTACTTATCATTTTGCAACTTTTCTGTAGATCTGAACATTTTCAAAAATAAAAAGTTGGAGGGAAAATAAATTTAGAATCAGCCTCTAGAAATGTTTTCCCTCCCTGGTTCTATGAGGACCCCATCCTTTGTACTTTCATAGCGCTCTATGTATTTCTTCATTATACTCTGTCCTCTTTCTTCTCATTCGAGTATTTAAGGTAAGATCTATTTCTTGAGTCTGCCATTTATTATTTCTGTTGCCCTCGGGAAAATTACTTACTTTTTCTACATCTCAGTTTTTATATCTGTAAAATGTAGATAAAAAATTGTGGAGGCCCAAGCAACTCCATCTTAGAAGCTAATCTACCATATTCACTTCTGATCAACCCTGGTTCCAGGAATACCTCTGAGATTTCCAGTTAATCTGTTGTTTAATAGCATGTACTTACCGTAAATCCCACTCTTAGGGCAAACTCCTACCCATTCGCTCTGAAGTATGTGCGCCCCTCCCCTAATGTATATAATCCTTGGGTCGGGAGGTAATGGTGTGGGGATCTGCCATCTTGTCTCACCACTGCCTGAGACAGACATGGCTTCTGTTTGTAAGTCCCTATAAAATGTTTCTAAGAAACGGAATCTGTCAGCTTTTTCTTCAGTCTCTCAGCTTCCTCAGCCTTTGGAGTAGGTTTGCATTAACCTCCTCACTGTGAAACAAAAATAGTGCCAACTTATAGGGCTATTGTAAGGATTAAGTGAGATACTGCATGTAACTCATTTAGCACTGTGCTTATCTTATAGAAAGTCCTCAGAAAGGTGAGTGTTATTTCTATTACTATTACTGTTAGGTCTTTTCTCTCTGTATTTCGTGCCCATGTATGATGCCTGGCTCATAACAGGTACTCAATGAGTAAATGATACATTGCCCTCAGCTCCCATTTTGTTGTTGGGCATCATGCAAAAAGAACTGATACCTGGGGGAATGAGAAAAGCGTTACTGCCAAAGAGAATTCTAGACTAAAAACCCACAGACCAATAGATCTTGGACATCTGTGGGTACAAGTTAGAAATCTGATTTCAGATTCTATGAGTCTATAGGCTTTCTTTTCTTCTCTTTTTTTTTTTTTTTTTGAGACGGAGTCTCACTCTGTCACCCAGGCTGGAGTGCAGTGGCACAGTCTCAGCTCACTGCAACCTCTGCCTCCAGGGCTCAGGCGATTCTCCTGCCTCAGTGTCCTGAATAGCTGGTACTACAGACAGGTGCCACCATGCCTGGCTAGCTTTGTATTTTTAGTAGAGATGGGATTTCACTATGTTGGCCAGGATGGTCTTAAACTCCTGAACTCAGGTGATCCACCCACCTCTGCTTCCCAAAGTGCTGGGATTACAGCCATGAGCCACCACACCCAGCCACTATGGGTTTTCTTAATGTATGAGTAGAGGTAGCTCTACTCTTAGCCAGTGTGAAGAGTCCTTATGCTTGTGTTTTGGCCATTATCCCTGCACTCCCATCCTGGGAACATACCTGTGTTTAGGCTTCAGGCCAAACATTTCATGGTCAAACCTTTGGTTCATCTTTTTTTCCATATATTTGTTTGCTAATGATTGGCCACAGATCTTCCATAGAAAATATGTAAGTCGAGAAGAGAACACCACATCAAAAGGATATCCATAGTTCCCTACACGATTCAGGATCCACGCCCCTCTCCTGGTGCTGAGGAAAACCTGGGGCATGGAAGAAATTGTTTGCTTTAGTCAGTCAGATTCATAAACTTTCAAAAGCACCCCCATTTTCTTCAAGAATCAGTTCAAACTCATTAGTCTGGCTTTTTAATCCCTGCATAATCTTTGTGGGTTTTTGTGTTTGTTTCCTGCCATTTTCCTTCCCAAACACTAAACTTACAATTAAATTGGTGTATCTACTGTCCAAGAATATGTCTTGCTCTAATCCACCATTGTATTTCTGTTTAGTGCCATTATGCCTGCCTGAAATGCCTTCTCTCTTCTTAACTCTCCAAATCCTGTTCATTTTAAAGACCCGGATCAAGACTGCCTCCTCCATGAAGACACCAGTGACCATTCAGGCTGACAATTTTCTCCCCATCCTCTGAACTTCTCTAGCACTTATCGCCTGTAGAACTCATTAAAAATCATGTACTGGTAAAGTTGAAAGCAGCTGGAGACCATTTAATCTAAAACCCTCATTCTTTTGCCATTGACATTATTTGCATTATTACAAAAACTCCTGCTATTTATCATTTTTATTGATATTAAACTTTCTACACTCTTAATTTCTGTCTCTTCAAATGTGTTTTCTCAAGCGTAGGAGATAAAGCCTACACATCCACAGCAGATTATCATCACTTCTGTTTACTGGGATTTGTGACCTTTACGTCATTGTGCTAGGTCCTTCATCTATATTACAACCACCTCTTGAGGCAAGTATTATTACACCCATGTTATAGATGAGGGGCATGGAAAGGATGAATAACTTGCCTGAGATCACAGAGCTAGTAAGTGGCAGAACTGAATTTCCAACCCAGGTCTGACTAACTCCAAAGCCTGTGCTTAAGAAATGTTTGACTGATTATTTAATGGAGAAAAATAAGATTGCTAGTAGAACAACAGGAAGCTAGTCAGTCTTTCTGTGTCCTCCGCTGGCTAAAGTCCATGTTCAGAGCTGATAAAGATTTGATATTCAGTTACCTGGCAAAGGAATCACTTTTCCTACATTATGAAACTGTCTGGAGATGGCTTCCAGATGGTTAGTTATATAAGTACATTGCTCCATAGTCTTTTTGTCTAAGATGACCTGTCTACAGAGGGATAATTGTTTACTTCACAAATCTTATCTTCCCTATGGTGACTGTAAGCGCTGTGATAATTATGTACTTCCACAGTCACAGTTGAAAGAGCATATATGGTCTTAGAAATTGAACAGTTTTGTGTGTCGGCTATATAATTTCTGATGAGTAACGAAAACACTCAGAGCCCTAATTAAAAGGTTTCATATTTATGAAGTAGTAACAATAATACATAGATCACAAAGCTGTTGTGATAACTAAGAAGTGTTTTTGTAAAAGGTGTGGTATATAGTAAACACTTGATAAGTGCTTAACTGCTGTCATATTTCTTATTTCAGTTTTCCATTTATACCTTGTTTTAAGCAAATAACATTTACAAATCAGATATATAAGGAAAATTGTTTAATCAATGTAATCTTATATGAAATTAATATTGAAAGAAAGGAATGTTTTCTCTTTACAAAAGCATCCACAAGAATTATATGAAAAACTTCCATGATATACTGAAACATATAGGTCCATTTAAAATGTTTGATTTATAAACAAATCTTCATGAATACAATTTACAAGTAAAGCAAAAAGTTAGAACTCAGCAATTGGGTTTCTTCAGCTTGCATTAGTGGTATGACAGTATTGCCTCTGCTATGCAGACATAGTTTTCCTTTGCATTTTCCCAGGCTTTCTCACAGACACAGCCACCTCATCCGTGCCCACGCACAAATGCTTTGTTATTTGGCAACCTGCAGTTCCCCAGGGCAGGTAAGGCCAAGATCCCTTAGAACTGCCCATTTGACAAGCCAATGATTTTTTTTTTTTTTTTTTGAGGCAGAGTCTCGCTCTGTCGCCCGGACTGGAGTGCAGTGGCCAGATCTCAGCTCACTGCAAGCTCCGCTTCCCGGGTTTACACCATTCTCCTGCCTCAGCCTCCCGAGTAGCTGGGACTACAGGCGCCCGCCACCTCGCCCGGCTAGTTTTTTTTGTATTTTTAGTAGAGACGGGGTTTCACCGTGTTAGCCAGGATGGTCTCGATCTCCTGACCTCGTGATCTGCCCGTCTCGGCCTCCCAAAGTGCTGGGATTACAGGCTTGAGCCACCGCGCCCGGCCCAAGCCAATGATATTAAAGAAAGCTCTTGCCATGGGTCCCCACTCTTTCTTTTTTGCACATTCTTCTACCATAACACCCACACACGTTTTAACCCTTGTTTATATAATTACTTTAATTATTTTTATCCTTGTTTTTATATTGTTATTTCCTGATAAATGTCTGATGAATTAATTCATGAAGTAACATACGAAATAATTTTTGTGGTTATAGATGAGGATAGTAATGAGAAGAAGTGTTTTTCCAACAAAGTTGCTGAGTAAGAGTCATTTAACAGAATTATAGCACTAAGCTTCTCATTAAAATAAAACAATTTAAAACATCTTTGTAGAGAAGCATGGCTTAGTTAAAGTTACTAAAGAACAACCAAGATGTTTACCTATTGCCAATAGAGTTTAATTCAATAAAGACATTAATAACAAAATACAATATTGGCATGTCTTTTTCCAGGAATTCATAGTGAAGACACTTGCTTCTCAGTTCAAAATCTGCTATACAAAAACCAAAACAAATAAAACAAAAAGCCAAGGAGATATAATTGCTTTAGAATGAATGTTATTCTGAGTTACCTAACTGTATGCAAAGGCCGGGGCAAGCTGCTTGCATGTGCTACGGTTTGGACGCTATACGGATACCCACTTGTCTTTGGGAAGATAAGATTGCTTCTTTTTGGGGAGTGTAAAGGAAAATTCACCCACTATCCTATGAGTGAAAAGTTTCTAATGATCACAGCGTGTTTTCCTTTATATAAGAACATAGCACTTCTGCTGGCCAACAGAAGATCCTCACTCTCAATACTGCTCTCTAACAACCTCCAGCAATTACTTGGTCTTTATCAAAGCCAGAGGCACACTCTAAGAAGATGCCTGATTAGGATAATGAGCCCAGACTTGAGCCGATCCAGTTCCTTGGTGTGAGGCCAGCTGCATAATGGAACTCTAACTGGTAGCCTTAACTCCTCTATTAGCATCAATCACAATGTTGCCAACTGAGGTAATGAAACCAAGCCCTACATTTGCCACTGGCACTAATGGGCTATGTGCAGGTATCCCTACTCTCTGTTGGGCCCACCTGCAGCTTCCTTGGAGAAACTGAAGCTAGAGTTAAGCAAAGTAAATAATAGAGTGATTCAAACCTGCTTGGCTGTGTGGCTAATCTCTACAGCCAGATCCCCTCCAGAATTCCCAATGCCAATTATAAGGACTCTCTTTCCAGTGAATCCCTCTGGGTTCTTATAGTCTCGACTGTGGAAGTACTGCCCTTTGAACTTCTCAATTCCTGCAAGAGAAGGGAAAATAATTATTGGGTAATGGTTTATATGATGGATATCATTTGTCAAGTCACTTGGTCTTTTTGCAGACTTAAGTTTAAGCATATATTCTCCAAGTGTTCTCTTTACTCAGCTACTTTCTTGCCTTTCTCAGTATTTTTGCCTATTTTTTTCCCCCCGTAACCTCAGAGTAGTACCTTGTGATTTCCTTGTCATAGGTACTTTGCTTAACTCAGGATGTGTTTGTATTTTGGATTTAGAGACTATGAATATAAACTGCCTCAGAAAACCTCCATTCTCGTTTGTCTTTTCATCCCCTTAAATACCTACTCCCATTTCGCTTACAGCACATATATTCTTATATACTTTAGAGTATACAGAGTACTTTTTTTAAAAATGAAAATCCAGGCCAAAGACTGAAATTCTTCAAGCTTTCATTCCTTCCTTAGAAACTCAATATTTCTGTTTATTGCTGAAAAATTCCTCATTTAGCCTAATGCTCCTCAAGAACTCCACATTCTTCCTTTTGATACTTAGAAAAACTAAAGTCATTGTAAAACTAAAGAGATCTCAAATTTTACTCTAATCTCCAAAATTACAAAAATGACAATAATCCAAGTTACCCCAACATCTTTCTGGGGAACAAGAAGAATTAGGGTAAGTCTTACTTCATTCCAAAGTAGGAATTACTCAGACTACAATCCTCCCATTCCTCAGGGGTCAGGTCACAGGCATGGGTCAAAGGTCTTCCTTCCTGGTAAGCTGCTCACCAGGGAAGCTTTCCAGAGGTAGATGAGCATCGGTGTGATGGCCAGTGCAAACCATGACTCCATCAAAGACATTCATCTCCTTTTTCCCTTCAGACTCAGTGACCACTTCCCATTGGCCTGAAGTTGAAAAATCAGGCTGCTTCTTCACACTGCACACAGTGGTCTGAAAAGAAAAGTGATAACCACAGGGACATCCCTGACATGGCTCTCCTTGCAGTGTTACACAAAGGGCTGATATCACAGGTACTATCACATAATAGGACCCATGCAGGGATATTTGATTTTCATATTCCACAAATAAGAACTGTTTTGTTTTGGGCTGTGGCCAGAATGAGAAAACTTCCCCAAGACAGAAAAAAATAACATAGTGTTGGCAGGCTAATGTATCCTCCTCTTCTAGAAAAGTGCAAGTCACTAGGTCTCTTGGTCCATGTCCTAAGGCACTGTAACACCTGATTAAAGCCTGGGCTTCTCCTGTGTTTTTATGATACTCCATGCACTAAATGCCTTCTTCTCCTGATCCCTATATGTCCTGAGATCTCCTGATGTCTTCTTACCCCAGGTTCTCTTCTTCTGGCCACCTTTAAACAAGTGACTGAGCTATAGGGCTCCTTTTCCTGGCAGGGTAGAAAAACACCTCAGTGGCTCTCATTTTATATAAGTGAATCTCCCTTTAGCTCCCATAAATACCCATTTTACAAGGAACTATAAAGAAAGAGGCTATGAAACAGGATAGTGTTACGATTTTTAACTTTATAAAAATAATAAATATGGGTTACTCTACTTAGGTTAAGGAAACAGTATGTGCTTCTAAGGGCCTATGACCATAAGGTCTTCATGGACTAATAGAGATACCACCCCTGGCCAGGTGTGGTGGCTCACGCCTGTAATCCCAGCACTTTGGGAGGCTGAGCCAGGTGGATCACCTGAGGTCAGGAGTTCAAAACTCACCTGGCCAACACGGCGAAACCCCGTCTCTACTACAAATACAAAAATTAGCCGGGTGTGGTGGCACGTGCCTGTAATCCCAGCTACTTGGGAGGCTGAGGTGGGAGAACTGCTTGAACTTGGGAGGTGGAGGTTGCAGTGAGCCGAGATTGTATCACTATACTCCAGCCTGAGCAACAGAGCAAGACTCTGTCTCAAAAAAAATAAGAGAGCCGGGCGCGGTGGCTCAAGCCTGTAATCCCAGCACTTTGGGAGGCCGAGACGGGCGGATCACGAGGTCAGGAGATCGAGACCATCCTGGCTAACACGGTGAAACCCCGTCTCTACTAAAAAATACAAAAAAAAACTAGCCGGGCGAGGTGGCGGGCGCCTGTAGTCCCAGCTACTCGGGAGGCTGAGGCAGGAGAATGGCGTAAACCTGGGAGGTGGAGCTTGCAGTGAGCTGAGATCTGGCCACTGCACTCCAGCCTAGGCCACAGAGCGAAACTCCGTCTCAAAAAAAAAAAAAAAAAAAAAAAAAAAAAAAGAGAGAGAGAGGAGAGAGAGACCACCCCTGCATGCCCTGGCCATCCAGCACTATTTATAGTTCCTCTATCATGTTCTTTTACACAGGCTGGTGCCTCTGCCTAGATAACCCTTTTATTCCTTATTTGGTAGATTCCTACTCTCCCTTCAAGACTCAGCTTTAAGAAAACTTTATCTCCTTTAAGAAAACTTCCCTGGAACCTGTCCTGTTGGGTTCAACATCTCTCCTCCGAACTGCAACGTATAGATCTCTAGCGTTTGTCCTCATGTAACTCTTTATTTTTATTAATTATATTTATAATAAAAATTTTCTTCATTTGTTACCCATTAACTAAACTATAAAGTTACTGATTTTTCTTTTCTGTCTTTGCATATTCAATACTTAGTATGATAACAAACTTGTTCAATAAGTATTGTTTAAACAAATGAAGAGAAGCACCAATGGAATGTAAATGACTTACTTTAGAAGTTCACTATGTTTTCATTTTCTTATTGTCGTTAAGTAGAAAAAGGCATGAGTTAGCAGGATGATCAGAAGGCAGAAGATTTAGGCTTTTTGCCAGCTGTCAGAAATATCTGTTCTTTTATGGTCATGATCAGAAATTATAGAAAAGTCCTAGAATACTTTAGAGCAGGAAGGAACCACGGAAGTGATCTAGTACAGTCATCTTGTTTTATAAACAAGAAAATTTTTAAAAATTGAAATTGAGGAAATTGCTTGTCTAACATCTAAGTTAGTTAGTGGTAGGGCAAGCACCAGAATTCAGGTTTTTGTTCTGCAATTCCATGTTCTTCCCTCTACACCAGAGTTAACTACCCAACAACTATACTTCACTGGGTTTTATGATATTCATGTAAACAAATGTATTGGAAAGTACTTCAGAAAGTACAAAAGGGCAAAGCAGTAAAGGACTGTGGAACCAGAAAGTTTTAAAGTTCCCATACCTATCAGTTCCCTTCTGTAATGGGAAAAACAATTCCCTTCATCTGTTTATTGCAATTATGTGCAAATAATGTGAAATGAAGATGATGAAAACACTCTGCCAGGTGGCTTCCTGTATCTGCAGCCAAATATATGAAAGCGAGACCATCCCTTGAATATTTTTGAGGAGGAAGGAGGGCAAAGAATGGAGTTTTTCCCTGGCTAGGATAAATACATGTGCAAATCAAGCCAATCTTTAGAAGTAAACATTGGTAACTGAAACCACATTATTCATTTACTTAGCAAACAACATCAAACACAAAGATATCCACACAATTTTCTACCTTAAATCGAATATACTTTAGAAGGTCAAATTCTTTGGCATACATCCTGAAATACTCCAGGACCTGGGCGTTATGCATGAAGTTAGGATAATGATCTGGGATTGGATAGTCACTGAAGCACATCATCTCTTTAGAAGTATTGATGATCACTGATTTGTAAATACTGGCTCTTCCTTCTTCAGGATTTTCCTGCAATAAATAGAAAATATTCATAGCAACTTGAGAATCATCTTCATGTTTTATAAATAGTCAATAAACATCTGAAAAAGTTTTCTGAAAGAAGTGTCAATCACACACACACACACACACACACACACACACCTTCCAGTATTTGTGCCCTTATATAGTCCCTTCCCCTTGAATCTCAGTTATCTTTATGACTTGCTTTTGACCAACAGCATACAGTTGAAATGACACTGAATGACTTCTAAGACCAAGTCATAAGTAGCCTTACAGATTCTGCCTGGGTCTCAGAAAGCTCGCTCTGGTAGAAGCTAGCAGCCATATGAGAAATCCAACTACCATGAGACCACCATACCATGAGGAAGTCCAGCCTCACCACATGAAGAGAATGTCTGGGACAGAAAGTATGTGGCCAGTCCCCAGAAATTCTACCTATTCTATTCTATCCCAGCTGAAGTTCTAAACATGTGAAGAGAGTGTTACTAACACTGAGTAATAGTCTTTTAAATGAGTAACAGTGAGGCAAAATGGGAACGTATACAGGAAAGAGTGTAACAGTTTCCATGTACTGGAAACAGTATAACATCTCCAGTGTTTTCTGGAGAGCAGTGTTAAAATGTATATGAAACTCCTTGCAATTTACCTAGCCTTTTAAAAAAATATTCAGCATTGCTGAGGAAGATTTATGTTAAAGGATGTTAATACCAGCATTATTCATAATATAAAAATGAAACAAGCTAAATGCCCAACAAAACAACTGAAATTTGAGAATCACTGCTCTAGATCCTTACTACCAAAGTGTGGCCTATAGACTAGCAGCAGGGACTTCACTTGAGAGATTGTGTTAGAAATGCAGACTCTCAGGCCCCACCTCAGACCTACGGAATCAGAACCTGGGTCTTAGCAAAATCTTCACGCGATTGAGATGCGTATGCAAACTGAGATGCACTGCATTAGATGACATTAATGCCCAATTCAGTGTTCTTTCCCCTACAATAAACTTCTTTGCATCCTCAAAAACTTCCTATTGAGGCTGGGCGTGGTGGCTCATGCCTGTAATCCCAGCATTTTGGGAGGCTGAGGTGGGCAAATCACCTGAGGTTGGAAGTTCAAGACCAGTCTGACCAACATGGAGAAACCCCGTCTCTACTAAAAATACAAAATTAGCTGGGCGTGGTGGTGCATGCCTGTAATCCCAGCTGCTCAGGTGGCTGAGGCAGGAGAATTGCTTGAAGCCGGGAGGTGGAGGTTGCTGTAAGCTGAGATCGCGCCATTGCACTCCAGCCCGGGCAACAAGAGCAAAACTCCATCTCAAGAAAAAAATAAAAATAAAAAAAAACCTTCCTGTTAACTACCTTACAGCATTGTTGTGGTGATCACATAAAGTAATGCAATGATACAATCTACCCAGCCTATTATTCTGTCACAGAGATTTCACAAATGAGGAGTTTTCAAATTTTTAGATTTTCAAAAATTGTTTTGACTATGGAAAATCACCTAATCAATTTGGATCTCCTCCTCCCTTTTTATTCTAGAAATGAACAGATATTGAAATATTGAGTATTATGAAACATTAAATAGCCACAAAGGAGAGTGTTTGTTGGCTTTGTCCTCCTTTAGGATTGATTTTCTCCCATTTTTATTGTGTAATTATTCAATCTAGGAATCCTAAATTGATCATTCCCATTTCTCTGACCCATAATCCAAAATCTCATTTCTTTAACTGCTAATAACATTTTCACAAGTCTCCTTTGAAGTCTCTTCTTCTAAACTATCCTACCTATTTCAGCTGAAGTGTTCTCTCTAAGGTGTGGCTGGACTACATCTCTGCCCTAATTAAAATTTTAGATGTTGCCCCATTTCCTGTAGAATAAAGTTCCTATTTCTCAGCTTAGGATTCAAAGACCTCCATAATGTTTTGTAGTGTATTCCTTATCTCCCCAACTAGATTGTAAGCCCCGTGAATTGTACTCATGGTTTTTCTCCCAGCATCCACAATGATACATAGCACTCAATAAATGTTTAATGGATGCATATCAAATTGTACTGAGAAAGGGATATACAGAATAAGATGTAAGTTTCGCAAAATGCATAACAAAACTAATAATATACATCAACATTTATCTCAAAAAGAGTTCAATAAGACACATGTATCTCCCAAAATTTTGTCCTAAGAAAAATTGCAAAATAATATAAAGTCAAATGCATAAAGACATATTTTTGTATAACTTAAATAGCAATTAATTAGTAACAATGTTAAATGTTCCCAAAATAGATGAATGGTTTAGTAAGTTACAGTATCTCAACATGCAGAATTTTTTAAAGTTTTTCTTTGAGACGGAGTCTCGCTCTGTCGCCAGGCTGGAGTGCAGTAGCACTATCTCAGCTCCCTGCAACCTCTGCCTCCTGGGTTCAAGCGATTTTCCTGCCTCAGCCTTCCCAGTAGCCGGGACTACAGATGCGTGCCACTACACCTGGCTAATTTTTATTTTTTATTTTTAGTAGAGACGGGGTTTCTCCAGGTTAGCCAGGCTGGTGTCTATTTCCTGACCTCGTGATCCACCTGCCTCAGCCTCCCAAAGTGCTGGGATTACAGGCATGAGCCACCGCGCCTAGCCTCAACCTGCAGAATTTATCTTCCACGCCACTCCATGGGTATCCTGATAAATACAAAGTAGATCCTGCCACTCCACTGCTTAATAGTTTCTCTTGATTCCATCTGGAAAACAAAATTCCTTATCTTGAAATTTAGCACATTTCACAATCTAGCCCGGTTTATCTTTTAATGTTCATCCAGTGTTGTCCTTATTTAATCTCAAATTTCTAAGTCATTAAATTGTTCCTGAAACACTCTAAGCTCTTGCACAACTTTAAACCTCTCTACATATTACTATTTCTTCACCTGGAAAATTTCCTGTCCTTCAAGAGTTATATCAAATGTCACTTCCTTCAAGAAGACTTTTCTAATTTCTCCAGGGAATTAGATTCCCCTATTCATCCTCCAAGCTCCCAAAACTCTCTGTTCATATTTCTATAAAGATAACTTAAACACACTATATTATCAAGCATTTGTTTCCATGACTGTGAGAAACCCGAGAGTAGCCATATCCTTCTTTAAATCTCTGTTATCATGGACCTGGTGTGTACTGGATGTGCAATAAATGCTTTGAAATGAATTAGTTAATGAATTATGGAAAGTGAATTTGGAGACACCAAAAACTATGATTTTGAAGTCTGTGCAGGAACGTTACAAACGGCCTATGATATAACTTGAAGTAAAAAAGTAATTGTAAAATTAAATTTACATTCTATTCACCAAATATGTAATATTGTGTCTACCTGTGGGTATATAATTGTATAATCTCTCCCTGTTAGACATGTCTCTTTTGAGTATACTTTATTTATTTTAAATAGAAAAAATGTGAAAATACAGAAAACCAGTTGATTTATTAAGGCAGTAGGATTTCTTTCTTTTTCTTTTATTTTTGTTAAAATGTTGTTTGTACAACACCCATTCATGATAAAAACTCTCAGCAAACTAGAAATGGAGAGAAACTTCCTCAATTTGATAAAGAACATCTATAAAATACCTACAATTAACATCATACTTCAGTGAGAAACTAGACACTTTTCCCCTAAGACTGGGAACAAGGTAAGGATGTCCTCTCTCACCACTCCTATGGAACATTGTACTAGAAGTCTTAGCTAGTACAATAATACAAGAAAGAAAAGTAAAGGATATACTGATTGGGAAGGAATAAAGATAACTTTTTATTTGCAGATGACCTGACTGTCTACATAGAAAATCCCAAAGAATTAAAAAAAGGAAGGAAGGAAGGAAGGAAGGAAGGAAAGAAAGGGAGAAAGAAAGAAAAAAAACTCCTAGAGCCAACAAGTGAGTACAGCGGGGTTGCAGGATACATGGTTAACATACAAAACTTAGTTGCTTTTTTTTTTGAGACAGAGTCTCGTTCTATTGCCTAGGCTGGACTGCAGTGGCAAAATCTTGGCTCACCACAATCCCCACCCCCCAGATGCAAGCGATTGTCCTGCCTCAGCCTCCTGAGTAGCTGGGACTACAGGCGCATGACACCATGCCTGGCTAATTTTTGCATTTTTAGTAGAGATGGGGTTTCACTATGTTAGCCAGGCTGGTCTCTATCTCCTGACCTCGTGATCCACCTGCCTTGGCATCCCAAAGTGCTGGGATTACAGGCATGAGCCACCATGCCCGGCCATTTCCTTTTTTATATACCAGAATGAACAACTGGAATTTGAAATTTTAAAAACTCCATCTATAATAATGCCCCCGAAATTACATACGTAGGTATAAATATAAAAAAAGTATAGGATTTATAAGCATGAATTATAAAACACAGATATAAAACACAGATTAAGAAAGTCTAAGATTTATTTTTTTATTTTTATTTTTTGAAAGTCTAAGATTTAAATAAATGGAGAGATATTCCAATTTGTAGACTGGAAGATTAAATATTGTTAAGATGTCAGTTCTTTCCAACTTGACCTACAGATACAGTGCAATCCCAATCAACATCCCAGCAAGCTATTTTAGAATCCAAGTTAACACATGGATTCTAAAGTTCATATGGAAAGACTGAAGGCCTAGAAGAGAAGACTTTGTCCTTAACTGTGAGCCGTGTACAGTGGCTTTGTTCCAAAGAACACAGTACAGTCAGGGAAAAACAAGGAGCAACTTTACAGTGTCAGCAAAAACTGACAAACACTGTTTCAAGCCAGGACATCAAGGTTAACATCAATAGTGATATTATCTAGGGTTTTTATAGTTTGAAGTTTTACATTTAACTTTTTAATCCATGTTGAGTTGATTTTCACATATGGCAAAAGGAAGGGATCTAGTGTCAGTCTTCTGCATATGGCTAGCAGTTATCCCAGCCCCATACAATTTATCCTTGTAACAAACTTTCATATGTACCTCCTGAACCTAAAATAAAAGTTGGAAAACAAAAAATAGAAAAGTGAAACAAACTTACACTTCAACAAAGTTATATTTTGGCATATATTGAATGCTAATTTCTTACTTACAATAACATAAAATGAGTTTTAAGTTTCAAAAAAAAAAAAAAACAAAAAAAACCGTGGGTATAATGTTGATAGTATGTAACCTTGATGGGAGGTTAGGCGAATGGCACTTTACCTTTATAATATTCCTCCCCAAAATTCATAACTGCAGTTTAACCATGAGAAAAAAATCAGATAAATCCCAACTGAGGGATATTCTACAACATATCTCACCAGTAAGTAATCATTAAAACTATCAAGGGCATCAAAAACAAGGAAAGTCTAAGAAATTTCATAGCCAAAAAGAGCCTAAGGAGATATGACTAGTAAATGTAATATGGTATCCTGGGTGGGATCCTGGAACAGAAAAAGGACACTAGGAAAAACTAAGTAAATCTGAGTAAATTATGGAATTCAGTTAATAATAATGCATCAATATGGGATCATTAATTATTTACAAATGTATCATACTAATATAAGATGTTAATAATGGGGTAACTGGACATGAGATGTACTGTAATTCTCTGTGCTATCTTCCTAATAAATTTTGTAAGTCTAAAACTGTTCTAAAATTAAAAGTTTGTTTAAATATGTTTGTACACAAGTATATCTTTTTTAAATTAAGGTAAATTAATGAATGGCAGGGTCATTTTGGAATTAAGATGTTTGTTTGTAAGGAGAACAGGGGAGGCACGTTCCTAACTTCTGAATTTTATTTCATTTATTCATTCAAGAGATATTTATAAAGTCCCTCTGTAATAAAATACTTTATGAGGTACTGATAAATGCAAGTCTGTACCTGTATTCCAAAAGTTCAAAGTTTACAAAGAATAGAGCCATGCTTTCCACAGCAGGTCTGTCGGGATCAGTGAGTGAAATGAATGACAGATCTCACCTCTTTGAGGTACTCCTATATTTCAACTCTTTTTCAAATCACTAACCACAACAAAGCGTTATCCTATGTCAACAAAATCCTTCAAGTCCTTCGAACCACCCAACTGGACCTTAGGTAAGTTTTATCACTGTGCCAATCCACTGCTTTACAAAAGAGTGAGCACAGAGTAGTATCGGGTTAGTGAGTAGAAGAAAAAGAAGCTTCTGCTCCTGGATTTTACAATTTTCTACCATTGATGAATAAATCTTCCCTCTACAAATTCTATACACTGATTATATTTCCTACCTAGGCACAAGGCTCACACATTTATTTGATCAGGAAGTCTGTGTAAGAAAAGAGAGGCCAGGCACGGTGGCTCATGCCTGTAATCCCCACACTTTGGGAGGCCGAGGTGAGCTTGAGGTCAGGAGTTCGAGAATAGCCTGGCCAACATGATGAAACCCCATCTTTACTAAAAATACAAGAATTAGCAAGGCATGGTAGTATGTGTATAATTCCAGCTACTTGAGAGGCTGAGGCATGAGAATCACTTGAACCCAGGAGGCAGAGGTTGCAGTGAGCTGAGATGACGCCACTGTACTCCAGCCTGGGTAACAGAGTGAGACTCTGTCTAAAAAAGAAAAAAAAAAAAAAAGAAAGAGAGAGAGCAGGGGATGGAAGTTGGGGTAATTGGAACTGATGGGATTGGAAGAAGTAATAAGGACAGAAGAAAGAAGAAAAATTTAAATGGGAGGAATGAGGACAGTTTGGGGCTACTGTTCCTGTCAGATTCTCAAAATCCCACGGAATAGAAACTCTCTTTGAACTGTGATTCTTAACCTTGTCTGCACATTGGAATCATCTGGGGAGCTTTAAAAAATGGAGATAGTAGAATACATGCTTGGCTCTAGAAATAGAATGGTGAACCACAGGTGTGGTCTGTCGTAACAGAGGTCAGAGCATTATGATGAAACACAGCTTATTTATTTTCAAGGAAGCAGTTTATAAAGTGTTAAAATTTTGCCAAGTGGATAATCAGAAGAAAAACCTCCACATTAAGTCTTTAGCAGATAATAATTTTAAACCACATTGGAGATAAAAACCAGAAACTTGATAATCAGACAGGGTGATGGATGCCCTCCCAACCTCCTCCCATCCTTAATTGATTTCATGCCTTTTCAGTAACTGCCAAACCTGGCTAAGATGCTTAGTAAAGACACCACATGTGTGAGTCCCATCCTAGGCCTACTGAATAATAACCAACATGTAGCACTACGTTCCTGGCACTGTTGTAAGTGATTGGCATAATTATCCATTCACTTACTCCTGACAATAACTCTATAAAGTGGATACTATTATTATCCACTTCTTAAAGATGAAGAAACAGAGGTATAGAGAGGCTTAATGATGTGCCCAAGGTCACACTGCTAGTAAGTGACAGAAATAACATTTGAGCCTAAGACTGTGTTCTTAACCTCCATACCATATTGTGGCCAGATCTTAAGAGTAGAATTTTCTGTTTACTAAAAACAACGGGCTTTTTGCCCATGTCCAAGACTGATGATGATATAGGTATGCAGGTCAGCCAAGGGGATCCACTCCAGATATGAATAAGGACCATTGTCACATAAAATTAGTCCCCAAAACAGAGTCAGGGTGCAAGAGGATTGTATTTCTGTTCAACTAAGAAACGCTATAAAGCCACTTTTATGTAGCTGGCCAACACTGTGTTAGTTTTTATGAAATATGAAATGTAAAACTTATCTAGGGCACCTCAATACTATTCACTGTTCAGAAAGCTAGCTTAAAAGCAAACCTGTTCTCCTCTAGCCACCCAAGATGCCAACAGGAAAGAAGGCTAAGGGAAAGAAGGCAGCCCCCACCCCTGCTGTGGTGAAGAAGCAGGAAGCCAAAAATGTTGCGAATCCTCTGAGAAAAAGCCTAAGAATTTTGGCATTGGACAGGACATCCAGCCCCAAAGGGACCTCACCCTGTTTGTCAAATGGCCCCCCTGTATCAGGTTGCAGCAGCAAAGAGCTATCCTTCTATAAGCTGCTGAAAGCACTTCCCGCCATTAACCAGTTCACCCAGGTCTTGCACTGCCAAACAGCTACTGACTGCTGATGCAGGCCCACAAGCATAGACCAGAGACAAAACGAGAGAAGAAGCAGAAACTGCTGTCCTGGACTGTGAAGAAAGCTGCTGGCAAAGGGGATATCCCACCCAGACACCACCCGTCTCTCCAGCAGGGGTTAACACAATCACCACCTTGGTGGAGAACAAGAAGACTCAGCTGACTCAGCTGGTGGTGATGCCACACGATGCGGATCCCATCGTGCTGGTTGTCTTCCTGCCTGTCCTGTGTCCCAAAATGGGGGTCCCTTACTGCATTATCAGGGGCAAGTTAAGATTGAGATGTCTAGTCCACGGGAAGACCTGCACGACGTTGCCTTCACACAGGTTTACTAGGAAGACAAAGGAGATGTGGCTAAGTTGGTGGCAGTTTTCAGAACCAATTACATAGACAGATATGAGATTCGCTGCCACTGATGAGGCAATGTCCTGGGTCCTAAATCTGTCGCTTGAATGACAAAGCTGGAAAAGGGAAAGGTGAAAGAAGTTGCCACTAAACTGCGTTAAATGTACACTGCTGAATTTTCTGTAAATAAAAAGAATAAAAATTATCCTTCGAAAAATGAAAAAATAAAAATAAAAGCAAACTCAGCAAACCCAATGCATGTCAGTTTGGAGATCAATAAAGGTGGCTGGTATTCTTTGGAATATAAGTTTAACTATCTTTTTTATTTATTATTATTATACTTTTTTTTTTTTTTTTTTTTGAGACGGAGTCTGGCTCTGTCGCCCAGGCTGGAGTGCAGTGGCCAGATCTCAGCTCACTGCAAGCTCCGCCTCCCGGGTTCACGCCATTCTCCTGCCTCAGCCTCCCGAGTAGCTGGGACTACAGGCGCCACCCACCTCGCCCGGCTAGTTTTTTTGTATTTTTTTAGTAGAGACGGGGTTTCACCGGGTTAACCAGGATGGTCTCGATCTCCTGACCTCGTGATCCGCCCGCCTCGGCCTCCCAAAGTGCTGGGATTACAGGCTTGAGCCACCGCGCCCGGCCTTATTATTATTATACTTTAAGTTCTAGGGTACATGTGCATAACGTGCAGGTTTGTTACATATGTATACTTGGTGCCATGTTGGTGTGCTGCACCCATCAACTATCTTTTTTCTTTTCCTTTTTTCTTTTTCTTTTTTTTTTTTTTTTGAGACGGAGTCTCGCTCTGTAGCCCGGGCTGGAGTACAGTGGCCGGATCTCAGCTCGCTGCAAGCTCCGCCTCCCGGGTTCACGCCATTCTCCTACCTCAGCCTCCCGAGTAGGTAGGACTACAGGCGCCACCCACCTCGCCCGGCTAGTTTTTTTGTATTTTTTTAGTAGAGACGGGGTTTCACCGGGTTAACCAGGATGGTCTCGATCTCCTGACCTCGTGATCCGCCCGCCTCGGCCTCCCAAAGTGCTGGGATTACAGGCTTGAGCCACCGCGCCCGGCTATTTTATTTTTTTTCTTGAGCTCGCTCTGTCACCCAGGCTGGAGTGCAATCTCGGCTCACTGCAAGCTCCGCCTCCCGGGTTCACCCCATTCTCTTGCCTCAGCCTCTCGAGTAGCTGAGACTACAGGCGCCCGCCACTACGCCCGGCTAATTTTTTTGTATTTTTAGTAGACACGGGGTTTCACGTGTTAGCCAGGATGGTCTCGATCTCCTGACCTCGTGATCCGTCCCTCTCGGCCTCCCAGAGTGCTAGGATTACAGGCGTGAGCCACCGCGCCGGCCACCTGACACTGTTAAGATAAACTGTAGTATGCACCTAGTTGCAGGGAGGGTTTCAAGTATTAAGGGACTAGGAGATGTATGTACCTGGAACCTCCAGAGCCCTCCGATGTCATCAGTCCTTTCAAAGCAGACAGGTTCCAGGCCTTCTTCTACGCAGCACTTGATGGAAGAGAGCCCGCTCACTCCTCCCCCAATCACAGCAATTCTTTTCTTAGCCATGGTCTCCAGAGATCTTCACCGTGGGTCAATGTCGCCTATCCTAAAGAAAGGATGACAAAAGACAAAAAGCACACATCGGTCAACATTTTTCAAGGAAGACCTTGGCCATGGCATTCGAATAAATTCTGTACAAGAGCTGCCTTGAGGAGGACAGATTCGACGGTCTTCTTCACTAGAGGAAATCGCTCTGCTGGCATCAGGGAGCCCTGCGCCTGCGAGACCCAGAGCCGAGAGTGCTCTGCTGCGGTACCGGATCTCACCGCCTTTCCTGAAGCCCTTAACAGATCCTTCAGCTGCGATCAAGAGGCGACTCAATAGCCGGCTGTTGTCAAATTAGTATAAACCAACAGTGTACAAACAGCAAGAGCCAACGGGGAGGGGCTGTAGCGCTCCACCTCCTTTCAGAGACTACTTCCCCGCCCACTCAGCGGCACCCATTCTCCCTCCCCTAATGGGAATGAAACGTGGGCTGAAGCTGCTTTGGGCGAAAAAGTTAATCCTACAACTTCTTTATATTTCAGCTGCTGTTGCCAGCACTCTCAACCACTTTCTCTGAAAACAGAGTGCCCCCTAGCCCCATCTGTGCTCGCCTCTGCATCCACTTTTAACTTCCTGGTTTTTGCCTTAAACTGACAAACACTTCCTAGTGAAAAGAAAACTGTCAACAACCCCAAAGCAAGTTCTGCTCCAAATGCTTAAGTGAACACCTACCCTTCAGGTGATCTGTTCAAACAGATGACCCTGCCCCCGCTTCCGCCCCCGCCTCACCTATACCTCTCTCCTCCCCTCCTCACAATCTGGATCTAAGAATCTCTACTTCTGGTAGAAATTTACTTTTAAATCCCCGTGCACTGAGCTGAGTGCTGGAATATAGTGAGGAATGTATTGTTTCCTACTCAGAGGCGCTTACAGTTTAGTGGAAGAGACCAAAACAAAAGCAGATAATTTTAATGAAATAAAAGTATTTTTAATACTGCTTTCCTACAGTTGTATGAGTAACCAAAAATACAAAATATCCACTTCTAAAATATAACTTTTCAAATATAAAGTCATGTAGAACCACCAATATAATAGAAACAAGATTTCAGGCACTGGGCTAGAACAAGGGCCCATCCCGCCAAGGGTTCTATTTGACAGACGTGAGGGGTTGTAAGAGGCATGGATTATGACTCATGCCTTGGATCCTTGCTCACCTTCTACCACTCCCTGAGTCAGTTTTGCTCTTCTAATCTGCACCTGCTAATCTTGGACTTTTACATGAGGCAACTGATATTTTGTTTGTGCCACTGAATTTTTTGTTGTATTTATAGCAACTTAGCGGACTCTAATTAACATGAATATGTTTTGGAGCTGTCAAACTTTTTTTTTTTGAAACAGGGTCTCACTCTGGCACTTGGGCTGGAGTGCATGGTGAAATCATGGCTCACTGCAGCCTTTATCTCCTGAGCTCAAGCAATCCTTCCACTTCAGCCTCCTGAGTAGGGACTACAGCTGTGTGCCACCACATCTGGTAATTTTTGTATTTTTTGCAGAAATGAGGTTTCACTATGTTGCTCAAGCTGGTCTTGAACTCCTGGGCTCAAGTGATCCACCTGCCTTGGCCTCCCAAAGTGCTAGGATAACAGGCATGAGCCAACAGGGCCAGCCTGTAAAATATTTTAAAGACTAATATCTTTCACAAAAGCGTTCAGCTATAAATGTGAATTTATACTAAAATAGTATCTTTTAAAAGTAAAATTCTGAAGACAGTGTTTCAACACAACCATTTTATATGCTGGACGTTAACTTAAAACGAATTATTTGTAAATTGGATAATTTTGAATGCACTAGAAGAAATGCCTAAAGGAAAACATGAATACTTTCATAAACTGAGTATTAATTTTTTCCTACTGAATCAGTTTGACAAATAATGCAAGAATTACTTTTAAAATCTAGTAAACAATGTAATTTTATTTTAATGTCCCCCTACTTCAATTGTGTCTTATAATCAATTGCTTTTGAATGTAGCAAATATGTTTTGTGTTGTTTTAAAATTACTTATACAATGTTTTAAACCTTGACTCAAATTTTCTGTCTCAGCTAGCTGACAATTTGCAAGTGAGTCAATTTCTTCATTGACCAATAACTTGACATACCCAAATTAATATATAGACTCAACTCAGTTACTCATGCTATTACAAAAGAGCAATATTATGAGTGAGAAATAACAATGACTAATTCCAAGATAACATATGAGGCTTTTGAAGGAGTGTATGGGTATGGATGCGCATGCATGTGGAACTGCGTTTGCAGAGTTTCTGCAAAGGTCCAACCCAGGAAGAGCTTTCAAACAATACAGTCTCACTTCTACTCAGATGCTATCCTGTTTTCCAATTCTATTACATTTGCATTTTGCCTATATCCATTCAGCAAATAGTCTCTTTTGGAGGCCTTTTTTTTTTTTTGAGATAGAGTCTCACTCTGTCACCCACGCTGGAGTGCAGTGGCGTGATCTTGGCTCATTGCAAGCTCCATGGAGGCCACTTTTAAATGGCATCTTTGTAAGATAGAATAGGCTTGAAGCTTCTTTGAGGGACAGCTGCCAAGGAAAGGTGCCTGACAAGCACTGGACTGTGATATGAGTGAGAAATATACTTTTGCTGAGTTAAAATGTGGAGAGCTATTTGTTCAGTAGTAAACCCTTAATAAGTCAATCCTGACTAGTGCAAGAGTCATTTCTAGCACAGCATCTGTTGGGAAAAAGCTAAGTGTTGGGAAGAAAGCTGAGGCAGGGCTTGCATGTCTGACATAATGTCCTCTGCAATGTGTGTAGACTTGCTGGCTCCTTGCTTCTAGCCCTCCAAGCTCCTAGATCGATTGTATTCCCATTACCTCAAGTAGCAGAACATGTTCCATATAAACGCTAAACCGTCACAGCTGTAGATCATGAGCCTGCCCTTTTGACCCCCACATTCTCACCACCTGTTTCTCTGTTGGATTACCAATAAATAGCGTGCGCTCCCAGAGCTCGTGGCCTTTGCAGCCTCCACAATCGCGATGGCCCTCTCCCTGGTCTCACTTTACTTCTCAAACTGTCTTTTCTCAGTCCTTTGACTGCCAGACTTCATCGCCCCCACGACCTGGTGTTGGGTTTGATCTCCCCAACATCATCCCTTCTATGCCTACCATGTGCTAGGTACTTTGTTACTCAGAGAGGAGGAAGGGAAAGTGCATATCTGAAAAGGATGAGGAGATAAATCACAGACATCATGGTGGGCTGAAAACATGGTCCCCAAAGATACCCATGTCCTAAGCTGCAGAACCTATGGATGTTATAAGATAATACATGTAAAGTGCCCACACATGGCCTGGCACGTAGTTGGAGTTCAAGTATTAGTCGGCATTAATTGTAAAAAATTATTTTCTAACTTAAAAATGTTTTCACTAATTTTTTTATTTTTTTTATTTTTTGAGACGGAGTCTCGCTCTGTACCCCTGGGGCAGTGGCGCGATCTCGAATCACTGCAAGCTCCGCCTCCCGGGTTCCCGCCATTCTCCTGCCTCAGCCTCCTGAGTAGCTGGGACTACAGGCGCCGCCACCACGCCCGGCTAATTTTTTGTATTTTTAGTAGAGACGGGGTTTCACCGTGGTCTCGATCTCCTGACCTCGTGATCCGCCCGCCTCGGCCTCCCAAACTGCTGGGATTACAGGCGTGAGCCACTGCACCCGGCCCACTAATTTATTTTGAATTGACAAATAACAATTGTCTATATTTATGGAATAATAGTGAAAAATTTAAAATGACTTCATAAATGTTCATCAAGATGGGGAAGAACTATATTACATATTTAACGAGATGAATTTATACTGACATGAAAAAATTAGGAAAGATTTTAACCAGCATGGCCCTTATTTCATTTGTATAGCTTCCAGGGCAGAGGGCAGGAACAATCTGGGCAAGCACATTTAAAGCTTCAACTCATATGCTAGGGTAAATCACATTCACTCATATTCCACTGGCCAAGGCAAGTCACAGGGGTTCTTCCTATTAGGAAGCACTGCAACTCATATAACTAAGGGCATAAATGTATAACCATCTTATGGAGAGAAAGTGGATAGTTAGGAACAGTAATACAATCTATCAAAGCTGGTTAGAGCCTACCATGGAGTAGATATCCCACTGTGTGTGTGTGTTTCTGTTTACCTTTATGATATGACCCATATCTGTGGGCCACACATATGGGGAAAACACTATGCCTGTACACACCCCAAGCAAATGAGATTACCATGGAACCTCAATAATGAGGGATAACTTCCAATTTCTTAAGTCTCCACTGATGAGATGCGGATACTTGAGTGACCCCCAGGCTCATTCCCAAGTAAAGGTTTTTGATCCTTCACAATACCTTGGACTTTCAAATTTGTATTTAGTTTCTTGTGAAAAAAAAGTTGCATTTAATTTTTACAACAGCATTATAGGATAGCTACTATTATCCTCATAATTTACTATGCATTATTGGCCTTTCAGAAGCACTCTGATTGTTAAAACCCTCTAATTAGGAAGACAAATTATACATGCCATTTTTGAGCAGTTTGAGGGGATAGAGGTGGGGGAACTTGCTTGCATCAAAGTTATAACTATGCCTCAGGGATAGATACATGTGCAACAGAACCCAGAACAGGTATGCTCATTTTTCAAACCTAAAACCCAGGTTTTGTAGGATTAGGGCAAAAAAAAAAAAAAAAAAAGGCTTTGGATTCTTGTCAATCAGAGGAGGAAGAAGGTCATAGAAAGTTCTTAGGGTCATAATTTTACATTGCCTAAAAGTATTTTAGAGTAGGCTGAATCATGAGAAACATTTTGGCTTGATATGGTTATATTATCAAGACAACCTGTCCCCATTGTCCCAGGATTCTTGGGGTGTTGCCTTGTCAGACAGAAACCTCTGTGGCCATTGGTGCTTTTGCACAAGTTTTGCTCGAGCCTGTTGGGCTTGTTCGGTCCATTCAGCCTGGCAGGCTGCACTTGGCTCGTGCTACCAGCCTGGATCCCATGCCTGCCAAGGGCCAGCCAGATGCAGAGCAGAGAGGGGTATGTGAGCAAACGTGGGGTCCAGCTACTGCGCACAGCCAGGCATGCCAGCTGTGGTAAGGTGGGCAGCTCCAGGTGCCAGTATGGGCACTGACTCCCTGTGAGGCTGCAGCTGGACCAGGCGTACCACAAACAGCTTTCATGGCTGGCACTGGGGAATGCAGTGGTGCCTGGAAGCTTGGAGATGCCAGGAGCTACAGAACCCCAAAGAGGGTGTCACAGCCCCCTGGCTTGGTGAGCTCCTAGGTCTAGGCTTCCCAGAGGGCTGCAGCTCCTCTCTCCTCTCTTCTGTCCTTATTGCCCACAATGTGGCAAACAATGGGCATGTTTCATCCCTGTTTGTGTTACAACTCTTTTCGTTCCTCCATTTGGTGGGTCCTGAGTTCTTGTCCTGTGTCCAGGTAGAATGATGTAAGTGGACAAGTGGAGAGTGAGCAAGGTGAAGAAGAACTTTACTGAGTGACAGAACGGCTCAGAGGAGACCCACTGAGTCTCCTGGATGGGTAGCTCCTGGGGTGGGTAGCTCCTCTTCGCGGCTGGTCATCCCATCGTCTCAAGTCTGACTGAGTCTGGGGCCTTTACAGGCCTCAGAGGAGAGGAAGTGCACACCTACTGGTCCATAGGCACTCAGATAAAACACCACAAGTTCTCACTCTCGTCTTTGGGACCAGCATCCCAGCCTCCAGGCTTCAGGCCTTACCCAGCTTGAGGGTACGTCTTCACCAGTGACCTGCTCCCTTCCACCCAGGAGCCTGCCTCCTGCTGCCATTCATGGCACCCAGACTGTTCGTGCAAAGGGGCACCTGTAGGCAAGCACAGAGGCTCAGCACCCCCTCGGCCTCCCTCCCATGCTGGCACTCAAAGTCCAGAGGGGGCCAAAGCGACATGTCAGTGCTGCCTGGAGTGGGCGCACACCCAGCCAGGCTGCGACAGCACCCAGCCTCAGCTCCAACCTTGCTCTCTGAATGGAGTGGGTGCTGGGAGCAGGGAGAGGCCAGCAATGGGAGCAGACACCTCTTAGCCTGTGGGAACAGGAGGGGCCTTCCAGGGCCCCCAAGAGTGCAGAGATGACCAGGTCTGCAGCTGTGGCTTGAGCAGCTATAGCTGCACCCAGGAGGATGGGGCTCCTGCCTGCTCCAGGCCCCCAAGAGCACAGGGAGGCCCAATTGGTGGACATGACTCGGGTAGCTGCAGCTGTGCCTGAGAGGGGAGGGCTCCTGCCTGCTCTCAGCCCCAAAGAGCACAGGGATGCCTAGGTCTGCAGCTGCAGCTGGGCAGCCACAGCTGCGCCTGGGGAGCAGGGAGCTCCTGCCCTGCCAACTCAGAAGGAGGCAGGGCTTCCACCTGCTCCTGGTTCCCCCTGGCTCCATGGAGCTGGCAGCCCTGGTGTGCCACCCCCATTGCAGCTGGCTTCATGAGAGCAGCTGCTCTGGACAGGCCATCAGTGCTATCAATATGTCACAAAAGTTAAATTTCCAGAGCTGGCAAACTCAAAAGCTTTCAGGGACTAGCCAGGTAGATTGCATAAATGTTGTGCTGCTGGCTGGAGAAGATAAAGAATGAAATTCTATGTGACCAATGTGATGGCATGGCATGACAGTCAAAAGGCATCTGGTTAAAAAGGGAAACACCATCCTTTCAAACAAAAAGACTGTGGGCAAATTTTGATGCCTACAATTTCTAAACAATGTTCTCAAAGATTTACTTGAAAATATTCCTGTTTTACAACCTTACCTTTGATAGTAAAAGGGAGTGGCAATTCTCTGAGGCGACTGGGCAAGAGTCCTATGAAACCAACTTACTTTTTTTCTATACTTCTATACTCTGGTATATTTTCCCTGGCTTTCTGGGTTCTAAATTTATTACATGTTATTTCATGACAAAGAGGTATACTGGCATCAAAAGTCAAAACACAGTTTTTCATTTCTCGCAAGAAAGAAAACCCAAGTCTTTTTCATCCCAGCACAAAAATTTTCCACCCATGGGCACTGACCTAACTCTAACCTAAGCCAAAAGTTCCAATTTCATTTACTCAAGAGGTCTGAATAAATGTTCACTTTGCTCACAGCTTTTATCCGATTTCCATATCTGACTCACTAGGTGCTTCCAACTGGTGCCCTGATGTTACCTAACAGAGCAAGGACATAATGGAACAAACGTAACTTGTTTCTTAATCTGTGCTTAATCCATGTTTGTTTTGGTAATGTTTGTTTTGGTAATGCTAACATGCTAAGTTAGCATTAATCTTACGGAGTTGCTGTTGCCAAAGGACATATCCTTTCTGTGGAGGAATAGAACAAAGAATTAACAAAAACAGCATGATTGTATAACCTGAACAATGAATGAAAAATGAGTTGAGACTAAATTTTATTCTGGCAGTTAATGATGACTCATTAGAAAACACTGGACCAACTTCCTAAACTTTCTGTGCCTTGGTTTGCCCATCTGTGAAATGCACTCTCTGTACTTCAAGGTTATAACAATCATATGCCCTAGATTTTAAAATTGTCCCACAGGCACCTCATTCAAACATTCAACAATATTTATTGAGTGCATACTATGTGCCGAACACTGTTGGTACAAATCTAACACACCCCACTAGTTGCTTGGGCCACATCCCTGAAACCAACCATTGCTTTTCCATTTCTACCAGACGCTCAATCAGTGAATCCTATAGGCTCTATCTTTTCAATATCTAGTATCACACCACTACTCACCACTCCACTATCACCATGCTGGCCCCAAAACTATCAACTTGTTGTCCAGACTACTGCAATAGTTTCCAAACTGCCTCCTTGCTTCCATCCTGATCATCTACAGATCTCTTCATACAGTATTCAGAGCTAAACCTTTCTATGTGTCACCTCACTGGCAGACCTGGAGTCCCTGTTACCTTTCTTAGCTGTATTTTAGGTACCAGACTCAGTATACCAACAGTCTACTTAGCTTATAACTAGGACTGTATCATCTGGTATTCTGTTACAACAAACGTACTTAAAGTTAAAAATAATAAACGGGGCCAGGCGCGGTGGCTCAAGCCTGTAATCCCAGCACTTTGGGAGGCCGAGACGGGCGGATCACGAGGTCAGGAGATCGAGACCATCCTGGCTAACATGGTGAAACCCCGTCTCTACTAAAAAATACAAAAAATTAGCCGAGCGAGGTGGCGGGCGCCTGTAGTCCCAGCTACTCGGGAGGCTGAGGCAGGAGAATGGTGTGAACCCGGGAGGCAGAGCTTGCAGTGAGCTGAGATCCGGCCACTGCACTCCAGCCCGGGCCACAGAGCGAGACTCCATCTCAAAAAAAAAAAAAAAAATAATAATAATAATAAACGGGCTTGTATTTAAGTGGCAAGTGCTTGATATGGCAGCTTTAGCAGGTAAGTCTACTGGTAGAATCTTGAGGGGAGGAAATAAGTCAAACATGGAGACCAAGACGCAAAAACCACTCATGAGCAGCCACATAGGACAGAGGTCCCTCTGGAGAAGCCACCAAAGGATATAAATCTGTCTTCAGGTTTGTTTTGAGAAAACACCCAAGCAGGAAAGCTGCTGTATAAAATTACTGTTGCCCCATTATGTGACTCTGTTTTACTTTTCTCTTAGTATTAATCCTACCTGATTTTTATTTATTGCTTGTCTCCTCCTTTTATTTATTTATTTATTTTTTTTGAGGCGGAGTCTCGCTCTGTCGCCCTGACTGGAGTGCAGTGGCCGGATCTCAGCTCACTGCAAGCTCCGCCTCCCAGGTTTACGCCATTCTCCTGCCTCAGCCTCCCGAGTAGCTGGGACTACAGGCGCCCGCCACGTCGCCCGGCTAGTTTTTTGTATTTTTTAGTAGAGACGGGGTTTCACCGTGTTAGCCAGGATGGTCTCGATCTTCTGACCTCGTGATCCGCCCGTCTCGGCCTCCCAAAGTGCTGGGATTACAGGCTTGAGCCACCGCGCCCGGCCATGTCTCCTCCTTTTAAAATATAAGCTCCAGGAGATTAGTGGCCTCCATCTTCAGTACCATAAGGAGTGCTCGGCACATGGTATGTGATTCAGTCAGTATTTATGAATGACTCAAGACACAAAAATAGCTTCATAAAACAGGGCTTTGCTTGAGTTTTTATGAATAAACCAAACTGAAGTCATCCCTTTTGTAGCTCAGAACGAATTTCTCCCTTTTGTTTTAGGGGAAGATGAGAATAATGGAGGGTGCAACTTTAACATGAGTTTACTGAAGAAGGAAGCACCAAGATTAACCTAAATGAGAATACTATTCTAATGACATTAGCCAGAGAATAATATCATTCCTGTTCCAGTACTGCCAATTACAAGTCACAATATCGGCCGGGCGCGGTGGCTCAAGCCTGTAATCCCAGCACTTTGGGAGGCCGAGACGGGCGGATCACGAGGTCAGGAGATCGAGACCATCCTGGCTAACACGGTGAAACCCGTCTCTACTAAAATACAAAAAAAATCTAGCCGGGCGAGGTGGCAGGCGCCTGTAGTCCCAGCTACTCGGGAGGCTGAGGCAGGAGAATGGCGTGAACCCGGGAGGCGGAGCTTGCAGTGAGCTGAGATCCGGCCACTGCACTCCAGTCCCGGCGACAGAGCGAGACTCCGCCTCAAAAAAAAAAAAAAAAAAAAAAAAAAAAAAAAAAAAAAAACAAGTCACAATATCTTCATTTACAATGTGAGGACATTATAACACCTAATTATTTTTTTTTTTTTTTTTTTTAGACGGAGTCTGGCTCTGCCGCCCAGGCTGGAGTGCAGTGGCCAGCTCTCAGCTCACTGCAAGCTCCGCCTCCGGGTTTACGCCATTCTCCCGTCTCAGCCTCCCGAGTAGCTGGGACTACAGGCGCCCGCCTCGTCGCCCGCTAGTTTTTTGTATTTTTTAGTAGAGACGGGTTTCACCGTATTAGCCAGGATGGTCTCGATCTCCTGACCTCGTGTTCCGCCCGTCTCGGCCTCCCAAAGTGCTGGGATTACAGGCTTGAGCCACCGCGCCCGGCCTATAACACCTAATTATTGATTATTGTGAGGGTTAAATAAGAAAACATGCTTAATGCCCTTAGGACACCACCTAGAACTTCATCAATAAATGCAGCTGTTTTGTTATTATCATATTTATATTAGTGATGTAGTACATCATAAATCCACTACTCAAAGCTGATGTTGAGTCACTGAACACATTGCCTCAATCTGCTCGCCATAATGCACTCGAGATACCCACTGCAACAATGACGTCTTTGGTGATTTTAATTTCCTACTATTCAGAGGTTCACAATTTTGGCCTACAGGTCACAGGCAGGAAGAAATGGATTTCAGGGACTAAACCAACTTAGCACTACGTAAACCGATCAAGGACAGTTTGATCTTATCATGAATCACTGGAGGGCATGGAACAAGTCTTTCTCACTTCTACAACCCCCAGGGCCCAGCGGAAGTATCTGACACATGAAAGTTGATGTTGATTAAATAATAAATGAATGAAGAGCATATGCCACCTCCTTGACGGGCAGTTCAGGCAACCAGACGCCCTGCGCGTGATCAGACGCCTAGCGCTTCGGAAGCATAACTAGTGAGAACTGGGCGGCCCTTCCACTCCGCACTGCAAAAACTGCCTAAGCCGGAGGGTAATTGCACCAGCTCGGCTCCAGAAATCTTGGCAGGACGCGCCCTCTGGCGGCGCCTCGCTCGCAGGTGGGCCCCAGCGCGCCGCCGCTCGTCCCCGCGCGCTGGGAGGTTGGGAGGGAACTGCACGCAGGGGCGCGCGGGGCGGGGCCTCTACTGGCCTGATGGAGCGCGCGGGCGCTGCTAGCCGCGGGGGCCAAGCGCCTGGCTTCTTACTGTGGCTTCATACTGAGGGCCGAGCCGAGGCGGCGCGGGCGCGGGTGCAGGAGCAGGACTTACTGCAGTGGGGGCTGACAGGTGAGCGGGCTCCGGGCGGACTTCGCCTAGGCGGGCCAACCTGTTGGGACTGCCTCTTGCGGGCCAGAGGCGCAGCGCGTGGGCCGCCCGGTGGGCTGTTTACCCGCCGGCGCCAGGGCCTTCCTTTGCTCCTGCCGTGGGCGGGGAGAAACCGCGCCCGGGCCTGCTGGCCACGTCCCCCGCCTGCGCGGCGCGCTGGGCGGCGGACGCGGGATGAATGAGATCGCAGTCCCAGGAGCCGGGCCCGGCCCCCGGCCTGTGGAGGGGAAACATGGTGAGATCAGCGCCACCTGCAGGCCTCCGGTGAAGAGTTGGACGGCCTGGTGCACCAAGGATGTAGGCTTCCAGCTGCTATTACAGTGGGTTTGGGTCCTGGCCTGGGGAGTTTATTGGTTGTTTTTGTAAAATGATCAACTCATCTCCCAGCTTCAGCTTCTCCGTTTACTGTGCGCGCGCAGTTATTGGAGAATTCGCCACTGATTAATTCTCCCAATCGAGTTACGTGCGGTAGTGAGCGGACAGACTCAAAGCACTGTTTTATGAAGCTATTTTTGTGTCGAGTCATTCATAAATACTGACTGAACCACGTACTATATGCCAACTTAGCTTGTCCGTTCACTACTGCACGTAACTCGATTTATTGACACTAGCCCTTGCGGAGAGTCTGCAAAGCGCGAACATTGCAGGGCCCGCAGCCCTGCAGCTGCACTGCTGATGGTACTTCCTGCAGCCCCAGACCCCGCTCTCCTCCCTGGTCTGCGCTGACTCGCCGCTGAACCCCCCAGCCTCGTTTTCCTTATTTACAACTGGGGAACGTAGTGTGTGCTTTATATTAACAGAATCGTGCATCAGTAGTAATAATACAGTCGTTTATTCATTACTGATTAAATGCCACTGGGAGCGTATTCTTAGGCATTGGCTACAGAGATGAGCTAAACAAATATGGACCCTTCCTACCTAGAGTTTTAGACTAGTGAGAGTGCATTTAAAAGTATAAACAATAACTTATTTAAGTGCTCAATACCACGAAAGAGTGAGGTTTGTCATTCTAGGAATGAAACTAAAGGCGCAGTTCTGTGTTCAGCTTAGAAGGATGAAGTTGAATGGAGAGGATGCAGACGAGAAAGAGACCTCTCCCTTGATTCCCTGAGTCTGTAAGAATTTGTGGCTGTAAGGAGTATGTATCCAGTTTAAGTACGAGCTTGTCGACTGGTCTTTTTATGTTTGACTTTATCTTAACTAAAGTTGATGTTTGTGTTGTTTGCCTATTTCCTTGCAAGTGTTGGGAATGGTTCTTTAAGAACTTGTGTGAGAGAGAGCTCAGAAAAGTGTGCCAGTTGATACTTAGCCGGGGATAATATGCCGGGAGAAACGTACATATGGGCAGGTGTTTTAGTGAAAATGAGGAGACAAGAGGTTGCAAGTTTGAGTGGATGGAATGGAGTGAGTAAATTCAGAATTAAGTAGGCAAATGTGGCAGCTTGGATAAATTGGTAGTGGAGAGAAGGAAAACAGAAAAGCAGGGTCAAAGGAATAGCTACTGAATATTATAGCTTGTAATTTCTATTTCTATTTACCAGAATAAACTAGTATTATGAGAAACTTCTTCATGAGTTGGTTAAAAAAATTCTTACTGCTTTTTTCTTTCTCTTTTGGTTACAGAAGTAGTACATATTTTCAGTAAAACATTCAGGGAAATAGCCTATGCATAAAGAAAATAAATATTAATCGGCCGGGCGCGGTGGCTCAAGCCTGTAATCCCAGCACTTTGGGAGGCCGAGACGGGCGGATCACGAGGTCAGGAGATCGAGACCATCCTGGCTAACACGGTGAAACTCCGTCTCTACTAAAGATACAAAACTAGCCGGGTGAGGTGGCAGGCGCCTGTAGTCCCAGCTACTCGGGAGGCTGAGGCAGGAGAATGGCGTAAACCCGGGAGGCGGAGCTTGCAGTGAGCTGAGATCCGGCCACTGCACTCCAGTCCGGGCGACAGAGCGAGACTCCGCCTCAAAAAATAAATAAATAAATAAATAAATAAATATTAATCTACATAATCTCCTTACTGTTAACATGTTCTCTATCCTGTATAATTTCCTTTACTTTCCGGTGATGGGGGAAGGTGCAAAAATGGAGTTTCATGTACATGCTTTTGGGAAATCATAACTTTTTTTTCCTTATCATTCAGTCTTCTTCAACATCATTTTTAATGGTTACAGTGTTTCAGTATATGAATATATGTACCATAGTTTAGACATAGTTTAGAGTATATGTACCATAGTTTAGACAGTCCCTCTTCTTGGTATTTATTTATTTAGGTTCTTGTTGTTGTTTTTTTTTGCTATTGTAAGTAACACTAATAAATATCCTTGTAACCAAATATTTATTATAGCTATGGACGTTTAATTCCTGAAAGGTACTATTTCTAGAATAAAGAATATGCAAAATGTTTGTTTATTTCTCCATACTCTCAGCAACACTAGTATTTTCTAATTTCAGAAGTTAACATGTTATTGTATTGTTTAATTTAATGTTTATTTGGTTACCAATATTGATGGACATTTGGATATTCATCTTTGGATCATGAAGTTACCTTAGGACCTTTTTGTTTCTGGAATATGCAGACCTATTACTTCTTGCTGTTTTACTTACTGTTTCACTACTTGTCATCTCCCTGACAGAAGGGCAAAAGAAACTACATCTGGAGGTTAAAAAACTAAAGACTACCTTTCCCAAACCCCACCGTAGTTTGGTTGTAAATGTGACTTGGCTTTAGCCAGGCACATGACTGTGGGAGATTTGGAAGGGGAGAGTGAGGGAAAGGACTCAGAGGGGTTTGGGTTTTCTGCTTCCCTCTTGGCTACTACCTCATGGGTCTCTGGGGGGTTACAGAGCATTCATTTTGTTATCATGGTTGATAGGTTCCTGAAGCTGACGGTACGGTGGCCTCCTGGTTGGTTCCTGGCTTCCAGGTCATGGAGGTAGATACTTCCTTGGTGTGCCTGTTCTCAGGTGCTTGATTTAGCAGTTGCACCCAGAAGATCAGCCTGGATGTTACTCCTCCAGCCCTTTCAACAATTTTTTGGTGATCTAATTCCCTGTATTACATCCCTTTCTGCCTAACCTACCAAGGGTAATTTCTGTTTTTTGCTGTTGACTCCTAAGTGTTAAGTATTGTTATCTTTGTGGATGTAATTCCATATTATTTTTGAAAATTCAACTTTTTTTTTTTTTTGAGACAGGGTCTCATTCTGTCGCCCAGGCTGGAGTGCCGTGGCCCACTGTAGCCTCGACCTGCTGGGCTTAAGTGATCCTCCCACCTCAGCCTTCTGAGTAGCTGGAACTACAGGCATGAGTCACCAGTTGTAAGAAATAATACAGAAAGATCCCATGTAACCTTTACCCAGTTTCCCCTCATGGTCACATCTTGCAGTGTGGTACACTATCACATTGTGTATGCTTGCACCGATGGTATGCTATCACAACAGGATATTGACACTGGGACAGTCAAATCCAGAACATTTTCCATCTCCACAAGGATCCCTCAACTTGCACTTTGATAGCTATACTCACCTCCCTTCTACCTCACCACTTAACCCCTGGCAGCCACTAATCTGTTCTCCATTTCTATAATTTTGTCATTTTGAAAATGATATGTGAGTAAAATCATACAACATGTAGCCTTTGGGGACTGGCTTTTTTCACTCAGCATAATTCTCTGGAGATTCATCCAGGTCGTTGCATCTATCAATAGTTTCTTTTTATTGCTGAGTAGTACTCCACAGCACAGTATACCATAGTTTGTTTTACCACTCACCCACTGAAGGATATCTGAGTTGTTTATAGTTTGTGACTATTGCCAAAAAAGAAAAGAAAGATACTGTAAACATTTGTGTATAGATTTATATGAAAATAAATCTTCATTTCTCTGTAATAAATGCCTAGGAGTTCTGAGAGTGGGTCATATGGTAGTTGCATGTTTAGGTTTTAAAGAAATTGCCAGACTTTTTCCAGAGTAGCTGTACTATTTTACATTCCCACCAGCAATGTATGAGTGATTGAGTTTGGATTCTCTGCATCCTTGCCAGCATTTGATATTGCCACTTTTTTATATTGACTATTCTAATGTATGTGTAATGGTATCTCATTGTGGCTTAGATATGAATTTCCCTATTGGCTAATGAAATATGTAACCTCCTTGATAAAATGTCTTTTTCTTTCTTTTGCCCATTTTAAAATAGGATCCTTTGTTGTTTTTTTCCACTGTTGAATTTTGACATACTCTAGTCTTTATATACTCTAGATACTGGTATTTTCTCAGATATATGTCTTACAAATTATCAGGGGAACCCTGCTCCCGATTTTCAACGTGGGTTCTTTTCTATTTCCCTAAGCATTGTCTGGTCTGAGAATAAAGGGAAAGAGTCCAAAAGAGAGAAAATTTAAAGCTGGGTGACTGGGGGAGACATCACATGTCGGCAGGTTGCGTGATGCTCCCTGAGCCGTAAAACCAGCAAGTTTTTATTAGCGATTTTCAAAAGGGGAGGGAGTGTACGAATAGCGTGTGGGTCACAGAGATCACATGCTTCACAAGGTAATATCATAAAGCAAATGGAGGCAGGGTGAGATCATAGGACCACAGGACGGGGTGAAATTAAAATTGCTAATGAAGTTTTGGGCATGCATTGCCATTGATAACATCTTACCAGGAGACAGGATTTGACAGCAGACAACCTGTCTGACCAAAATTTATTAGGTGGGAATTTCCTTGTCCTAATAAGCCTAGGAGTGCTACAGGAGACTGGGGCTTATTTCATCGCTTCGGCTTCCACTTTAAAAGGCAGCAACCCCTAAAGCAGCCATTTCAGAGGCCTACCCTCAGGGGCCATTCTCTTTCTCAGGGATGTTCCTTGCTGAGAAAAAGAATTCAGCGATATTTCTCCTATTTGCTTTTGAAGGAAGAGAAGTATGACGCTGTTTCGCCCAGCTCACCGGCAGTCAGAATTTAAGGTTATCTCTCTTGTTCCCTGAACATTGCTGTTATCCTGTTCTTTTTTCAAGGTGCCCAGATTTCATATTGTTCAAACACACATGCTCTACAATTTGTGCTGTTAACACAATCATGACAGGATCCTGAGGCGACATACATCCTCCTCAGCTTATGAAGATGATGGGATTAAGAGATTAAAGACAGGCATAGGAAATCACAAGAGTATTGATTGGGGAAGTGATAAGTGTCCATGAAATCTTCACAATTTATGTTCAGAGATTGTAGTAAACACAGGTGTAAGAAATTATAAAAGTATTAATTTGGGGAACTAATAAACGTCCATGAAGTCTTCATAATTTATGTTCTTCTGCCGCAGCTTCAGCCAGTCCCTCTGTTCGGGGTCCCTGAGTTCCTGCAACAACAAAAGTTTTAAATTTTGGCTAAAATTTATCAATTTATCAATTTTTTTCTGTTGTGGATAGTTTTCTTGTGGTTTGGTGTCAAATATAAGAACTCATTGCCTACTCCCAGATCCTAAAGAGTTTTTCCCTAAAAGCTTTACAGTTCCTTATTTAAGTCCATGATCTACTTTGAGTTAATTTTTGTTGCACAAATTTTGATATGTTGTATTTCCATTTTTATTTAGTTCAGTGTATTTATTTCCCTGGAGACTTCCTCCTTTGATGGACTGTTTAGAAAGAAATGTGTTGTCTAGGTTCCAAGTGTTGAGAGATTAGCCTCTAATGTTTCTGTCCATGAATTCTGATTTTATTACATTGTGGTCAGAGAACATACTCTGTACAATTTCAGTTCTTTTAAATGTGTTAAGGTTTTCTGGCCCTCCTTTAGTTTGGATATGGATTATTTGTTCCCACCAAATATCATGTTGAAATTTGATCTCCAGTGTTGGAGGTGGGGCCTAGTGAAAGGTGTTTTAAGTCATGGGGGCAAATCCTCCCTGAATAGATTAATGCTGTCCCTGAGCGGGGAGCAGAGAGAGTGAGCAACTTCTTACTTTTTAGCTTCCAGAAAACTGGTTGTTAAAAAGAGCCTGGCATCCCCCACCCCTTTCTTCCTCTCTCACCATGTGATCTCTGTACATGCCAGCCCCACTTCCCCTTCCGCCATTAGTGGAAACAGTCTGAAGCCCTCACCTGAAGCAGATGTTGGTGCCATGCTTCTTGTACAGTCTGTAGAGACATGAGCCAAATAAACCTCTTTTATTTGTAAATTATCCAACCTCGAGTATTCCATAGCAACACTAAATGAACTAAGACAGGCCCTGAATATGTTGTACGGTCCATGGCACTTGAAAAACATGTGTATTCTCCTGTGTTTGGGTATCAGCAGAGCTTCATTCCTTTCTGGAGGCTCTAGGGGAGAATGTATTTCCCAGCATCTAGAGGCTGCCCACATTACTTGACTCCTGGCCCCTTTCCTCCAACTTCAAAGCCAGCAACATTTCATCTCTTTGATCCTTCTGTAGCCAGCTTCTTCTCTAACCACAGCTGTTAAAGATTCTCCAAATGATGCATGTGATTAGATTGTATGTCCATTGCATTATCCAGGCCCACCTGGATAATTCAGAATACTCTTCCCATCTCAGACCCCTTAGCCTTAATTATATGTTCAGAGTGCCTTTTGCCATGTAAGGTAACATACTCACTGATGCCAGGGTCAGGGCTTGGACATCTTTGTGAGGGCCACTATTATGTCTACCACTTCATCCTTTTACTTTTCACTTATTTATCTAATTATTTTTGGGTTGAATTTCTTGTAGACAATTATAATTGGGTTATGTTAAAATCTACTCTGGAAGTCTTTGTCTTTTTTTTTTTTTTTTTTTTTTGAGATGGAGTTTCGCTCTTGTTGCCCAGGCTGTAGTGCAATGGCGCGATCTTGGCTCACTGTAACCTCCTGCCTCCCAGGTTCACGTGATTCTCCTGCCTAAGCTTCCCAAGTAGTTGGGATTACAGGCATGCGCCACCACACCTGGCTAATTTTGTATTTTTAGTAGAGACAGGGTTTCTCCATGTTGGCCAGGTTGGTCTTGAACTCCCTACCTCAGGTGATCCTCTCGCATCAGCCTCCCAAAGTGCTGGGATGACAGGTGTGAGCCACTGTGCCCAGCCAAGTCTTTGTCTTTTAATTGGTATACTTATACCATTTATGTTTCATGTAATTATTACTGTGTTTGAGCTTAACTCTGCCATCTTACTTTTATTGTTTTTAATTTATCTGTTTTTGTTCTTTTTCTTGCCTTCTTGTGAATTATTTGAACATTTTTTAGAATTTTAGTTTTGTTTATTTACAGTGTTTTTTAGTTTATCTCTTTGTATAGCTTTTTAGTGGTTGTTACAGGTATTGTATATAAATGTGTGTGTGTATAAAATCACAGACTACTGATACTGTCATTTTACCTATTGAGTAAAGTACGGAAACATTACTTCCCTATATAATCATTACTTCCCTAAATATTTATCTTCCCTTTATATTTATAGCTTTACCTTCTGTTTATAATTGTCTTAAATATTTCCTTTATATACCTTTAGAACCACGTCACACACTGTTATAATCTTGCTTCAGCTGTCAAACATAATTTTAAAAACTCAAGAAAAGGAAAACCTATTGTATTTACACATATTTTTGAATGCTGCATTCTCACATTCTTCCTGATGTTCCAAAGTTCCATCTTTTATCATTTCCTTTTTTGTCCAAGGGCTTCCTTTAGCCATTCTTTGAGGGTAGGTTTCTTGATGATAAATTCTCTTTGTTTTCCTTCATCTGAGAATTTCCTCTTCATTCCTGAATACTGTTTTTCTTGATTACAGGAGTCTGGATTGGCAGTTCTTTTCTTTCAATATTTGAAACATGTTGTGCCATTTCTTTCTGGCCTTTAAGATTTCTGACAAGAAATCTGCTTGCATTTGAATAGTTTTTCCTCTTTAAGTAAGGTGGTGTTTGGTTTTTTTGTTTGGTTGCATCTAAGATGTTTTCTTTGTCTTTTGTTTTCAGCATTTTAATAATTACATACCTTGGTGTGTATTTCTTTGGATTTTTTTTTTTTTTTTTTGAGACAGAGACTCTCCTTGTCACCATGCTGGAGTGCAGTGGCGCTGTTTTGGCTCACTGCAACCTCTGCCTCCTGGGTTCAAGCGATTTTCCTGCCTCAGCCTCCTGAGTAGCTGGGATTACAGGCACCCACCACCACACCCAGCGAATTTTTGCATTTTTAGTAGAGACGGGGTTTCACCATGTTGGCCAGGATGGTCTCAATCTCTTGACCTCGTGATCTGCCTGCCTTGGCCTCCCAAAGTGCTGGCATTACAGGGGTGAGTCACCATGCCTGGCAGGATTTTGTTATGTTTGCAGTTTACTCAGTTTCTTGAAACTGTAACTCTTTAGCCAGATTCGGGAAGTTTTCAGCTATTATTTATTTAAGTACTTTTTCAGCCTATCCTCCTTCACCTTTTTTATTGGACACCATTGAACAAATGTAAGATCTTTTGTGGTAGTCCTGAAGGTCCCTGAGGTTCATTTGTTTTCAGTCTGCTTTCTCTCTCTTCTGATTGTAATCTCTCTCTAACTTCTGTTCTGTAGAGTTCACTGATTCTTTCCTCACTTCCTTCCATTCTGCTGTTGATGCCATCAGCAGCATCAGTAGCCTTTTATTTTGGTTAGTGTATTTTTCAGTTTTAAAACTTCCACTTGGTCTTTCTTTATATCTTTTATTTCTTTGCTGAGATTTCTGTTTCTTACCTGGGGTTTTCTGTTTTATCAGTTGCTCAAGTGCATCCATAACTACTTGTTGAAGCATTTTAACATTACTGCTTTAAGGTCTTTGTCAGATAATTCTACCGTCTGTGTCATCTGGGTGTTGGCACCTATTGATTATCTTTTTTCGTTCAGTTTAAAATCTTCCCAGTTCTTGATATAATGAATGACTTTTGTAATAATTAGAGCCAGGCGTGTGTGTGTGTGTGTGTATGTGTGTGTTTTTAAATCATATTTAAACCTCCTGTTTGACTGTCTTTGTCTGATGCTGCTCTGGCAGGGGAAGAGGGTCTGCTGCCTTGTTATTGCCAGGTAGAGATAGAAGTCCAGGCTCCCCCTTCAGCCTCTGTCCACATCTGGGGACTGGGAAGGGGCTCCTCCTTCCTGCTGGGTGAGGGTGGGAGTTGTGGCTCCCTCCCAAGTCTCTACTGATCCTGCAGGTGAAGACCAAGGGGTAGGGCCTCGTTACTGGTTGGTGGGGATAAAAATCCTAGCTCCCTACTTGGCCTTCTCTTATACCATCCTGGCTGGGTTGCTGGGGCACTCGTTATAGCTATAGGTGAGAAGTCTGTGCTTTCCACTTGGCCTTTGCTGGTGGGGACCACAGGTTTATTCCTGTGCTGTTTACTAGAATAGAGCAGTTATTATCTAAAAGTTTCCTGTCTTGCTAGGCTGCCATTTTCTAGCAGGAGCAGGCTTGTGAGGGATGGGGGTGGGATTGTTTGGCTGTGTCCCCAACCAAATCTCACCTTGAATTGTAATAATCTCCACGTGTCAAAGGTGGTGCCAGGTGGAGATATTTGAATCATAGGGTCAGTTCCCCCATATTATTCTCGTGGTAGTGAAGAAATCTCACAAGATCTGATGGTTTTATAAATGGGAGTTCCCTGCACAAGCTCTCTTGTCTGCTGCCATGTAAGATGTGGCTTTGCCCCTCATTTGCCTTCCACCATGATTGTGAGGCCTCTCCATTCATGTGGAACTGTGAGTCAGTTAAACCTCTTTTCTTTATAAATTAACCAATCTCAGGTATTATTAGCAGCATGAGAAGAGACTAATTTAGGGGGGTTGTTCTGATTTTGGTTTTGGTCTACATCAGTTGGTGTTTCCGGTTTGCTGATTTCTTGACCTGTCAGACTGGGATATATAAAGCAAAAACAAATTCCAGGGAACTTACTACCCTGTTCTTCCTCAGGTCCCAAGGTCCCTAGCCAATCTGCTTCTTCACTGCAGCTTTCAGAGTTTTTTTTTTTTTTTTTTTGAGACGGAGTCTTGCTCTGTAGCCCAGGCTGGAGTGCAGTGGCGCAATCTCGGCTCACTGCAAGCTCCGCCTCCTGGGTTCACGCCATTCTCCTGCTTCAGCCTCCCGAGTAGCTGGGACTACAGGTGCCTGCCACCACGCCCGGCTAATTTTTTTGTATTTTTAGTAGAGACAGGGTTTCACCGTGTTAGCCAGGATGGTCTCAATCTCCTGACCTCGTGATCCGCCCGCCTCGGCCCCCCAAAGTGCTGGGATTACAGGCGTGAGCCACCGCGCCCGGCAGCTTTCAGAGTTTTATGCTTGCTTTCTGTAGCATGTCTAGGGTTTTTATTTGTAGTTAGCAAGAGGAATAAGGGAAAACAAGTATACTCCTATCAGAAGTAGAAATCTCTGAATTTTCTAATTTATAAAATGGGGATAATACCTACTCCATAGATCATTATAAGCATTAAATGAGATACCGTAATTTATTATTATTATTTTTTGAGACAGAGTCTCACTGTGTTGCCCAGGCTGTAGTGCAGTGGCGCGATCTCAGCTCACTACAACCTCTGCCTCCCAGATTCAAGCAATTCCCCCTGCCCCAGCCTCCCAAGTAGCTAGGATTACAGGCGTGCACCACCACGCCCAGCTGATTTTTGTATTATTTAGTAGAGACAGGATTTCATCATGTTGGCTAGGCTGGTCTTAATCTCCTGACGTCAGGTGATCTGCCCGCCTCAGCCTCCTAAAATGCTGGGATCACAGGCATGAGCCTCCGCACCTGGCCTGAGATACTGTAATTTATGTAAAGTGTTTACTGCTCCTCTGGTATTTGTAAGTGCCTAAGAAAAATAACTTATTTTTAAAATTTTGTACAATTAATATATATTTTGAAGATTTTTTAAAGGTATAAATTCAACCAGAAAGTTATGTTTTTGCTAATAGTTCTTATATAAAGTATGTTTAGGGTTTTTCACCTTCCCAAGATATGGCTATTCTTTGAAATTGGATTTTTTTCACCAAGGGAAAGAGAAAAAAGAGAGTCAGTAAGCTCCATATTAATTTCACATGTTTTCTGCCATCCCTGTACACAGTTAAGCACCCTTTGTGAAACATCATTTCCATTTTTAAAACAGCACTTCTGTGTTGAAGCATTATTCAATGTAGTCCTAAATTTTTTCCTTGAGCATTGATGACATATTTAAATGGGTGCAATTAAGCAAGCAGACACATGTACAATCCATGTGTTGTTGCTCTTTGTTCAGTTGTATCAGTAATGCCTCGTTTCCCAGAATGGACACTAGTGTGAGTCTCAGGCAGTATAGAGGCCAGATCCCAAGTTGACTTTCTCATCTATCAAGTGAATCAGGTAACAATGACGGGCTACTTTGGGGCTTTGAATATAAAGGTGATTAAGTCTGCTCAAAAAGTAGTTTGGAAGTCAGCAGATGTTTAGATATCCATAACTCCTCAGCAAAAGATATGGCCAGTGAGGTTTAGAGTTATGTGAATTTAGGCTGTGTTCCTCATTCAAACTCTTAGAACATTGCCTGTGCATGTGCTGAAATGTCTGCTCTTCGGATTTGCTTTATTTTTTGTTTCTAGGGATTCACCTACGCTCTTATCAACTGGAGGGAGTAAACTGGCTTGCCCAGCGCTTCCACTGTCAGAATGGCTGTATCCTGGGAGATGAGATGGGCCTGGGGAAGACATGCCAGGTGTGTTACTATGCGACGAGTACTGCTCACCGCCACTGCGGTACCTCCTTATAACTCATGCTGGAGCTGAGAGCTCTGGAGCTAAAACAAAGCTTAGTTTCACAGATGTCCCTGGGATCCAGGCTAACTGGCTCTTGTACCGGGAAAGGGCCTTTCCTGTAGTCTTCTCTGCCTCAGTCATTGCAGTTGTCAGTTGTCCTGTTGACTTTATTCAGGGCCAGCAAATGCTACTTGTCCTTTCCTCAGATGTTCACATAGCTCTGCTTTAAGCTCTCTAAAAAGATACCACCTCCAAATCTGTTTTGCTCAAATTTTGTTTAGACTTTTTGCATCTATGTTCATGAAAGACATTGGTCTGTAATTTTCTTGTAGTGTCATTATCTAATTTTAGTATTGGGGTGAAACTGGCCTTGTAGAATGAGTTGAGAAGTATGCCCTTCTCTTCCATTTTCTGGAAGAGTTTATGTAGAATTGCTGTAATTTCTTCCTTAAATTCTTGCTAGAATTCACTAGTGACTCCACACTTGTTTTGTAGACATACCTGGATTATAGAATAAAAGATAAACTTTCTCAAAATTGCATCCTCAGGGAAAGCTAGACTGAATGGTTTTAATTCGTTAAGTCACTTAGTAAAGAATGGTTCCAGGCACAGTTTGGGCTGAGAAAACATAGATAATTTAAAAAGAAAATTATTTCTGTTATAAAAACTAACTACCACCCTGTAATGTAAGCACTCTAACCATAACCATGAGTTGCAATGAATGTTTTGCATGATTGAACTTTTGTTTTTGAGACAGGGTCTTGCTCTGTCACCCAGGCTGGAATTCAGTGGCATGATCTTGGCTTACTGCAACCTCTGCCTCCCAGGCTCAAGGAATCCTCGGTCTCCTGAGTAGCTGGGACTACAGGCGCATGCCACCATGCACAGCTTATTTTTAACTTTTTTTGTAGAGATGAGGTCTTACTATGTTGCCCAGGCTGGCCTTGAACTTATGGGCTCAAGTGATCCTCCTGCCTCAGCCTCCCAAAGTGCTGGGATTACAGGTGTGAGCCACTGCACCCAGCCCGTCGTTGAAATTATAGTGCGTATATAGTTTGTATTTTGTTAATCTAACAGTGTCACTATAATGTTTTACTTTGTTATATTCTTCACAATCATTATCAACATTGCATAATATTCCATCAAGAGAATTTATAATTTACTTAAATGTTCTATAGATGAGAAATGATGATTCCTCCTCTTTTTGTGCTGTTTAATCTTGGTGGAACATTCTTGTGCTTGTAGCTTTCTCAGGATTTTGAATTATATCCTTAGGACAGATTTTTCTCAGAAATAGCTCAGCCTTTGAAGATGGAGTCTGTTGACACATTTTTGTTTTAAAATAGGTCATTTTCTCTGTATATTACAGCAACATTCAAGTCATAAGTGTGTACTAGGATCTTCTGAAGTATGCTCATTTGCCTTTACCAGTATTTCCATTTTATACCCTTCCTTAAGCTTAGGAGAATCATGTATTGTCTGTTTTCCCCATTAGAATGTGTCCTCCAGGAGGGCTGGGCGTTTTGTCTGTTTTGTTCACTGTTGTATCACTGGTGTATAGAACAGTGCCTAACAAATAGACGACACCCTGTAAATACATATGGAAGAAAGGAAAACAGTAGGGGAAGGTGGGAGGAAGTGAGAGAGGAAGGAAAGCATCCTCCCTCGGGAAAGCCTGGCAGGCAGCAGAGGGCCACCATGAGATTGGTGGTTTTTACAGTCATATCTTGGCACTTCTTGCTTAATATTTTCAGAGTATTGCAGATCTTGGTCATCAGTTGGATTTTCATTGATTTTTATTGTCTTTCCTGACTTTTTCTTTACAGTAGAGGTTCAATTACCTAAACATTGAGCCTCATTGCTTGTTAACTACTGAAGTAATTGAGTTCCATAAATTTCCATGGCAAGTATATAGAGGCTTACATGATTTCGCTCTACGAATGGATTACTCTCCTAATGTGCAGAAGATTGTACAACATTTCTTTGTAAAACAAGTCTTACACAAGAGTGTGTGTTCCCTACAGGGTTGTGGGAACTTCATGGTTGTTTCTCATGGAGAAATGTGATCAAAACTGCCTTCTTTTTCTGTGTTCCAGACTATTGCTCTCTTCATTTATTTGGCAGGAAGATTAAATGATGAAGGACCATTTCTGATTCTTTGTCCCTTGTCTGTTTTGAGCAATTGGAAAGAAGAAATGCAGAGGTACACGGTAGATGTAGCTGAAATTTTATTGTTTATCTTAAGATTTTTTTTTTCTGGATGATTTATAAAATATGATAAAACAACCTATTGTTGTAATTAGTAAGTTTATTCCAGAAAACTTTGAACTTATGCAGTGTAGGTAGACACTGAGGATATAATAGGGGAAGAGTAATTGGCAGTTTAAAGGTCAGTAATCGTTTATAGTAAGTATTGAACTTAGAAGCCATTTTTTTGTTTTGTTTTTGTTTTTTGTTTGTTTTTTTCTTTTGAGATGGAGTTTCACTCTTGTTGCCCAGGCTGGCGTGCAGTGGCACGATCTTGGCTTACCGCCACCTCCACCTTCGGCGTTCACGTGATTCTCCTGCCTCAGCCTCCCAAGTAGCTGAGATTACAGGCATGCACCACCAAACCCAGCTAATTTTGTATATTTAGTAGAGACGGGGTTTCTCCATGTTGGTCAGGCTGGTCTCGAACTCCCGACCTCATGTGATCTGCCCGCCTCAGCTTCCCAAAGTGTTGGGATGACAGGTGTGAGCCACTGTGCCCAGCCTATTTTTCACAGTGACGTAGCAAGTAACTAATGTGGAAGGGATCGTTTTATTTTTAGAGTCAGCACAAGACCTTTTAGATCTGATCCCTCTACCTGTTCACGTAGGAACTTGCTCTGAGGTTCAACCATTACTTTAGATAAGATTCAGAGCCCTAAGACTCTGGTTGTAGGACCTCATGAGGTCGGCACATTGCAATCCTCCCATGAAATGTAATTTTCCAGATATGTACATGCTGTCACGTGGATCTAGTGTTTACGTTCGTCTACTTCTTTTCTTGGATTCAGATTTGCTCCGGGTCTTTCCTGTGTAACATACGCAGGCAGCAAGGAGGAAAGAGCCTGCCTTCAGCAAGACCTGAAACAGGAGTCACATTTTCATGTGCTACTGACTACCTACGAGGTATTCATTCGTTTCTCTATAGCAAGAACTCCTAACCTATGACCTTAGGATTTGTAGAGTCTGCTGAAATTATATTTAATTTTTGTTGAGAGCACACACTTTTCTGGCAGGGAGTCTACCTTCATCAGCGTCTCAAAAGAGGGCTGTGACCAAAAGAAGTGAAGGAGCATTGTGCTTCAAATTAGTTCAATCTTTTCCTTTCTTGGTGGATCAAGGGGGAAGGCTTCTCAAGGAGGTGGCAATTGAGCTGCCTCTTGGTTGATGAACAGAAGTCAGGCAGGCAGGCAGGCAGGGGAAAGGGTTTTGTGGACTGAGGAATCATGTCTGTTACTGGAGGATAGGAATGGAAGACAGCTTTGGCCACCTTATTTTACATCCTCGTTCTTCAGTCTAAGACAGTGTGTGCCGCTGACCTTCCACTTAATCAGGCTTTTCTTCTCTTTGTTTTTAAGATGGCGCTACGTAGAACTTATTTTCAGAATGTTTTTTGCTTAATGAACAAATGAGACTTAGATAAATCCTGTAGTTTAAGAGAGTTCACAGAAAACTAGCTTATCAATATCAGAGTTTATCAATGCCAGCCTTTATAATGTGTCTTCCTAATTTTTCAGATTTGCTTGAAAGATGCATCATTTCTAAAATCGTGAGTAGGTTGTACTATTTAAGAACTTGCGTTGAATGGATCGTGAATGTCATGTCTTTCCTTCACGTTTTAGTACTTTGCCTCTCCTGGCATGTCTGGTACGTCTTAGTTCTCTTTATGAGTAGGCGGCATGGCAGGAGTCCCCATGTTACAGTCCTCTACTTATTAGCTGTGTGTCCTGGGTTAGTTATTTAATCTCCATGAACTTCAGCTTCTTCATCTGTAAAATGGGGATAATTGTTTCTGAACTCAAATAGCTGTTATGAAAATTAAATGAGATCAAACATACTTTGTATGGTTAATAGATATTAGGCTCTTTACATGAAACTTGCATAGACCCCTTTCAGTACTACCATTGGGAGATTTTACTGCAATATAGAAGGAGACTCATTTGAGCTGTTTGCTGGAAGTAACCTAAAGTAGCAATCAGTGCTATGGAATTAACATTTTAGAAAGTGAGTTTAAAGTGTACCTCTAATTAGTTAACTTTTAGACCTCATGTTGGCCCATGAAATTGGAAACTCAGATTTAACTCTCAATACCACCTGATAATGGGAATGATAGAATCATGTCAAGATAACAGTTAAAATGCAGATTAAACAAGGGCTAGAGTTTAGGTAAGAAAGATATGTTGGCAGGGTTTCATTCTGTATAACCTCTGTGGTTATGACATGGTTAGGTGGATATTCTGTATTTTAATATTCAAAAATTTTTGTTTTAAAAGTATTTTATCAATATTTTAAAGGTTATTTCTCATCCAGGTTCCTGTGAGTTGAATTTCTATTTTCGTGTTATTTTGAAATACTAGGGGCTAGGTCATAGATTTCATGACTTCTATCCGGTATTTCATTTAAGTGAGCATATTATCTTACTTTTCTTAAGAAGATACACGTTCCCTCTCTTTTTGTTATTAATATTCAACTTAATAACAATTTTTTGTTATTGTTTTTGTTGAAAGTCACTCACTGGAAGGACATTGTTCTGAAAGTTATTGGCACTATCGGGAAAGTAAATCATAGAGCTACCCGAAGAAGACATAAACTCCAGTGGAGGGATCAGAAGTGTACAGATATCCATAATACATAGCAATATATGGGAAGTCTCAAAAGACAGTACAATTGGGACATAAATGTTATTGGGTACTTTACATAAATTATCCCACTTAATCTTCATGAAAACCCTACGAGGCAGCTATTATCCATTTTATGGGTGAGGAAAGTAAGAGATTTGGTAACCCATCCAAGGTTACGTTGCTGATGATAAATAGCAAAGCAGACATTTAAACCCAGCATATGATGCTGTGGAGCCTCTTTTTAAGAGAACTTCTCAAAATAGCTAGTTGTACTGGAGTTCTACTTTATTCAGCAGAAATAGAATCTTTCTATTTCAGATCATTTGTTGTTTTCAATGCATTTTCAGGTAGATTTAAGAACCTAAGTAACAGGGATATTTATAATGCTGTCTTGTAGTATGAATCCCAACAACATAGATATATTCTTTCAATATATTTGGAAGGTTATATTGCTTATTACCATATTGTACATTCTGAGAATAGCAAGGAAGTGTAATATCATCTCTGCCCTAAAAAGATTTATTATGAAGAGTTAAGGCTGTGCATGTTACAAATATGAAAAATTTGAAATGTTTTGGACAATAGACTTGTGAAAATCTTTGGATCAAGAGGATTAGAATTTACCTCATCAGACTTTCCATTCAGTGCTGGAATTCCCCCCATCTTTTCCTCTTCAGGGAACATCCTTTAGAGTATCCTTTGATGAGGGATTTGACCCACTTCCTTTCACGAGCCAAAATCCACCTCTCTATAGCCTGTTCCCACTGAACAAGCATTTTTTGGACCTGATGTCTAAACTAGACCTAAATGTCTAGTTCTTCACAAGGGAGTAGAACCTAATCTGTTTTGAAAGCTAATTCAAACAGAGCCAGGCACCATCCTAGAGAAACTTCCATACCTTATCTCATGACCACTATGCAACTTCATCTGGGCCCTTGTTTCTTACCATCCTTAAATGCATCCTCTGCTCATGCCACCCAGCCTTCTCTGACTTCCTGCACTCTCTTTGGACCTTCAGTCCTCCCTCTACTCACTCCTCTCAGTAGGTGAATGGTAGTGTAGTAGGCACCTCTGTTCCTCCCCGCCTATCCTCTGGAGTTTCTCTGTAGCCTCAGGAAGAGGGCCTCCTCCTTGTAAGGTGAACCTCTGCTCAAGATCTTTCTCTAATTTGGGAGGAATTTTCCTTTCCATACCTACTGTTTTTCTAATATTCTGTTTTACCGGCATATACATTTAGCTTTTTAAATATGAAAATAAAGTAATGGGATTCCAGAATGTTTATAATCAAAATAAAAAGTAAACATCCTATAATTTCCACTTTATTATCTTTTGCATGACTTTTACATTTGTAAAAGAGGATATATGATATTTGTATCTTTTTATTATTCTATAGGCCTTTTAAATTGCAACATAATCATATTTATTATTTAAAATGCCATGTGATATTTTACCATCTATTATTGAACATTTAGGTTATTTTTCCATTTTTGCTGTTTTAAATGATACAACTTGAAAAATTCCCACATAAATCTTCTTCTGTATTTTGAATTTTTTAAAAATAGCTTCCCAGTAGTGTTTGTCAAAGTATTTGCTTTTATGACTGAAACTTCTTGAGAAATTGCTGATGTGACCCACTATGCTATAAGACGTGCTCTGGCAGCAGCCACTAATGACTTCCATGTCAACAAATTCAGTGGATGTGTCTTCCTGGACATCTCTGTGAGATTTGACTCTGTTCACCACTTCCCCATTTTAAAGTCACATTTCTTAAGTTCCTGCAACACCACTGTCTCTTGATTTTTTTCTTCTGTGTTTGAACGTCAGCTCTGTCTTTATGACCTCCACCAAGTCACCTAACCTTTCTGAGCTTTAGTGTCTTTGTTAGTAAAATGAGCACAATCGTCTGCCTGCTATATTCTTTTGGACTAAATAACACATAAAGCCCTGAGGTCAGTGTCTGGCACAAAGTAATAGATCATAAATGTTTCCTTTTCCTTTCTGTCTCTGGCTTCTTCCTTTCTTCATAGGTCTTTCCCATTTTGTTAAAAAAAAAAATCCCTTAGTTTTACTGCCTTATCCAGATATTGTATTATGCACATGGTAGCCTCTCAGATAGGAAGGTAATTTGGTAGCATTTGTAATAGAAGGGGCTTACTGTTAGTCTTTTTAATAACAGGCACAGTTTTGTAGTAAGACTTTTGATTGTGAAATATGTGTTTAAATTACACAAAACTGAAAGCTTGGGTTTTCTCTCACAGATTCTCTTGGAGTGTTCTTGTTGTGGATGAAGCTCACAGGTTGAAAAACCAAAGCTCCCTGCTGCATAAGACCTTGTCAGAGGTAAACTTACAGTGTAGCCTTAGTTTTTATATAACCTCTTCTTGTAAAATAGACATTATATTTTAGAGTAATTTTAGATTCACAGCAAAATTGAACAGAAACTACAGATGTTTCCCATGCATATGTCCCCACACATGTCCAGCTCTCCCCTGTCCCCACACATGTACTGCTTCCCCCGTTATCAACATACCCCACCAGAGTGGCACAGTTGTTGCAGCTGATGAACCTACATTGATACATCACTATCACCCAAAGTCCATAGTTTACATTTGGGTTCACTCTTGGTGGTGTGCATTCTGTAGGTTTGGACAAATGTACAATACCATGATATCTACTGTTATAGTATCATACAGGGTAGTCTGAACTGCCCTAAAAATTCTCTGTGCTCCACATATTCATCTTTTCTTCATAACTCTCTTTTTTATTTTTTTATTTTTTTTATTTTTATTTATTTATTTATTTATTTATTTATTTTTTTGAGACGGAGTCTCGCTCTGTCGCCCAGGCTGGAGTGCAGTGGCCGGATCTCAGCTCACTGCAAGCTCCGCCTCCCAGGTTCACGCCATTCTCCTGCCTCAGCCTCCCGAGTAGCTGGGACTACAGGCACCCGCCACCTCGCCGGCTCGTTTTTTTTTTTTTGTATTTTTTAGTAGAGACGGGGTTTCACTCTTAGCCAGGATGGTCTCGATCTCCTGACCTCGTGATCCGCCTGTCTCGGCCTCCCAAAGTGCTGGGATTACAGGCTTGAGCCACCGCGCCCGGCCCATAACTCTCTTAAAAAAATACTAGTTTAGGCCTATATAGAGTCAATTAAATTGAAACCTTTTTTCGAGTTCGATTTCCACAGGGCTAAATAAACATTTTATGGAAGACAGAAGTAGTACTGAATATGGCCTAACTTCTTTCTTTTATATAGGAGATAGGTTTACTAATATCTGGTGAATAAGAACCCTACCCCAATAAAATGCATTTTATTTCAGAAATGTTTCGACTCTCTTTTGATCATCTTCAAAGGGACAATTTCTTTTAAAAAATCTTATGATTCTTCTCTGTGCAATAGTAGATATATCAAGACATGTACCCCTCCCCCCAATTTACCTGTTGAAAAAATTTGATAGTTCACCTGGGGTCATAAAGAGACCAATGACATGTTATTGAATATTACCTCCAGTTTCTTGTCTTTGTCCTACTTTTGAGCATAATACACTTGCTTTCATTCCTTTCTCTGGATCTCTTGCATCATTCTGGCAAAGTAGATGAGAAATATCATTGTAGCCTAGATTGGTCCTTTTTTCTGAGAAGTCAGTGCAATGTGAAATACCCTTCTTACTGACTTGGTAAAGGTTTGTTCATTGGTGAGACCATATATGTTAATTTCTGTGATGATAATTGAAGTTTGTTCCTTGTCCTGTAATAAACCAATTGATAAATTTAGAGATCATTTGGAGGAAAGTCTTAGATACGAATTCTATATTTACTGGCCTGAAAGTTGCAGTTTTTAGAATCTTAATGTAGATACGATCACTGTGTATTATTAGCCCAGTCTCAAAGGTTACTGTCCCCTGGTGGGGCCCCCTCTATCCCTGGTGTCCTTTGCCTTCTTTGTAGGGACTTTTAAGAGTATCTCCTTCCGGCCGGGCGCGGTGGCTCAAGCCTGTAATCCCAGCACTTTGGGAGGCCGAGACGGGCGGATCACGAGCTCAGGAGATCGAGACCATCCTGGCTAACCCGGTGAAACCCCGTCTCTACTAAAAAAAAAAAATACAAAAAACTAGCCGGACGAGGTGACAGGCACCTGTAGTCCCAGCTACTCGGGAGGCAGAGGCAGGAGAATGGCCTAAACCCGGGAGGCGGAGCTTGCAGTGAGCTGAGATCCGGCCACTGCACTCCAGCCTGGGCGACAGAGCGAGACTCCGTCTCAAAAAAAAAAAGAGTATCTCCTTCTGAGAGCTTGTCTTGGTCTGTTTTTCACAGAGTGGGTAATTCATATGAGCAGAAATTTACTTCTTACCATTCTAGAGGCTGGGAAGTCCAAAATCAAGGTGCCAACATTTGGCAAGAACCTTCTTAACTGCATCCTCACATGACAGAAGGTGAACAGGCAAGAGGGAGCAGAAGAGCAAGCTATCCAAATGCTGCATGACACTTTTTAAAAAAATAAAGGCCTGAATCTTATTCACGAGGGAAAAGCTCTTATGAACTAACCACCTCTTAAAGGCACTACCTCTTAATACTGTCACATTGGCAACACCTGAATTTTGGAGGAAACACTTTCAATCCATAGCAGTTGTCATATCCTGGCATCTAACCTTATAAAAGATGACTTCATAAACTACTGTGCCAGTTTACTAATTTACAATGGGAGGAGAGAAACAGGCATAGTAAAAGAACCTGGACATTGAGCGAGGAAGCTAAGTTCTGTTGCTGGCCCCACAGCCTTTTCTTGTTATTCATAAGGAAACTAAGGCTCAAAGGGATTAAGTGAAGAAATGGTTCTGGGTCATCTAAGCATTCCTTTTTAGATGAGGCTTGAGTTGCAGATAACTAGTTGGTTGGAAAGAAAATACATTTATTTATTGGACTGAGAGATGGGGAGGGGGATACTGCTGTTGGTTTTTTCCCCCCCCCATATTGTTTTCAGTTTATAAAAGTTGGAAGCAACCTAAATGTGAAATACAGGGAATTGGTTGTACAATTTATGCTACATTCACACAGTGCATTTGCAAAGGGTAGGGCAACCAAGAACAATTATGTAGAAGAATATTTAATAACATGGAAAATGTTTGCAAAGTATTTTATTCACACACAAAAAAGCTTACAAAATACTATTTACAAGTAGAGACAGTCTCTTAATCTTTACCCAGTTATAATTTTGATCCCAAAATGGACCTAACTGAATCAAAATGTTAATTTGTGTCATAGGTTAAGTTACCTGTAGTGACTAGCAGCCGTGGTTTCCTTTGTGACCTCACAGCCTTCATTTACTTCAGCTCTTTACTTGGTGAACACATATTGTAAGAATGTGAATTGATTTTTGGAAACATTTCTTTTGACAAGTTCCCATACTTGAAATACTACAAAAACATCACCTAACAAGCAGAACAAGCATGAATGGGTAGACATTGATTAGACATTTAAAAAGAAACAAACAAAAAAGGGAGATGGCAAAAAAAAAATTGTTTACGTATGTTTTCATTGATTGTGTTATTCATTTATCATTTTTTATATTATAAAAGCAGTGTCTTCCTATGACAGCCTCCAAATCAAAATATAGAAAGACAAGAAGAAAAGGAAAATATCCCAGTAATCCTACTCCTACATTAACACTTTAATGGTGTATATGCTGCCATAATCTTTGCTGTGTGTATATACCCAAAAAGTAGGGTATATATGCATATAATATTTAAGAAGTCAAAATGTATATTATTTTAAATATTAAAATACAGTACACTTGTGTATGTACGTGTGTGTATATATATGTGTATATATATACATTTACATACTATGTTTTGACATTTAAAACAGCCTGGGTGTTATGGCTCACACCTGTAATCCCAGCACTTTGGGAGGCCGAGGCAGGAGGATCACTTGAGCCCAAGAGTTCAAGAGCAGTCTGGGCAACATAGTGAGACCTTGTCTCTACAAAAAAATTAAGAAATTAGCTGAGTGTGGTGGTCCAGCTCCTGCAGAGGCTGAAGTGGGAGGATCACTTGAACTGGGAGGAGGAGGTTACAGTGAGCCGAGATCATGCCACTGTACTCCAGCCTGGGTGATAGAGCAAGACCCTGTCTCAACAAAAGAAAAAAAATGATATACATACTCAAGATGTCAAGATGTGGCTTCCCCCTTTTGATGTATTATTTAATTCTAGTGGTGTAAGTTCTTGTGAATGTCAGCTTAGAGAATATCTTTTGCTTGACCGAATATCTTTTCTTCTTTTTCCTAACCTTCTACTTCATCTGTCTCTTGTTCTTTATGTTCTTCTCTGTTGTTCAAAATTTAAGAAACATTTTTTTCCATTTGAGATTCTCTGTCATCCTATGTCCAGAAACATCCAGAAATCTTGACATCTTGCATCTGATGCACTATTAAATTTTATAAAAGGACAGCTTACTATTATAAATCTTACTTCTTGCTTTCATGGGGCCTGATGCTGTAGTGTTGGGTTTTCAAACTGCATGAGCATGTGCATTGTGTCTCAGATACCTCAGTAGACTCCCCCACACAGGCAGTAACACATAGTTTGAATCCCCACATAAACTGAATAATAACAGCCATATTAAATCCTCATGCAGTACTTCAGAATTCACAAAGCATTATTATATCCTCATATAACTGTATTTTCTTCACAGGATTATTATCCCCTTCTTATAGTTGAAACTGAAGAGGTATTATTTCCTGCATCAAACAGCTAGTATGCAGCTTGAACCTGAGCCATCTGATTTCATCTCGCCTTGGTCATTCCATTAAATCATGCCTCTCTCTGTGTGGGTAAAGGTTGTGATGGGTAACTCAGCCTTGCATTCCAGTGTTATGGAATATTTATTTTATTTATTTGTGTATTTGAGTTCTCAGTAGTCTTCAGTCTCCTGTTGACCGGAACTCCCATCCAGAACAGCCTCCAAGAGCTCTACTCCCTCCTCAGTTTTGTGGAGCCTGATCTCTTTTCCAAGGAAGAGGTGGGAGATTTTGTTCAGCGCTACCAGGATATTGAGAAAGAGTCTGAGTCAGGCAAGTTCCTTTCCAACAAATCATCCCCAAGAAGTCTTGGCACAGAAACCATCCTCATGCATAATGGTTATAGGTAGAAAAGAAGGAGAATTGATGACCAGAGGACACCTTCCAGGGAGACAGAGAGCTGCAGATACTAGGGAGACGTGAGATCACACATGTTGTTCCCAGTTGTCTGCTATTCATGACTGTCTTAATTGTTTGCTATGTGATTTTGCAGTAAGGCTTCTTTAGTTCATTTTTGGAAGAAATAGAAAGTGCCTGCTGATTTGTAGACTTTTTTTTCCCAACTTGTAATTTCTATAAAGACTTTGTTAACTTTATATGTCACTTCCTGAGGGAGAAGAGTATGTGGGTGCTGTAGTCCCAAACTACTGTTCAGCATTCTACAGCACTGGTATTTCTTTTTTTTTTTTTTTTTTTTTTTGAGACGGAGTCTCGCTCTGTCGCCCAGGCTGGAGTGCAGTGGCGCGATCTCGACTCACTGCAAGCTCCACCTCCCGGGTTCACGCCACTCTCCTGCCTCAGCCTCCGAGTAGCTGGGACTACAGGCGCCCGCCACCTCGCCCGGCTAGTTTTTTGTATTTTTTAGTAGAGACGGGGTTTCACCGTGTTAGCCAGGATGGTCTCGATCTCCTGACCTCGTGATCCACCCGCCTCGGCCTCCCAAAGTGCTGGGATTACAGGCTTGAGCCACCGCGCCCGGCCAGCACTGGTATTTCTTTTAATGCTGCACCAAAACCAGAATTCTGGGATGGGAACCCTTCCTCATTCATACAGCCAAGAGTTGTAGTCTTCTGTTCTTGTATCTTTGCCCCTCTGTGTTGGAGGATTATCTATATATCCCTTTGATACTATCCTGGGATGATTTTTCCAAACAGATGGGAGGTATGCCAACTAGTGAGTTTGTATGTACTAGGTAAGTGTGAATTTGAGGGGGCTTCTCACAGCAAAAATCCCCAGACCACAGACTGAAGATTACCTGGTGAACCTGCTCTGATTACTCCCATGTTTTAGGTTACTTGATAAAATATAAGACTTCTAGTCAAATGCATGACATACTTGTATTACATGGGACACACTTGTGTTAAAAAGTTGTTCATTATTTATTTGAAATTCAGATTTAACTGGGCACCTGTATTTCCATTTGCATATCTGGCAATCCTAAAGGTAGTATAATTCTAATGTAGAATAATTTTTGAATTTCAAGACACCTGGGGAAAGAGTAAGGGATTTTTAAGTCAAAGAACCAAATTTGAATGCTGGCCACATTCACATCCAGCTGTGTGACTTTGGATATGTTGCCTAATTTCTGAGCCTCACTTAGCTATGAAAATGGGGACAGTATTCCTCACTTGAAATTTCTAAGCTGTTTTGCTGATCAATGAGATTAAATGCAAAAATACTCTGGAAACAAAAGAGCTTTGTGCAAATGAGATAAGTAAGAATCAAGTTATTTTGAGTGTTCCTAGATCTTGGACTAAGAACCAGTCATGATTCCAGAAAAAAGAAGATCCTAATGAAGGAAGAAATACTATAAAAAATGACCATACTGGCCTAGAATGCAGAATAAGCATGAAATGAGAAACAAAAATAAATTCCTTTAAGTTCTCTAGTAGTTCATTGCCTTGGTTCTACTTTTGTGCGACACTTCTTGTATTTTTTTTTCTTATATAGCAAGTGAACTGCACAAACTCTTACAGCCGTTTCTGCTGAGGCGAGTGAAAGCTGACGTAGCTACAGAGCTTCCCAAGAAGACAGAAGTAGTGATATACCATGGCATGTCAGCATTGCAGAAGAAATACTACAAGGCCATTTTGATGAAAGACCTAGGTAATCAGAGGGCATTTGTCAATTTAAAAACTAAGTGAGGATATGATTTCATGTAGTAAAATATTTTATAATCACACTCATTTGTATGATCCCAATATGGGATGGAATTTTGTATTCTGAATAATTATGGTCAGCTACAATGGGACGGTGGCGGAGCATCTTTTTTTTTTTTTTTTTTTTTTTGAGACGGAGCCTCGCTCTGCCGCCCAGGCTGGAGTGCAGTGGCCGGATCTCAGCTCACTGCAAGCTCCGCCTCCTGGGTTTATGCCATTCTCCTGCCTCAGCCACCCGAGTAGCTGGGACTACAGGCGCCCGCCACCTCGCCCAGCTAGTTTTTTGTATTTTTTATTAGAGACGGGGTTTCACCGTGTTAGCCAGGATGGTCTCGATCTCCTGACCTCGTGATCCGCCCGTCTTGGCCTCCCAAAGTGCTGGGATTACAGGCTTGAGCCACCACGCCCGGCTGGCGGAGCATCTTAAATGTTAACTCAGCCTTGGTTGTTGCAGTTGTGAAATTTCCTTTTCTCCCCTCACTCAGTTTTTCTTAGTGCCTGTAATTAAGCAAACATTCCAGGTGTCCCAGTCATGCCTTTCATCCTCCCACCCTGTGAGATACGGTAGTCCGCCTTCATTTGCAGTTTTACTTTCCAAGGTTTCAGTTCTGCACTGAACTGCAGTCTGAAAGTATTAAATGGAAGATTCCAAAAATAATTCATAAATTTAAATCAAACTCTGTTGCTAGTAGCATGATGAAATCTCATTCTGTTCCACCCAGGACATGAATCCTCCTTTTGTTCTGTGGATCCATGCCGTCAGCGTTAGTAGCCTGCTCTGTCATCAGTCTGATAGTCATGGTATCACAGTGCTTTTGTTCAGGTGACCTTTATTTTACTTACAAATGGCCCCAAAGCACAAGAGTAGTGATGCCTGCATTTTGGATATGCTAAAGAAGCCATAAAGTGCTTCCTTTAAGCAAAAAAGGTTAAAGTTCTCAATAAAAAAATGAAAAACAATTATATGCTGAGATTGCTAAGAACAAATCTTCTGTCTGTAACATTGTGAATAGTGGTATATTGTTATAATTGTTGTATTTTATTATGAGTCATTGTTAATCTTTTACTGTGCCAAATTAAACTTTATCATAGGTATGTATGTATGGGGAAAAAACACAGAATACATACAGGGTTTGGTACTATCCGTGGTTTCTGATATCCACTGATGGTGTTGGAACATATTCCCCATGGATAAGGGGGAACTGCTGTATTTAAGAGAGTGCAAAACTTTTTTGTTGACTCAAACTCACTGGGAGGAATTGGAAGTGGCAAAGGAGAGACAGAAATGAAATAATTTCTCAATTTGCATTTTTTTGTCCCTTGACGCCACAACAACAGTTAAAGAACATTTAGAATTCGTTAAAGAGTAACAGAGTACTCCTGAGTTCAATTTATAGTGGAGGGTCTTTCTTAAAACAAAATGGTTAACAAAACTTTATGTGAACATGCTGTTAATTCTCCATACAATTCAGTGAAAATTGGGAGGTTAGTGTAGGTTCGAAGGATATAATTGAAATGATTAAGGTTATTTATAAAAACTCAGGGTTTTGGTGTTTTTTTGTTCAGTAGGCCATCTGTCTCTTTCCCTCTCTCTCTTTTTTTAAATTTCAGATGCATTTGAAAATGAGACGGCAAAGAAAGTTAAACTACAGAACATCTTGTCCCAGCTTCGAAAGTGTGTGGATCACCCATATTTGTTTGATGGTGAGGCAGTGCCTTTTCCCCCCACATTACTCTTTGGTAATGTTTCTGTGGCCAAATCATACCAAAATTCTTCGAAATCATTGCATATACTTTCTTTGTCTACTTTGTTTATTCTCAATTTCTCTGTATTGGTGTTAACTCGTATATTGTTCATGTTCAGATATCTTCGGTTGTCCCAGTAATATCCCTTCTGGGAAGGTTTTTTTTTTTTTGTGTGTGTGTTAAATCCATGATCCAGTCCTAGACCCTGCAGACTCTGCATTGCATTTGCCATGTCTCTTTGTTCTTCTATAATCTAGAAACATTCTTCAGTGTTTTTCCCCCTTTTTTTTCTTTCATGACCTGAAGAGTCAAGACCAGTGGTTTTGTGGAATGCATGATAATCTAGGTTTTTAAAAATCATTTCTTCATGATTAGATTTCCCCTTGTCTTGAACTGACTCAGTCAGCCTTTCCTCACCACTATTCCAGGTTCACTAATGATCTCCCTGTTGCCCAACCAATGGTTATTTGTCAGTTCACATTTCAGTTACCTTCTCAGAAGCCTTTGGCACAGTTGATCATTTCTTTCTTGAAGCACTTTCCTCCCTCAGCTTCTAGGGTATACTTTATCTTTTCCATCTGCTCCTTCTCAGTCTCCTTTGTTGCTTCCACTTCATCATTCAGACCTCTGTAAATTTTCCCTTGAGCACTGCTTTAGCTGCATCCTAGGAATTTTGATGTGTGGTGTTTTTGTTTTTCTTCAGACTGGGGCTTTTTTGATTCCCTGATTGGTAGCCCTTGGAGCAGGCACTCCTGTGGCCACTGAGACTCTAGATAGGATCAGTACAGAGGGCTTGCTGCAGTCATTTTAAGGGAATCTCTGCCAAGTAGTGCTATGAACTGTTTAAAGATTGTACAAAATCTCAAGTAGGTGCGTATGAGAACTTTTTTTAAGAGGAGGGGGTGTTGGGAACACATAGGTTTTGAAAGAAGCCCTCCAGGTTATTCTGACTGCCATCTTGACTTATTTTATACAGTGAGTCTCAAGATTTCAGTTTTGGGTCTCCTTGACCTTTAGCATCTTCTTATGCCTCAGTTTCCTGCAGAGTGGTTTTATTCCTTAGATAGATGTTTATTAGGCTTGTTGGATGTGCCAGGCTCTGTAATTGGTGTTAAACAGGACTGAGATCATCATGCAAACAACTACTTACATGAGGAGCTTTTGGCTTTTCTTCCTGTAGCCTAGCTATTGGCTTCTGCCCTTACTGAGGGCACATTACTGGGAGTGGTTTCTTTCTTTTCTAGGTGTGGAGCCGGAGCCTTTTGAAGTTGGAGACCACCTGATTGAGGCCAGTGGGAAGCTTCACCTGCTGGATAAGCTACTAGCATTCCTGTATTCTGGGTAGGTTCACATTTGCTGCTCTGAGCTAACGACTGTTAAGACTTGACTATTGAGGAACTCACTGGGTTGTTCAGGCCAATTCCAGTTTTCTTTTTTTTCTTAATGCTGAATCAGGTTCTGCCTTCTCTATGGCTACACTCCCACCCCATTCTATCCCACCCCATCTTATCCCTTCCACAATCATTGTTTCCTTTCCTGAATTTCTACAGCACTTTGATCCTAATCCAGCACTTGGCAATGTGCTGCCTTAATCTACTGTCTGGTTAATTGGTATATGTTTACCGTATCACTCCAACTATATATTGTTTGGCTCCACAAGGACAGAGACAACACTGAGCATTTCTTTTATAGTTGCCTGCTAGTAACTTGCATTGAATTGACACATAATGAAGGCTCAGTAAACATTCATTTTTGTTAACCTGTGGGGTTTGATTTAAACTCAAGAGGAACTTGAAGGACTTTCTCAGAGACATGAAGACCAGGTTTAGAGCCAGGCGCTGTGGCTCACGCCTGTAATCCCAGCACTTTGGGAGGCCTAGGTGGGCGGATCATGAGGTCAAGAGATCGAGACCATCTTGGCCAACATGGTGAAACCCCATCTCTACTAAAAATATAAAAATTAGCTGGGCATGGTGGCTTGTGCCTGTAGTCCCAGCTACTTGGGAGGCTGAGGCAGGATAATCGCTTAAACCTGGGAGGTGGAGGTTGTAGTGAGCCGAGATCACACCACTGCACTCCAGCCTGGTGACAGAGTGAGACACCATCTCAAAAAAAAAAAAAAAAAAAAAGACCAGGTTTAGTTAGTGTTCAGCAGCCATGTATTCAGCTTATGCCTAATCCTCCTAGGCACCAGAGTTCTGTCTTTCTAGAGAAATCTAGGAAAAGCCCAGATTCCCATGGGTTTCAAAATTATCCCTTTGGGATGACTGTCTTAGGTATGGGCTGAACTAATATAAAACTTTGAATTTGGCAAAATTGCTCAACTTTAGGAATGTGCAAGTTAAATAATGTCTTACTGTATTTAATTGGTTCTCATATATCTGCTGTAAGTATGTTAGAGTTGGAGAAGGACCTATAAATGCCTTCTGGCCAGTTTTTTATTTCACAGACCCAAAAAGGTTATATGACTTGCCCAAGGTTACACAGCCACCAACAAATGGCGGAAATGAGATTAGAATTGAGGTTTTCAGGTTCAATGCTTTCTCTACCCATTTGGGGCTTGAATCTTGAAAGAGTTTCCCATAATTGTTCCTCTTACACTTGTTGCAAGCTCAGATTAAATAAGTTTTTATAATGAGAATGTTGTTTTGACAGTGCTGTGCTTCTTTGTTTAGGCACATTTAAAATAACAGCAAGTAACAAGGGACTCTAAGCCTAACTTTATTCTTGACTTACTCCATCATTTTGCCTCCTCCTTTCTTCTCTCCTCTCACTATATAAAAATTTTCTCATGTATTATGGAAGATGAGACGTCACTTACCCCTTGCTTCTCTAAAGTAATGCGTCTCAGACTTTTCAACCCATATAGCTGTAGATGAGAGGATAGTAACTTTACACCCTCAACAGGGAAGAGTTGTAGATGACTAACCACAGCTTTCTTTGGAGTCTCCAGTTTTTCTTTCTTTTTTTTTTTTTTTTGTGCGTTTGAATTTTGCATTTTACTCTTCACATATCTGTATTTATTTTGCTACTAAAGTGAAAGGTTATATTTCTTTCCACTGAGCAAAGTGACATTCCAGAAAGAGGCACCTTGTTTATTCTAGGGCTTATATCCCCTGTTGCATAGACATGTCCCCTGGGAATAATCTCCACTCTAGTTTGAGGATGACTGCTCTGAGGGATACAGCGACCTATGGAGGTGTACTCTCATAGAAAACATTTGGAGTTTCTGAGGCAGTCTATAAGTCATATGACATTTATATTTCTACTTTGGTATTTATTTATAAACTTGTATTCGTTGGTAAATTTTGCCTGAGGGAAATTGACCTTAAATACCACTAGACTTGGCAGTGTTTCCTTTTCTTTTTCTTGCCAGGGGCCATCGGGTTTTACTTTTCTCCCAAATGACCCAGATGTTGGATATTCTCCAAGACTATATGGATTACAGAGGTGACACCTTTTGGCCACTACATTACCTAAGGCTCTGTTAGACTTAATAGTCCAGATAGGTTCATGAAGAATAATATGGGATATCAGAATACTACAAAGGAAAGCAGGGTGAGAACATTACTCAGAACCAAAAAATCAAAAGTAAGGCGAGAGGAGAGTGATATGTGAAGGCAGGGATGGACAGCAGAGAAGAGGCACGTGGGCAGAAGTAAACACCCCTTTCCCGTCAGTCACGTGGTTTAAAATTATGGACTGTAGAGCAAATGTTGTGGAAATGTTGTGTTTTTGAAAATGTATGATACAGTTTCGGTGACTAGAGCTTTTAGTCTTTTGTAACATTCACCTCAACAGTTGGGCACTTATTCATGATCAGTGAAAAGGCGAATATTGAAATTATAGAGATACCAGATAAGCCAAGGGAAAAGTAAGAGCAACTTTTTCTATATAGACAATAAAGAATGTTGGTTATTACCTGGGAAGTCTGTTTAATATGTAATAAGATTTGTGTGAGATGATGAGAAAAGCCTCTAATATGAGTTGATCTTGAGCCCAGTGTTGAATAAGTATCAGCTCCAGACCTTACAATTTAGAAAAGTAGTTCAGACCGGGTGTCTTGAGTTCCGCAGTATCTTGAGTCTGGTCCAGCGGACACTTGCAGAAATGCCTTTGGCATATGCCACTGGCTATTGAGGGGCCCCCAGATGCAAAGACGGCCTGAGCTTGTAGCTCCCCTTCCACACATGGATGCACGGTGACAGGTGGTAAACTCTAAAGTCTCTTTGAAAGGCAGATTGCTGGGCCGTTAGAAGGGCTCACTCACTTGCCTCCAAGCGCTTGTCTTCTGTTTGCATAAGAATTACGTCTCAGCAAAATTGCAACTGCCATACAGGATAGATGCTCAGGGTTGCTTGAGAATAGTCAAAACTGAGTATTAATTCCGTAAGTGCCAACGACTTCAACTGCATGTACTTAAAAAATCCAGAGGAGTATGTTATGGTGAGTTCTTTTGTAAAATGGTAATTGTCCCTGTTAGTTTAAATTTTTCCCATGGGATTTGCTTAAAGTAGGGTCGTGCCTGTATATGCAAAGGGACAAAATTGGCCTTTGGTTTTGGGCTTAATTTTTTATTCCCCAAAGACTACTTGAAAAGGGTTAAGATTTCTGTTTTTCTTTCTCTCTGTAAAGGCTACAGCTATGAGCGTGTGGATGGTTCTGTGAGAGGAGAAGAGAGACACTTGGCCATTAAGAACTTTGGACAGCAGCCCATTTTCGTTTTTCTCCTGAGTACTAGGGCAGGTAGGCTGCAAAGGCATTGATGGAAACAGACAAATGAGGGATAATAGAGTAGTATTATATCCCAACTGTTAGTACACTTTTTTCCTTAATTCTCTGAAAGGTGAGGTTATTATTGAATGTAAAACAAGGTACTGGACTTCAAGCATGGTGCTCTTTTCTATCCACCCTGTCCAAACTGTCATCTCATCAAAGAAGCAAGGCTGAAACCTGGGGTTATTGGAAAGTAATTTTAATCTGCTTTGACCATTGACCTGGGAATGTCCTGAAAGGTTTCTGTAATTTTGTGGAATGTTTCATTTACATTCAGTGGAAGTAGCTCTTCTTCCCAACCGTGAATTTATCTGCTAGTTGTCCTTCCTCTGGACTATTCCTCTGGAATAGTGTTGAAAAGCTTAACAAAAATCTAGTTGTTTAAAAATGTGATTATGTTGAAACTACCAACGTTTTAGAATTATTTATGACATTGTCCATGTATGACTTAAATCATGAATATTATGACATTTGTAATGCTTTACCAGTTACAGAGTGCTTTCATAATATGTTACATAATTTGAAATCAGCTCTTGGAGATGAAATGATTCTCTAAGTCATTGTGGTGTCTGAGAAAAGAAAAAAGAGGCCAGCGCAGTGGCCCACGCCTGTAATCCCAGCACTTTGGGAGGCCGAGGTGGGTGGATCACTGGAAGTCGGGAGTTTGAGACCAGCCTGGCCAACAAGGTGAAACCCCGTCTCTACTAAAAAAAAATACAAAACTTAGCTGGATGTGGTGGTGTGTGCCTGTAATCCCAACCACTAGGGAGGCTGAGGCAAGAGAATCATTGGAATTCAGGAGGTGGAGGTTGCAGCGAGCCAAGACTGCACCACTGCACTCCAGCGTGGGTGACAGAATGAGACTGTATCTTAAAAATAAAATAAGAAATTATTCTCATGTCCTGGAGTAAGCTGACCTTAGTTTTGAACTCATAGGATCCTAGTTTCATTATCTTAGTTTTGTAGACATAAATCTGGATGGAGTACATGCAGTAACATGAAAGGGATGTGTGTCCACTATTAAAGACAGATTGATATTTTTCTAAAAAGAGAGTTCAGTCTTATTTACAAAGCTTTATAAATGCCTAGTACTATAAGGGTATGTGAAATAAGTGTTAGATACAATTTTTGGTTATAAGGAGATTATTTCACCTGTGTTTATCTCGCTAATAAAATTAATAACATACTCATTTGGCCTCAGTCTTCCAAGATCATAGACTGCACACAGAATCTCAGCCATTTTCTTATGTGATCAGTTGCCTCGGGGTTAGTCTCAGGAGAAACTGAAAGAATCAGGCAGTGCATCATCACTGTCAGGAAGACAGTTTTATTTATGCTTTAATGATTTCATCATCTTCAGAGAGCAGCATTATGTCTGAAATGTCTAAAATTAGGAAAAAAGACATCTCTGCTTTTCAGTTAATCTCCTTGGAGGACTCAGAGTAGATCTTCTGGGGGCTGAAGCTGTCCTGGATATTAGCCTTTTCCAAACACTGACTGTCGTGTTTGCTATCACAGTTTTGCTGTAGTTTTGCAGTATTTTCATTTATTTAACAGGTTTCCTTCCAACTTTCAAGTATTTCTGTGATTGAATCATATTGCCACCAGATGGCAGTGATAGCTCATGTGTATGTTCCTATTCATGGATGTGGGTGTAGCTTATTTATAAAAATCTCACCCCTCAGTGAAGAAGAGCTGCACTTAGACAACATGAATTCAAGAAGATAATTTTATGGAACACATTTTAAAATGAAATAAGCGCTTGAAAAGTATTACAGTACAGTGGATAAAAGCATGGGCTCTGGACCCAGACTGCAAGGGAATGAATCCTGGCTCTTTCACCTTCTAGCCTTGCAACTTCAGAGAAGTCCCTTACCCTCCCTTTCAACATCTATAAAGTGGGGATAATCGTAGCAACTACTCAACTTCCCGAAAGAGTTGTTGTGAGGGTTAAAGGAGTTAATATAGAGAGAGTGCTTAGAATAATGCCTGGCAAGTAGTAAGCATAGCATAAGTGACATTATCATTATTATTAGGTATAATTTAGCATCTCTCAGTAATCGGTCATGATTACCTCCTTGTTCCAACTTCAACTTGATATGAAGACTTTAATTAGAATATTCCTCCCTGATTTGTCTGGAGATCCAGCTTATGGTCAGTAGTCCTTCTCAAAAGTTAGTCCTTAATTCAGGTTCATGGAACAAGCCCTTTCAGACTTGCTTGTTTCAGCAACAAGCTCTAACGACCCTGGCAAGAGGGAGTCTGTTTTGTACTTGTTTTCACATTAATCAAAGAGAAGGCTGCAATTTACCTTCATGGTTCTCTTAATTAATTCCTGTAACTCAAGGTACCTCCTCAGCTCTCTTCCTGCAGCACTGAAGAAAGACCAGCAAGTTGTTCCATGGAGTGTTCTTGTCTTGCTGTTGGTTTTGTTACTTTCTCTTTGATTAATGTGGAAACAAGTACAAAAAAGACTCACTGGAGTTTTCCCTAATCAGAGGGAGGTGGTTTCCCACTCTGCTCCTGAGGATAATATCATCCCCTCTTCTCACTAACTTTTTATCAGAGATCTTTCTTCCTAGTTGTAACTTGCAAGAGACATTTGGTGCTCTTCTCTTGACAGTGCACACTGCAGATTCTCATATTTAGATCTGTTTTCTGGAAGAGCATGTGTCCTTTTCCTCAGACTACTCTAATCAAAACCTAATCAAGGTTTTTAAGCAGAAGAGATAAAGTGGCTCCATGGCACTGATTTAAGTATCCACTTTTGCCACTTGCCCCTGCTCCGCTCATTCTGTTTCATTCAGTCATAAAAATTTTCCCTTCAGGCAATAAGAGGTCAGGTAGCACTTCTCACTGCTAGAACAGGGCTCTGGAGTTGGGGGTGTGGGTCCATTTGGAGGATGAAGCCAATTGTTTTGACTGATTTCAGTTTATCAGTCTGACCCATTCTAGTCTTATGCTTATTTTCTAGGTCCTCGTCTGTGTGCTGCTGATTACGTTCCTTTTTGCATTGTTTTCAGGTGGAGTTGGCATGAACTTAACAGCGGCAGATACTGTGATTTTTGTTGACAGTGACTTTAATCCTCAGAATGACTTGCAAGCAGCTGCCAGGGCTCATCGAATTGGCCAAAACAAGTAAGTGATTTTTTTTCTGCTTCCTTGGCTTGCCCAGCAGCAGTTCCGGGTTGTGAGAAAGGTGAAGAATATAGTCCTGGCGACAGGTTTTAGCCCGTCTGTGCTATTGACTCCTAGGGTAGTATTGGGTGGGTCACATTATCAGTCCGGACTGACTTTATGGGAAAGAGCAAAATCAAACCGTGAAAGGATTAGAAGGAAACTTTAGAAGTCATTTAACTCATCCTTCTTGAGTTAGGTCTAACTCAGTTAAAAAATGGGGTTATGGGGCTATGGAGCTAAGCTAAAAAATAAAAAATAGATGTTACCCTTTGAGGATAATTTGATCTTCCAGAGATTTTCCTTGGCCACACATAAGGAATCCCATTCATGGTTACCCCATCATTCTTTCCTGGACTCTCTTGAAATGGTTCAGAGAGAATTTCAGGCAAGTTCCTCTAACAAGTGCTCAGGTCCAAATGAACCAATCTCCCTTTCATTGTACTCTGAATATCGTATTTGGTTTTGTTTGCTTTTAGATGTATTTACCTTGCATACTTTTGCCCAGCTTTGCAGACCTTTATAGCACACTACCCTCGTTTGAATTATGTCCAGGTCTGTTAAAGTTATTCGACTGATTGGCCGAGACACTGTGGAAGAAATAGTGTATAGGAAAGCAGCCTCCAAACTGCAGCTCACCAACATGATCATAGAAGGAGGCCATTTTACTCTGGGAGCCCAGAAACCCTCTGCTGATGCTGACCTCCAGGTATGATATGATATATTGTTCTTCACTTTGGAATATGCCAGTACCCTTTGTAGAGAAGAATGTAAATGAAAACAACCAGCACGCATCAGCCACTCTCCCCAGCTACATATTTGTTCCTTGGCCTCCCTCACACCTGCCACAGTGCTGGCTGTGTGCAGGGTCTGTAGGAACTAAGAATTCAGATCCAAGCCTCATCACTTCTTGGCTGTTTGTGTTTGAGCAGCTTTCTTAGCCTCTTAGATCTACTCTTTTTGCATTTCTTTTTTTTTTTTGAGACGGAGTCTCGCTCTGTCGCCCAGGCTGGAGTGCAGTGGCGTAATCTCGGCTCACTGCAAGCTCCGCCTCCCGGGTTCCCGCCATTCTCCAGCCTCAGCCTCCCGAGTAGCTGGGACTACAGGCGCCCGCCACCGCGCCCGGCTAGTTTTTTGTATTTTTAGTAGAGACGGGATTTCACCGTGTTAGCCAGGAGGGTCTCGATCTCCTGACCTCGTAATCCACCCGCCTCGGCCTCCCAAAGTGCTGGGATTACAGGCTTGAGCCACCGCGCCTGGCCTCTTTTTGCATTTCTAAGAATAAAGACACCACGGGTTACATCAGAGGGCTATTAAGAGAATTAGTTAAAATAAAGAACTCAGCATAGTCAATAACAATTAATTCTGTACTTCCTTCTTAATCCCAGACCCTTTGATCAGTGACTTCCATTACTTCATATTCACAAGAGGGCGAATGAGATCAGGAATTCAAAATTGTGCCATATAAAAAAATGGGTGAAAGAACTAGAGGTAATTTGCTTGAAGAAGGGAATACTGGATGGGAGACAGACACTGGATTGGAAAATTTTAGAGCTCTCTTTTGGAAGAGGACTTAGAGTTATTCTGTAGCAACCCTTGGGTTAAAATTAGAACTCATAATATTTCCTGGATCCTTTGTTTTTGCCCTAAGGATGAGGGGCTGGATGCAAAGAAACCAACTCCCAGGATACTAGAAAGATGCAGGTATGAAGGGAGTAATAAATGTCTGTCAAGGGCAGCATCAGTGGGAGAGTCTGGTGTGAGAAACATTGCAAAAGAAGGAAGGACAGGAGTTGGCTACTGTTTAGAGGTGGGTCTCAACAGTAGGCAGATAGAAAACTCAAAGATGTCTGTGAGGTTTTAAGCCCCTATGATGAGGAGAGTAGAAAGGAAAATAGGAGGTAGGGCAGAGTTTTAGGAAGATAAAGATAATTTAGGCTTTAGTCAGAGTGTGCAGTAACAATACAATATAAACATAAACTATGGTTAGAGGCAGACTCAGACAAAAGGAAAGAATTTTATTTGCAAAAGTTTGCAAGATAGACTAGGCTTGGAAAGGACTAGACTATCAAAAAATATAAGTGTTTAAGAGAGAAAAAAATTACACAGGCCGGGCGCGGTGGCTCAAGCTGTAATCCCAGCACTTTGGGAGGCCGAGACTGGCGGATCACGAGGTCAGGAGATCGAGACCATCCTGGCTAACACGGTGAAACCCGTCTCTACTAAAAAAATACAAAAAAACTAGCCGGGCGAGGTGGCTGGCGCCTGTAGTCCCAGCTACTCCGGAGGCTGAGGCAGGAGAATGGCGTAAACCGGGAGGCGGAGCTTGCAGTGAGCTGAGATCTGGCCACTGCACTCCAGCCCGGGGACAGAGCGAGACTCCGTCTCAAAAAAAAAAAAAAAATTACACAATATTAGAAGCAGTTACTAAGTTTGTAATTAGTCTGAGCATGGGTTTAAAAGCAGCAGTTTTCTCACATGGTTACCATATCTGCAAAGGCCAATGCATATCTCTACATATCAGTGTTGCAAAAGTCAGGGATCCTGTTGTTTTTATTAGGTAGTCAGTAATTACAGGAAAGGCTCAAGGTTTTATTAATTTTGGGACTAGAACTAGAAAGAGTAACCCTGGGTTTTATTTATTTGTTTGTTCTTTGTTTATCTTAGGGGGTAAGTGTGACTTTTTTCTTTTTCTGACTTTCCTTTTGTTGCTGACTCCATGTCACATGCATGCTTAATTAACCATAATGGTGATAGGGCAGGCTGTACGTTTTGTTTTCACATTGTCTAAGAGACAATTGCAAATGTGAGATGAAAGCTTGAGAGAGAGGTAGAGGTATGCTGTAGATACCCTTAAATGCAGTTTTCCACAGAACAGTTCTTCATAGAACCTTAAGAGAGAGAAGGGCACTGCTGGGCATGGTGAAGGGATAAATGACAGAGCCTCAGAAGGCCCACATTCTCTTGTTAGAGGAGGAAGGATGTCTTAGGTTGTTTGCACTCTCCCAATGGAGGGAGCTCCAGGGGTCCACTGCGGGGTATCTTGTGATGTGGGCTGCTGGACACATCACTGTGAAAGGTGTAGACATACTTCCACCCCATGGGGCCACATACTAGTGGGAACATGGACTGTTGGCTGAGAGGGACTCTATTGGACTTACTGCCCAGCTCATAGTTATCGGAAAGTTACTTTCTGACTCTAATGTCTGATTTATCGCTTCCCCAAGCAGATGCTATGAGTTCTTTGTGGTTGCCAAAAGCAAAGGTAATAACCTGATGCCCTTGCACAGAAGGAAAGCAGGGGATTTTTTTTTTCTTTTGCAATGGAGTCTTGCTCTGTCTCCAGGCTGGAGTACAGTGGCGCGATGTCAGCTCACTGCAACCTCCGCCTCCCAGGTTCAAGCAATTCTGCCTCAGCCTCCTGAGTAGCTGGGACTACAGGCATGCACCACCACACCTAGCTAATTTTTGCATTTTTAGTAGAGACGGGGTTTCACCATGGTGGCCAGAATGGTCTTGATCTCCTGACCTCGTGATCCGTCCGCCTTGGCCTCTGAAAGTGCTGGGATTACAGGCATGAGCCACTGTGCCTGGCGGAATTTTTTTTTTTTAAATACCAGAAAACCAAAAATAAAAGATGTGGTTCTGATTTGGTAAATCTAAGCAGTAGGTGTGGAGTTCTGAAGTCCTGAAAGAAGGAAACAGGTTTTTTATCCTGCAGGGAGGACACCGTAGAAACAGGCAGGCAGATGCAGGTATAGTGAACACTTATTGGATGCTGTGTGCTGAGTGTTATCTGAAGTGCTCTTTTCCAGTTGTTTCAGTAAATAAGAATAATAGCAGGATGAGATAGACACTATCTTTATCCCCATCTTAAGTAATTTGCCCAAGGTTATTCAGATTTAGGATTCCTATCCAAGCACTCTCTAACCTCCGAGCACACGCCCTTAATTACTGTAATATACAGCTTCTCATAAAAACACATGTAATTTCCTTAATGACTAAGACACATTACAAGTGAGCAATAATAAGGGAGAGCCAGGAGGTGAGCATAAGTACAAGGGAGTTGAAGGGAGAGTCCCAGTATGGACTAATTCTTACCATAAATAGTTGACTTCCTACTATTCTTGGTACCAGCTGCCAAAGCCAGTCATCCTGGTTATGTATATGGAGGGTAAATATAAATACATCTAGGTACATTCATACTTAAGTGAGCTGTCTATTGTTTTTTCAAGCTATTACAGAATACCTTAAGATTTCCAAGTTACTCACAAAATAGACGATCTAGAGATAATTAACCCAGTCTAAAAGGGCAAGATGAGAACAAGCGCCCAAGGTTGGAATCCACCTTGGGTCAGGATCTCAGAGTTAGTACTTAGGGAGGTGCAAAGTTGGAAGTAGCAAGTGAAAGCCAGGAAAAATGATCTATGCTTTCTGTGTGGTTCCTATAGCCATAGGCAATAGGCTGACAGTACTCCAGAGAGGGACGAGAGAAGAGAAGCAGGATAGTGCAATGCCAGAGGAACATGCAGAAAAATTCAAACAGAGAAAAGGCCTTCGAGTCTGGTGGTCAGAAGTTGTTACTGGTCTTTGCCAAGGTGTTTTCCATAGACCACTGCATTAGGAAAACAAATTGCCAAAGAAAAGGAGTCAGTTCATGGTAGAGGTAAAGTTCCCAGTGTAACCTTCCCTTTCTAAGGAGTCTGGCAGTGGAGAGGTCGGAAAGTAGCGAACAGGGTCTCTGACCTCAAGTGGCTGCTGGGAATGCTTATGAAAAAGAATCAGTGAGAGGTGCTGTAGAAAATGCAGGAAATTACTGTTATTCTTCAAAAAAATTGGAGGCTTATATATATTTTTTTGTTTTTATGCAGAATTGTCAAAGTACCTCTGATAATCATTCATCACCTCTCTGCTTACCCATCCTCCAACTATGAAATGTCCCTGGCTGCTACCATCTATGATGGGGACAGCAGAAACGCTGCCTGTTCATTAGAGAAGGACTGTGCCTGGTGTCGTTAATCCACTTAGCCAATCACTGATATCCTAATGTTTCTTTTCATGAGAACTTACTGGACTTTTTTGTTTCCTCTATTCAAGTTGAGTGAGATACTCAAATTCGGTTTGGATAAACTGCTTGCCTCTGAGGGGAGTACCATGGATGAAATAGACCTGGAGTCCATCCTAGGAGAAACAAAAGATGGCCAGTGGGTCTCTGATGCCTTGCCTGCAGCAGAAGGAGGGATAAGAGAGCAAGAGGAAGGAAGTAAGTCGGAGGTTAGAGCAGAGCAAATGGCACAACCACCCCAAGCTAGAGCTCACGTCCCCATGGAAAGTTTTGGATGCTGCTCTCTGGGACATCTTTTTTCTACCCTACCCTATTGTCAACACTGTTTAAGACTTGCTTGATGCAAGAACTGTACCCAGACTAACTGGAAATTTGTGTAGCTCTACCCTTGTAGCTGAACTGTGAACCAAAATCATAGTATTAATGTTTATGATAGTATCAATCTTAAGGCTTTGAATTTGTTGCTCTCCTCCCTTGGTTGCAAGCATCTTCTCCTTTGTTTATTAGTAAAGCCTCTACCATCCTTGGTATGATGCTCTGCACATAGTCATTCCTCTTCTAAACAGGAGAATTACTTGTTTGTTACATTGCAGCTAACACTGAGCATTTACTTTGTGTTCATCAACAGTGTGGACTTTGTCATGTGCTTTCTCCATTTAATTTCCACAATACGCCATGAGATGTAGGAGATGGTTGCCTTTCTCTTAAATTTTCATTTCTGAATTTGGTCAGCATTTGTCATTTTCTTCTTTTCTATTCTGAGTATTTAAATTTCTGACTTGAAGTAATTTTTCACATGGTAACTTTGTAAAGGCATTCCCTGGCATCTTGTAGTTATTTTGAAATGACTTATTTTTCTGGACCAGCTGCAGCAGAGATTCAGTATGGACTGGGGTGAGAGGTTTGGGAATCTTACTAGGCTTCTTAATTCACCAGTGCTTTCTTTCAATAATAGAGAGTAGTGCTGTTTCTTTACTAGATGGTAGCTCCTTTTCATGTTGGGTAGTGGTAGTGGCATGATTTCTGGTTTTGCAGTTCTCTTTTGTTTCTCTTTTGAATTTCCATCACTTGCTTTCTCTTTCGTTTTACCACAAACTTGTCAAAGGATGTCTCCCCACTTCTAAGTTGTCTCTCTCTCCCTGCCAGAAGCAATGCGTTCCCAAATTCCTGGCTGCATGTGTTTTCATACCTTCCCTTCTGTTCAGTTTCTTAGTAGCCACTTCTCTGATCCACCAGGTCTTAGACCTATCCTCATCATCTTGCCACTTGGAATGTGACCCTCTTTTGCGGGTAAATTTTATCTCTGACCTTTCCAGAACCCCCCTGCCCTCTCCTCTGCATAGTCTCTGCCTGACTGTCTACTCTAGTGTGGGCTTTGGAGCTGGCTCAGCTAGTTTTGGGGGTTCATTTCTCTTACTTCCATAAGTTGAAGTGTGTAGTATTTTCTGACTCCTAGTGTAGTAGGCATGGATTGGGGCGGCTTTGTTCTCCTTGTTGATCTGTATAGTTTTTGTAGGATAGGTGGAAAAGTTGGAATTTGGGTAGCTGGCATTGTTTTACAGGAAACTGCTTTTTGACTTTTTTTATGTTTTACTTTAAAATTATTTATAAAAATATCTTGTTCGTATTCTTCAAGAACTCTTTCTTGTTCTCTGCTTATTGTTTTAATTGTACTCTGTTCTCATTTCAAGGACATACTGTCTTCTCTGGGGACATTTATTATGGCTTTTTAATATGTATTCCAGGGAGGATATTTATTATATCTTTTTAAAAAATATTTTTCTTCCCGCTGCATTGAGTTTTACTTCTCCTTTTTTTAAAAAAAACCCACATATATATATTTGTTTATTTATTCATTGAAATTTGCAGATAAAATTGTATTTATCATGTACAACATGATTTCTTGAAGCACATGTACATTGTGGAATCGTTAAATCTAGTTAATGAACATACATCACTTCGTATGGTTATACATTTGTGGTGAGAACACTTAACATCCACTCTCCTAGTATTTCTCAAGAATACAATATGTCATCATTAGCTATAGTCACCATGGTACCTCTTTTTCTAAAAAAGAAAACTTGTTTGGGGGTCTCTTGTTCTCATCGATAGTTTCCCCAACCGTCTGGTATTCCCTGGCTGTCTGATCACATGTGCTGATGAAGTGCCACAAAGCTGATGGCTGCTCTGGCATGGGCAGGTGCATGGGCCCTGGGGCCTTATTCCTGGTTGGCGAGTCAGCTTTTACGTGGAGGGCACCTTCCCTGATCCATATTTGACATCTTTTCACTGGGCAGCCCATTTTCTCCTGAGACCAATCCTCTAGTATTTTCCCTGGGAGAGGTGAGAATGGAGTTCATCTGGTTGCTCAAACTGAAAAGGCAGGGTGAGTCAAGGGCTCATGGCACTCCTGCTCCCTGGGGTGCACATCTTCTCTCAGTTCCCCCCTTTGCAGTACTCTGTGCTTATAAGTCCTAAGCTCTTCGGGGATTGAGAGGGTCTCTAGACTCCTAATGAGCCCTTGGCTAGGCACCTGTGTTTTGTTTCCATGGCTCTTCTTAATCTGTCATTATCCCTCCAGCTACTTTGCATTTTCCAAAAGGTTATTGAACTTTTTCATCCACCATTGCCTCATATATCTTTTAAAAATTCCTTTAACTGTCACTTGGTGGTTTCAAGTGAGAGAAGAAATAGATGCATGTGATCATATTTTTAAGTTATAATTGATTATATTAAATAGCAACACTTACACTCAGTTCTGTACTGATCTGGATAATTTCAGCTTATTTTCCTAACGTTTACTAGAACAAAATAAAGTTACACTCTTTTCCAGAAAGATAATTATATTTCTCAGTCAATCCAACTGCCTAAAATAATTTTACTTTTTTTAGACAGTCCAACTGCCAGGAAAAATCCCCAGTTGTATTAAACTTTGGAATTTTCTCTTTGATGAATGGGTATGGGTCTGCTCTGTGGTAAATGATTCTCCTGGTAGAACAGAGATGCGTGTCTAGGCTTGTGATGGCAGAATGAAGATAGGGAGCATGATTACTAAGAATGTAAGTGGATAGGAAAGACTGGTAATTAACGTGGCCCCAGTCAGAATTAAATAAAAAACAGGGTTGCTTTATCTTGAATGCCAGGGTTTTTTTTAAAAAAGCACGTTTGGAAGTTGAGACTCACATGCAGTATGAAGCTACATATGTTGATCATGTTTGACACTTCTCAGCTCTATTTTTTTCTGCTTGTTGATAGAGTGCCTCATTGAAAGCCCCCTGCTGATTTAATTAGCAAATGCCAATTAGAATTACAGCTGGTTAGATCTGGGTACAAGTGTGAAGCAATTGATCTCTTGAGAATGAAAATGTTTTGCTTTCATACTCTCTAGGGAAAACATACTTATAGCGGATTTCACAAATGTTGTGAAAATACGTTATTTGGTAACATGTGCTACTAAAGATGCTTCCCTATTGAATCATTTATCTTACCTATCTGTGGTTGCTAGTCTTGGCTGGTCCTAACTTTTCTTAATCACTTGATTCATGATCTTGGCAGATCACTCCACCTCATTGAGCCTTTGTGTTCTCATCTGTAAAATGGTCCTATGAATGCCTGCTTTACTCTTTTACACAGTTGAAACAATCAGACACGATAATAGTTGTGAAACTGATCTGACAGCATGAAGTACTATTCAAGATGACACTATTGTCTTCACTGTTATTGTTATTACCACAATTATTATTTGCTAGCCTATCTCTCCACTCTTCTAGAGACACAGTTATATACTGAAAAGAGCACACTGGCCTTAGAATCAGAAGATCCCGCCTCTTCTAGTGAGAATTACAGAGTCCCTTAATTTCTGCCTGAGCAGAAAGTTTTCCTTTCAAAAGTAGGATTAGTTATACCAGGATTGTGGTGAGGATCATGATGAAGATGCTTGCTGAGATCTGTAAAGAATATTGTAAATCCAAGGGATTATTCTTGTGATTCTTCATTCTCTCATAGATTTGCTGAGTTGAATATTAAAAGTCTGTTTGGAATAAAAAAGTATAGATTTTATTAGATGATCTTAATGTCAGTGAGACTTGTGCTGAGGAATAGTTGGGAATGAATGAATGAGCAATGAATGGAGGAATCCAGCAGAGATTCACAAACCATCTAGGGATGAACGAAAGGGCTTTAAGCCATGCTTTCCCCTTGGAAAAGTAAACACATGGGATCCCCATGTAGAGCCCACATTCTTCAGTATCAGTGGGATGGGAAATGAAATAAGCTTCATCCAGACTTAGCCCATTTAGAATATAGGCTGTTCTCTTGTCCACTCTAGTTATTGTTTTGAATAGCATTAATCTATTTTTCCTTGGTATCTAACATTTCTCTCTTTGTGTTTTATGTTGTTAGAAAATCATATGTACTTATTTGAAGGTAAAGATTATTCTAAAGAGCCCAGTAAGGAAGACAGAAAATCATTTGAACAACTGATAAACCTTCAGAAAACCCTTTTGGAGAAAACTAGTCAAGAGGGCCGATCACTCCGAAATAAAGGCAGTGTAAGAACTGTTAATTTATTTAAAAGTTGTTCTTCCAAACTCTCATTCGAAAAAAACAAAACAAACACAAAAATGATGCTGGCGTCATTTTGTTCTCTTAGGATGATTTGTCAAGAAATAAGTATGTGTTTGTTGAAATGTTAATATAATAACTATACCCTAGTATAAAAACTATGTCAGAAAGTCAGCATAAAAAACATTACAAAGGAGAGAATATATTGTACAATTTAATGCAGGGGAAAGCAGCCTTGTCCATCTAAGTCACCCCAAAGGCATCCCTATATTATACCAAAATACCATATCCTGCTGTTGGTAATGATGACCCTATGGCAATAAGAGGATGGCAATCATAAATGATACATGTAGTGTTCACAGTGTTTGGCAGTTAATATGTGTTCATTAAATGCTAGCTATCACTAAGATAATCATGATGTTGAAATATAGTCTTAAAAAACTATATAATACATTGCAGAAAGATTTCCATTAAAAATGAGTGAAGTGGCATCCTGCAGGGTATGCTTTTAGTCGAGGAAAAAAGTTACTTTTCTGAAGTACCTTATTCCTAATGAAATGAATCAAAATGACTGTTTCAACCATGCCAATGCTATGGCTGAGTTTACAGCATGGTATCCTGACCACTGCGCCTGTGAAGTGTGCAGTATGAACAGTGCCTCCAAGTGCTTTGCCTCCAGTTCCCACCATGCAGGGTGGGTGGAGATGCAGTGTTCTGTGGAATATTAAGCATGTTGCTAATGTACAGTGTGCGTTAGAGATAATGAAACTTGGGGAGAAATCTTCTTGACCCTGGTGATGGATCTTGTTCCTCCTCTAGGTTCTCATCCCAGGCCTTGTGGAGGGATCTAACAAAAGGAAGCAGGTTCTGAGCCCAGAAGAGCTGGAGGACAGACAGAAGAAAAGACAAGAAGCTGCTGCCAAGAGAAGGAGACTGATAGAGGAGAAGAAGAGGCAAAAGGAAGAGGCTGAACATAAGAAAAAGTATGTCTGCGTTAACCAAGCTGGGGACCACAGTTGAAGGAGTCACTATTGTATAGTGAGACTACAGCTGAACATCACTTTAAAAATACAGAAAATGTCTTTTAAGCCGGTTCCTATTGGTAACAGAATACTTTTAAAAAACATTTCCTCTATGTAAGTGAAAAGTCTCAGTGCGTAAGGCAGGGAAGATGCATTACATTGAAACCAGAAAATTTTTTTTTTGAGATGGGTTCTTGCTCTGTCACCCAGGCTGGAGTACAGTGGTACCGTCACAGCTCATTGCAGCCTCAGCCTCCCATGCTCAGTGATCTCCCCACTATAACCTCCCTAGTAGCTGGGAACACAGGTGTGTGCCACCATGCCTGGCTAATTTTTTTTTATTATTTGTAGAGACAGAGTTTCACTGTGTTGCCCAGGCTGGTCTCAAGATCCTGGGCCCAACCTATCTTTCTGCCTTGACCTCCAAAGTGCTGGGATTATAGGCATGAGCTACTATGCCTGGCCAAAACCAGAAAATTTTAAGATTTTATTGTAGCTGTCTGACAACGAGTAGTTTACTTGAACAGTCTCTTTTAGTCATGTTCTTAAAAACAGGAACATTCAGTGAGTGCTCATTATTGAACTGTAGTCGGGAAGCAGTTAGCCTAATCAGTAAGACTTGTTTATTTACAAATAGGTAGAAAACTTCAATCAGAGTGAGTTTCTAATTGCATTTCTACTTGGCAGATATTGTTTGTGAACAGCAGTATAAAATGTGCTCCAAGGGAAATTGTGATTGTCTGGGTTAATTTCCTTTTCTTTCTGGCCTGCTAAAGGATGGCCTGGTGGGAATCCAACCATTACCAGTCCTTCTGCCTACCCTCTGAGGAGAGCGAGCCAGAGGACCTTGAGAATGGGGAAGATGAGAGCTCCGCTGAGCTGGATTACCAAGACCCAGATGCTACCTCCCTCAAGTACGTTAGTGGTGATGTCACCCACCCTCAGGCTGGGGCCGAGGATGCTCTCATCGTGCACTGCGTAGGTACGAGAAGTGGTATGGGCTGAGGATGGGGGCCTCAATCCTTATGGTGCCAAGAGCTGGGGAGGATGGGGCAGAACCTGGACCCGGGGGTGGTGGTCCCAGTGTAGTATTGCGCGGTCAAAAAAGTGTGAATTTTAAAGTCAGGAGACATTCCAGAATCATTTCACTCTTGGCTCTCTCGTTTACCTGGTTTAGTTACCCAGTCTCTCAACTTCAACTTCCTTATCCATAGAATGGGACAGTATCTGCCTTATCCTCTGCACAAGGTTTTTAAGAGGGTGAAGTGAAGCAGCATTGACAAGACAAACAAATCCTTTGAGAAAAAGCAAAACTTCAAGCTTGTTCCCTTGCTTGACTTTTGGGCTTTTTACTTCATCTGCCTAAAACCGTTTCTTCCCAAATAACCACATCAAATGTTGTTCAAATGTCTGTTTCTCAGAGAGGTCTTGTGTGATTACCTCATATAAAACAGGCCCCATCCTCCCTCTGTTATTCTCTGTCCCTTCTCCCATATTTTCCTTTATCACACCTGTCCCACCTGACATATTACCTACTATTTGACTGTTGCATTGCATTAAAAATACACTTCATGGAAGCAGGGGTTTTTTCTTGTTCGCTGCTGTGACTCTGGTGCCTAGAACAATGCCTTACATGTAATACATGCTACCCAACGTTTGTAGTGTGAATGAACGCCTATAAATGCTAAGATACTAAGCAGCTTTGTTAGTACCAGCTTGAATAAATCATTTAACCTTGCCTGTGTGCTGTTTTATAACCTTGCCTGTGTGCTGTTGCATAACCATTGCTTCTACTCTCTCTGTAATGTTCCATCTACTCTCTGTCCTTCCGCAGTCATCTCCCAGGAATCACAGATGCACCACAGAGATTTTGCTCATTGAGAACACTAATTTTTGAGATGCTTTCCTATTATAATGGCCCCAGCTATATCTTCCAGAAAGCATAAACATATTTGGGAAGTCCAACCTGTGATATTCCAAGGAGATAAGATATTTTGTTTCTTCCCTTTGAAAAATCATTCTTCCACAAGTCCCTTTTGTGTGCCTTTGTTGTTCTAAATTGGGGACTGGACTTTACCTCCTATAGATGAAAATCTTCTCTTTCTTCAATCAGATGACTCTGGCCACTGGGGCAGAGGTGGTTTATTTACAGCTCTGGAAAAACGATCTGCTGAGCCAAGAAAAATATATGAGATGGCTGGGAAAATGAAAGGTAAGAAGCAAAGCAGAGGGAAAGGTTACGGGAGGAGTAAGAGAGGAGAGGACACCTAAGACTGTATCGTGAGGGTTACATAGCACTAGATAAGGAATCAGAATAACTGATTGGGAACTGAATTCTGTCATAAATTAGCTACTTGTTCTGTGACTTCAAGTCATTCCCTTACCTTTTCTGTACCTGTTTCCTCATCTGTGATTTGTGAATAATACTTGTTCTGCCTACTTCATGGAGCGGTAGTGAGCATAATGAATGTGTGTATTCTGAAAAATGTCCATCCCTACATACATGTTAAAATATTGGAATGGGCCGGACGCAGTGGCCCATGCCTGTAATCCCAGACTTTGGGAGGCTGAGGCAGGAGGATTGTTTGAGGCCAGGAGTTTGAGACCAGCTTGGGCAACATAGTGAGATCCTGTCTCTACCAAAAATTTTAAAATTGGCTGGATGTGGTGGTGCACGCCTGTAGTTGCAGCTACTTGGGAGGCCAAGGTGGGAGGATCACTTGAGCCTAAGAGATTGAGGTTGCAGTGAGCTGTGATTGCACCACTGTACTACAGCCTGAGTGAGAGTGAGACCCTGTCTCATAAAAAAAAGTATTGGAATAAAGATGAAGGAATATGTCATGGAAACATCAAAGATCTATGGGAAGCTGGGTGTGGTGGCTCACACCTGTAATCTCAGCCCTTTGGAAGGCTGAGATGAGGCAAGGAATTCAAAACCAGCCTCTCCAACATGGCAAAACCCTGTCTTTACAAAAAAAATACAGAATTAGCCAGGCGTGGTGGCACATGCCTGTAATCCCGGCTACTCAGGAGGAGGCTGAGGCAAAAGAATCACTTGAACCTGGGCGGTGGAGGTTGCAATGAGCTGAGATATGCCATTGCACTCCAGCCTGGGTCACTGAGCAAGACTGTCTCAAGAAGAAGACCTGTGGGAGAGAAATCAGACATACCATTAAAATACTGACAAGAGCTTTGGTTTGGTGCTGAGGGGAATGAAGATGTTTTACGAGGTCAGCACAACCTGGGGTATAACACTCCCTGGAGACAGAAATAAAGCTGTTTGGTGCCAGGGGAACTTAGAAGCCTGAACAATATTGTCCCTTGGCATGGAGAAGGGAAAAAGGCACCTCCTTTTACATCCGGAAATAAAGTGGCAAGAGGAATAAAATTATTGTTGTGGTTATTTTCTGGAGATTGAAGGACCTTGTCTGATAGAGAAGGGCCCCCCAGATTCCTTAGAGATTGTTTTTCCCTAATTCTGCCCAGTTCTCTATGGTGGAAAGGGATATAAGAACTTAGTATGACTACTTTTTCTAGTAAAATAAGTTCCTGAAAGAAGGGTTTAATGTGTGTTGAAATAGTCAATCTAGATCTAGATGCTGATTGGGCAGCTGGCAAAACAAAACCCAGGAAAGGTCAGACCTGGTGGTGCAGATTGAGGAGTCCCTGTTTAGAGTCTGTGTTTGAAACCATGTGGGAGAGAGGGTGGAGAAATGAGAGGCAGAGAACAGACCTGGAAAACACCTCCACTTAGGACAAGAAGATGGAATTTCTGACAGAATGAATTGTCAGAAAATTAGGGAACCTTGTGTAGTATTTTGAGGTACAAGGGAGGAAAGTATGTCAAGAAGGCAAAGAAGTTCATGGTGTCAGACACTGAAGTGAGGATGAATTGGGAAAAGGCCATGGATTTGACCCAAGGTTGCTCACCTTGGAGCACTTTGAGGAGAGCGGGAAGCTCGGACTTAAGGCCTGAGTGCTCAGTAAGGAAATGGAGATGGGAGTGTGCAGTTTTCTCTGAAGAAGGATTGAAGCAGGGTGCAGCAAAGTAGATGAAACTGTAGACTAGAATTCCCAGGGAAGGCTTCATGGAGGTCCTGGGCCTGGAAAGGTGGGTCGAATTTGAGTAGGTGGAGTGAAATGGCAAGAGGGTTCCCAACTGCTCATTACCACACCTACTATTCCTCGTGTGTGGATATTGAAGGACCCCGGCAGTTACCCCGTTCCTTTGTGTGGAGGATGGCGTACAGGCCAGGTGGGCCAGAGTGGAGGGTTGAGGCAGAAGAATAGAGGAGAGTTTTGTTTTCACTGGAGGCTTGGGCCTGAAGACCTCATATGATTTGTCCAGGGAGATGCCATTCTGAGCAGAACCTTATCTAATTGAATGGGTAGTGGCTGGTCGTTTTTGGGGTATTTGATCAAAAGGATGGCGTAGCACAACCAGTATTTTAGAATGACTGAACAAAACGTTCAAACTGGTATCAACCTAACCAATAGACAGTGTCTGTAAAAAACAAAGGTTTTGTTTTGTTTTGTTTTTGAGATGGAGTCTCACTGTCTGGAGTGCAGTGGCACAATCTTGGCTCACTGCAATTTCCACCTCCCAGGCTCAGGCGATCCTCCCGCCTCAGCCTCCTAGGTAGCTAAGACTACAGGTTCACAACACCAAACCTAACTAATTTTTTCTTATTTTTTGTAGAGACTGGGTCTTGCCTTGTTGCCCAGGTTAGTCTGGAACCCCTGGCTTCCAGCAGTCCTCCCACCTCAGCCTCCCAGAGCACTGGGATTATAGTCGTGAGTCACTGTGCCCAGCCATATTTGTTAGAGTTTTTAACACAAGTATCTCTATTTTGATTCTAACTGCTTTCACATCAGCTTATGTAAAGCCATAGAATTAAATTAGCGCATTTTTCTTCACTATCAGTTTTATTTGATTTGGATGGAGTAGGAAAATATACAAACAGATACAGATAAAGTAGAATGTAATAATTTGAATGATTTAAGACAAGCACAAAACTACCAAAGGAGTTTCAAGCTCATAATGCTCCCTCCCCAAAGCCCCCCAGCTACCTCTGGGTTTTGTATTCACTTTCTGATGTCTATAGGGGTACTTTGTTGTTAACGTTTGAGGAGCATTAAATTAGGAGATCATAAAAATTCAGGAGTGAAGCAGGGGAGTACCCAGCTAAGAGGTTGACTGAGGCCAGGAAAGTGAGAAAGGGCTATGTAGGAAGGTGGGTCCTGAAACTCAACTGAATTTGATGAAGGCGAGATACAAGAAGGATTCATTCCTTAGTGAACTTGGTGTTCTTTATGTTTCTCCTTTCTGTTTTACCTCAGACTTGAGTTTGGGAGGTGTCCTTTTATTTCCTGTTGATGATAAAGAATCAAGAAACAAAGGGCAAGATTTGGTAAGTAAAACCCATCTCTTTTCAGAACTAAAAGTGGACTCACATCAACTTCTCTTGAAGTGTCCCCTGCCCCCATTGGCCTCTCTACTAGTGTATTAGTTTGTTAGGGCTGCCATAACAAAAAGCCACAGACTAGGTAGCTTAACCAGCAGAAATGTATTTCCTCACAATTCTGGAGGCTGAAAGTCCAAGATCAAGGTGTCGGCAGGTTTGGTTTCTCCCAAGGATTCTCTCCTTGGCTTGCAGATGGTGGTTGTCTTGCTGTGCATGCACAGCCCTGGTGTCTGTGTGTCCAGATTTCCTTTCTTATAAGGATAGCACTCACAATGGATCAGGCGCCACCCTAAACCCTTGTTTTAACTTCACTGCCCCTTTAAAGACCCTGTCTCTAAATACAGTCAACATGAGGTACCACAGGTTAGGGCTTCAAATGTATGAATTTGGTGGGGACACAGTTCAGCCCATAACAAGCAGATTGGGCTGTAGACTTCACTGCACTTCCCGTGTCCCCAGGCTTCCATCCATCCGTCCCCGGAGCACTGTCCAGACAGTAGACCCCAACTAAGTACAGGGTTTCTATTTGTGTTTTTATCCTCAGTACCCTACATAGTACTAGCTCGTAAGAAATGCTCCATAAACATTTACTGCATGAGTAAGAAGGCATGACTCAGAACTCTGAGGGTTTCATTTCTTATTATGTGAAAATTTCTGTGAAGGATTATGTTTTCTAGTCAGCCATAATAAAGCAGGGGAGAGGAACTAATACATGTATTCTGTGCCCACCTCAGAATCCTTTTGCATCTTAGGCATCTTGGGATGCCTGTAGTGAGTTTGATTTACCCCACCTAACTGGCTTTCTCCAAGGCCTGAATTCACATTCAAATTTTAAGCCAGAATTAAGAAGAAATTTCAAAACCAGGCCAAAAGAGAGACTCATCCTCTTGAGGTTGCTGTCTGTGTGACTGTGTTAGGCTGTTTTTGCATTGTGATAAAAGAATTCCCTGAGACTGGGTAATTTATAAAGAAAAGAGATTTATTTGCTCATGGTTCTGATGCCGTACAGGAAGCGTGGTACTGACATCTGCTCCTGGTGGAGGCTTCAGGAAGCTCAGAGTCATGGTTGAAGGCAAAGGGGGAGCTAGTGTATTACACATGGCAAGAGCAGGATCAAGAGAGAGTGGGAGAAGGTGCCACACTGCTTTAAATAACTAGATCTCATGTGAACTACCAGAGCAGGAACTCATCACCAAGGGTATGGCACTAGGCCATCCATGAGGGATCCACCCTATGATCCAATACCTCCCACTTGGCCCCACCTCCAACACTGGGAATTACATCCCAACATGAGATTTGGAGGGGGACAAACATCCAAACTACACAGTGACTAACAGCAAAGTGGTGCCTGTAGAGTCATTCCTTCAGTAACTTCTAAAATGCTAAAAAAGGAGAAAAGTAAAGTGTCTGTTCATGAGAAACTCAGAATCCAGTGATTCAGGAAAACTGTTTACAGTGAGTAGAGCACCATGTCTATGATACGACTGTGATGATGTTATCCCGGAAGCTCCCTTGACACTCTCCAGCTCTGCCCACTTAGGTTAGGATGGTTGAGAGATACTTGGCATTTTGTCCTCATGGGAATTGTTCAAACAGAGATGGAATGACTGCTTGTCCTGGGGGTTGTGGAGCTGACTCAGGCATCAAAGGGCTGGGATACAGGAGCCTCTAAGATCTTTTCCATGCCTACAATTCAGAAAAATTCTTTTTTTTTTTTTTTTTTACCCTTGAGAACTTTTGGAAAGTATATGTTTTGGACTCATTCTCTGGTTTTAACATACTTTAAAAAGAAGAAGAAACGCCTGTATAAAGTGACCACTAAGTGAGAATTACGATGGCATGTGAAGTCACACACACAGTTAGGACATTGCTGTTCAGACACAGCATCTGAAAGAGACAGAGCCAAGGCCCAGTGACCCATCAAGGGCTGTGCTGCCTCCATGGGCAGTCACTTGGTTGATGGTATGGCTGTCTCATGTCGGGTTGGTCATCTGATGGAGGTTCTTTACAGTTGGCCTTGATTGTGGCTCAGCATCGTGATCGCTCCAATGTCCTGTCTGGCATTAAGATGGCAGCACTAGAAGAGGGCCTGAAGAAGATATTTTTAGCAGCAAAGAAGAAGAAAGGTAAGCTCTTTCACCTGTGCTCAAGAGTAGATGAATTTGTTTCTAGGCATGTGATATGACTTTTGATAGGACTTTTCAAGACCCCACTTAATATGCATGGCAAAGGCAAACCACAGAAGTGATCACCCCACCATCTTGTAGTCATATAGCCGTCCTTTCCAAAACACTTTTAATGTTGGTTATCTCTATAGGCCGTCTCCATTCCCTGGGTATTTTTATCATGATTTTACAGATGAGGAGGCAGAGGACTAGACATGAAGCAACTTGGTCATACGTAGTTGGTAAATGCCGTTTATTTAATCACAGTTCCCAGTAACAGTTCTTCAACAAAAATTGAATTTAGTTTTGTTTCCAAACCTAGTGTGTCTCAGAGCTTATTGAATTGATTGGCTTGTTAGAGAATCTTTGCTTATTTTAATTTTGCCTCCACCAATCGTAATCTATTTCCATTGTATGTATTTCTAGAACTTGTGGGTCCTTGTGTTCAACAGAATAATTTAATTTTTCTTATTACAATTCTTCCCGCAGAATATTTTTGACATTATAATTATGTGCTTTGAGTGAGATAGTCAATAATTATTTTCTCCCATGTACATTTTATACCCATCAATCAATTTTTGATGAGTGAAGACATCTGTTCTTCTCTTCATAATAGCAAGTGTTCATCTTCCACGTATTGGACATGCCACGAAAGGTTTTAACTGGTATGGTACTGAGCGACTTATTCGGAAACATCTGGCTGCAAGAGGCATCCCAACTTACATGTATCCTTTTGTGATCTTAATTGTGTGTTCTCCCAAACCAAGAGGGAAAATGTGTTCATTTTCTGGTGTCACTACTTAATCCAAGGCCAAGTTTCTTCTTGCCACAGTCTTTACTCTCCCACTCTTCAGTGAGACAAAGTAAGAAGCGCTTTCTAACTTGTGTATATCAAATATGAATACCCAACAAGATCAACACATCCAAGCATTTCTGGATGCTAGCAGATAAATTAAAAGATACATGAAGGGGAGAATTAATTGAGCAATTGTTAATTTGGTAACATTGAGTCACATGACTTCTCTAGAGATCCTTCAGGTCTGTGGAACAAGGCGTAATTCTAAGAACTTCACACTGTTCATTTTAATGAATAGTTAAGCAAACAAATAAGTGAACTATTTTATTCCTGAACTTGTTTGATGTATTATTAAAAGGCAGTATGACATTTATTTTAACCATGAAGTCATGATCTACTTTAGTTAGACTAGTGTTTTCCTCTAGTGACCTCCTTGCTATATAAGTTAGCATATTTTGAACTATTTTACTGAGTCCCAAAATTACTAGATAAAGCAGAATTGACACCCAAGTGCTATAATCACACGGAAACTCCATCTTTTTACTTAGATATTTGACTGAAATTCACTCAGTGATGGTCTTCAAGATATTTAAATCACTATAAAAACTTAGCAGAGAAGCCAGCTTTTATGTGCTTGCACAATTCGAGCAGTATGTAAAGAGTTTTAGTACCCTGAAAACAATAGCAGCAATAAGTACTAACAATATTGAAAGTATTTATGATATCGTGAAAGAGAATTAAAGCGTACTACTTCTAGAACAGTTATTTCAATGATTACTAGAGAACTAGTTGTTTTGGTAAAGTTAGTTTTAAAGTGATGACATGTATCTTCCTTGACCATCCTTATCAGATATTATTTTCCTAGAAGCAAGTCTGCCGTCCTTCATTCACAGTCCTCATCTTCCTCCTCAAGACAGCTGGTGCCTTAACAATTGGCCCAGCCTCAGATCCTGTCTTTAGCAACCAGCTAATATTTACCCAGAACTACTGCAATCGAATATTTCAAAATGGAATCAGGATCTGGTGGGCCTCAAAAATTGTCTCTTTTCTGAGTTTCAATGTGGTTCTCCTGGATGTTTTGCTCTGTTTTGGCACTTGTAATATAGAGAAACACAACTTTTTTGGGAAAGCCCTTTGACCCCAGCTTGCTAGTTGCATAATAATAAATTACCTATTCCTAATGGTTTTATTGCTTTCTTTCCCCCTATATCTAGTTTTCTTCTCCTCTACCAGAATGATTACTTTATAGAGGGAAAGGCTGTATGGATTAAGGAGACATGAAAGGTCACAGAACAGAGTGGCTCTGGGAGCAGGAAGCACCTTCAGCCAGTTCATGCCTTCAAAAAGAAAGGACCCAGGAAGAGAGACTGAGAAGTGAGATTCTTTATCCAGACAAATAGTGTACCTCCTTCTCCTTTTTGCACTGCACAACATCAAGATCTGGAAAAAATACATTGATCTAGAGCTTGTCAAATGTGACTTCAGAAAAACCATAGGATCTTTTTTCTCCTAGCCACCAAATCCAATTCAGCTTCAGCTTCAAGGAATAAGGGAATTGTGAAAAGGGTGCAGTCCCATCACAGCATGACTGATGATACTGGGGAGGGTAGGAGACCAAGAACCAACAGAGAAGGAGTCATGGAGGGAAGACTCTAAATCGTGGCTTTTCACACTTGGGTGTGTCTCAGTCTTGGCTGAGTATCCTCACCCAGCATCATTTCTGCTGACTTGAGGCCATCAACACCTAGAGTGCTATGGAGACCTCATGAGAAGTCTCAGTCCTGGGCTTTGATGTGGGGAACCCTGGCTGTTGGACTCACAGCCAGGACCATGGTCTTCTAAGGAAGGTGGTACCTGCATTTTCCTGTTCTGACTCTTCTCACATATTCACCCTTCAGTAATATAGCATCATGCTGAAGACCTATTTCATCGAAAATTCAGCATTCCTTAAATTTTTTTCTCCCAAAACTTGCATCGATTTTAACTGCCTCCTATCCACTACTATTTCCACCATCCTTAACATGTAGATTATTATAACAACTTTAAGATTTTATCTTAAGACTTGTATCTTTACAAAGATACAAATCTTTAAGATTTGTATCTTAAGTCTTGCCTACAACTGGAAGCAAGATTAGAACCCCCCCTATTCTGTCTACCATGCTCCAGTCATGTGGGATTTTTCTCTGGATGTACTCCCTGACCCATGAACCTTGGTCTTTTGGTAAGCTGGGCATAAACAATACGGAGGAAGATCAGAAAACCCATGTAGCACATTCTCCCTTCAGTGTGAGGTCACTTCTCAGTGGCAGTGCCCTGATTTGCTTGCCCACCTCTCTTAACTCTTCAGAGTCAAAAACAGTGTCCTACTACGTATTCAGAAATCTGTCCTATTTTTTTATAATCCATTCTTTCTATCAAAGAGGTATCATTCTCTGGGAAGGTAGAATGAGAGAAGCTATCTATTCTATTTACCCCAAGGGCTTGTTCTCTTTCTTCCACACCATATCTTTGATGCCATCTCATTGTCCCCTCTGAGGATGGAGCCAGGAGGATGATACCAGTTTTTATTCACTGATGAACTTCTGTAGACTAAACATCAGCTTTTGTGCATCCTAACCATGGGCATAAAAATCCCACTTATTGAGACAGTGAGGACCTTAAGTCTGCTGAAATTTTTCTGTAAGTATAGGCTTGTATTTTCTTGACTTTTAATACATTTGTCTTATAACAAGCCTACAACTTCATTTTTTGCCCCATAAAAACTGTATTAATTAACCCTTTAAAAATACAGCTTGAATCAGCCATTTTTGAGCCCTAAACTATTTCTACATCTGTGTTTTCTGTTTTCCCATCGACTAACTGAAGCAGTATCCATGGCGAATTGGTTCCAGGACCTCCCATGGATACCAAGATCTGGGGATGCTCAAATCCTAAATACAAAATGGCATAGTATTTGCATATAACCTCACATCCTCCTGTATACTTTAAATCACCTCTAGATTACTTATAATACCTAATAAGATGTAAATGCTATGTAAATAGTTGTACTGTATTGTTTAGAAAATAATGACAAGGAAAACAGTCTGTACATGGTCAGCACAGATGTAATTTTTAAAAAATATTTTTCATCCACAGTTGGTTTAATCCATAGATGTAGATGCCACAGATACAGAGGGCTGACTGTGTAAACTCACTCTAGCATTACTTACTTTTCTTTTTTTTTTTTTTTTTTTTTTGAGACGGAGTCTCGCTCTGTCGCCCAGGCTGGAGTGCAGTGGCCGGATCTCAGCTCACTGCAAGCTCCGCCTCCCGGGTTTACGCCATTCTCCTGCCTCAGCCTCCCGAGTAGCTGGGACTACAGGCGCCCACCACCTTGCCCAGCTAGGTTTTGTATTTTTTTAGTAGAGACGGGGTTTCACCATTTTGGCCAGGATGGTCTCGATCTCCTGACCTCGTGATCCGCCCGTCTCAGCCTCCCAAAGTGCTGGGATTACAGGCTTGAGCCACCGCGCCCGGCTTTTCATTACTTACTTTTCAACACAGTCTGCCTTCTTGTTTCCAAAAGACATCTGCAGTTTCTCACTTGGGCTCATGCTGGTATGTCTCCTTATGCTGGTGCCTCTTCCTCGACTGCCTTACTCCTCTAAATTATTTTCCCAGCATCCATCATCCCCTATCAAATCTAGTCTTTAATAACCCAGAAAAAGGCATTTTCTACATTCCCACTAAATTGTAATCTCGCAGGGCCACCAATGATACCTGGGTTTATAGCACTTACATAGCTCCCTATGTTCTCATCAGTGTATTTACTTAACCCTCACCTAGACAGCGAGGTCTTTCAGAAAAAAGGACTGATTGAAGCTATATTTTTAAAGGGTTAATTAACTTAATAGAAAATAGTTTTTTGGGGGCAAAAAAATAAAAAGTTGTAGGCTTGTTATAAGGTAAAGAAAAATGTATTAGAAGTCAAGAAAATATGAGCCTATACTTAGAAAAATTTCAAACCAATAAGCTGACACTCAAATCTTTGTTGAGTTGAAATTGTATGGAAATAACTGGCTATCAATTTGGGGACTATAATAAACTCTAATTAATCTTAATTATAGTTTAAATCTTAAAATGAGAATATGGAAAAAAACATTTTCGTGGCGTCAGACTAGCAGTTGCCCCCTTTTATTTATTTATTTTTTTGAGATGGAGTCTCACTCTGTCACCAGGCTGGGGTGCAGTGGTGCGATCTCGGCTCACTGCAACCTCTGCCTCCCAGGTTCAAGCAATTGTCCTGCCTCAGCCTTCCAAGTAGCTGGGACTACAGGCATGTGCCATCATCCCCAGCTAATTTCTGTATTTTTAGTACAGACAGGGTTTTACCATGTTGGTCAGGATAGTCTTGATCTCTTGACCTCGTGATCCACCCGCCTTGGCCTCCCAAACTGCTGGGATTACAGGCATGAGCCACCACGCCTGCCCCTTCCTCACCCCCTTTTTTTGAGATAGAGTCTCACTCTGTTTCCCAGGCTGGAATGAAATAAAGAGGAATGAATTTCTTGAGACAAATGAAAATGAACACACACTAAAACCCATGGAATACAGCAAAAGCAGTTCTTAGTGGTACATTTATAGCAGTAAGTGCCTAATCACAAAAGAAGGAAGATCTCCAGCAATGTAATATTGTATTATACCTCAAGGAACTAGAAAAAAGAACAAACTAAACACAAAATTAGTAGAAGAAAGGAAATAATAAAGATCAGAGCAGAAATAAATGGAATAGAGACTTAAAAAATTACAAAAGATTGGCCGGGTGCGGTGGCTCATGCCTGTAATCCCAGCACTTTGGGAGGCCAAGGCAGGTGGATCACGAGGTCAGGAGATTGAGACCATCCTGACTAACACAGTGAAACCCTGTCTCTACTAAAAATACAAAAAATTAGCCAGGCGTGGTGGCAGGCGCCTGTAGTCCCAGCTACTTGGGAGGCCGAGGCAAGAGAATGGCTTGAACCCAGGAGGCGGAGCTTGCAGTGAGCCAAGATTGTCTGGGTGACAGAGCAAGACTCCATCTCAAAAAACAAAAATAAAATTACAAAAGATCAACAAGATGAAAAGTTTGTTTTTGAAAAGATAAATATTTAGCTGGACTAAGAAAAAAGACTCCAAATCAGAGATGCAGGAGACATTGCAACTGATTCTACAGAAATATAAGGGATCAGGCTGGGTGTGGTGGCTCATGCCTATAGTCCCAGCACTTTGGGAGGCTGAGGCAGGCAGATCCGCTTGAGGTCAGGAGTTCAAGAACAGCCTGGCCAACATGCTGAAACCCCATCTCTACTAAAAATAGAGGTCGGTACCTGTAATCCCAGCTACTTGGGAGGCTGAGGCAGAAGAATTGCTTGAACCTGGGAGGCAGACGTTGCAGTGAGCCGAGATTGCACCACTGTACTCCAACCTGGGCAACAGAGCAAAACTCCATCTCAAAAAAAAAAAAAAAAAAAAGGCTCATAAGAAACTATTATGAGTAATTATATGCCAATGAAGAAATAGGCAAATTCTTGGACACATCCAATCTACCAAAACTGAATTATAAAGAAACAAAAAATCTGATTAGAGGCCAGGTGTAGTGGTTCACACCTGTAATCTGAGTATTTTGGGAGGCTGAGGTGGGTGGATCACTTGAGCCTAGAAGTGAGAGACTGGCCTGGACAACAGAATAAGACCCTGTTTCTACTAAAAATAAAATGAAAAATTAGTTGGGTGTGGTGGTTCACACCTGTGGTGCCAGCTACTCAGGAGGCTGAGGGAGGACTGCTTGAGCCCAGGAGTTTGAGGCTGCAGTGAGCTATGATCACACCAGAACACTCCAGCCTGGGCAACAGAGCAAGACACTGTCTCAAAAAAAAAAAAAAATCTGAACAGACCAATAAAAAACAAGGAGATTAAACCAGTAATAAAAAGCCCCCCAGGAAAGAAAAGCCCAGGAACAGATGGCTTCACTCCTGAATTCTAACAGATATTTATAAAGAATTAGTACCAAAAATTAAGAAAATGGAATACTTCCAAACTTATCCTACAAGGTCAGCATTATCCCAATACCAAAAGTCAAACATACCAAAACCAAACAAGGATATAAAAAAAAAAAAAAAAACAACTACAGGCCAATATCCCTGATGAACATAGATGTAAAAATCTTCAACAACAACAAAATTTAGCAAACCAAATTCAACAACTCATGAAAAGGGTCATCCATCATGATCAAGTGCAATTCATCCCAGGAATTTGAGGGTGGTTCCATTCACACAAATCAATAAATGATACACAGTGTTAACAGAATGACAGACAAAAACCTTATAATCATTTCAATAGATGTAGAAAAGGCATTTGACAAAATTCAAAATTCCTTTATGATAAAAACTCTAAACAAATTATGTATAGAAGGATTGTACCTCAAAACAATAAAGACCATATATGACAAACCCATAGCTAACATCATACCGAATGGGGAAAAGTTGAAACCCTTTATGCTAAGATCTGGAACAAGACAAGCATGCTCACGCTGGCCACTTCTATTCAACATGGTACTAAAAGTGCTAGCAAGAGAAAGAAAAGTAATTGAAATTGGAAAGGAAGAAGTTACATTGTCCCTGTTTGCAGAGACATGATCTTATATAAGAAACCCTAAACTCTCCATCAAAAAAACTGTTAGGACTAATAAATTCAGTAAAGGTAAGTGATACAAAAATCAATAGAATTTCTATGCAGTAACAGCAAACTTATCTAAAAAATTAAGAAAACAATCCATTTGCAATAGCTACCAAAAAATACTTAGGAAGAAATTTAACTAAGGAGGTGAAAGATTTCTACACTAAAGACTGTAAAACATTCATAAATTAAAGAAAATACAATAAAGATAATCTTTGTTCACAGATTGGAAAAATTAATATTGTTATAAAATGTCTATATTACCCAAAGCAATCTATATATAGATTGAGTGCAATCCCTATCAAAGTGAAATAGAAAAAAATGCTAAATTTGTATTGAACCACAGAAGATCCTGAATAGCCAAAGCAGTCTTGAGCATAAAGAACAAAGCTGGAAATACCACATTATCTGACTTCAAAATGTACTACAAAGCTGTACTAACTCAAACAGCATGGTACTGGCATAAGAACAGACACAGATCAATGAAACGGAATAGAGAGATGAGAAATAAATTCACGCATTTACAGTAAATGGATTCTTTACAAAGGCACCAAGAATACACAATGAGGAAAGGACATGTTTTCAATAAATGATGCTGGAAAAACTGGATACCACATGCAGAAGAATGAAATTAAACTCTTCTCTCTCATCTTTTATAAGAAAAAAATCAATTCAAAATGGATTAAAGACCTGAAACTGTGAAACTCCTAAAAGAAAATGTAGGGGGAGAGCTTCATGACATTGGTCCAGGCAGTGATATGACCTAAATAGCATAAGTAACAAAAGCAAAAATAGACAAATGGAATTACATCACACTGCAAACCTTCTGCACAGCAAGCAATCAACAGAGTGAAGACATACCCTACAAAATGGGAGAAAATGTCTGCGAAGTATGTATCTGATAAGGGATTAATATCCAAAATACATAAGGAACTGAAATAATGCAATAGAAAGAATCAAATAACTGGATATTTTAAATGGGCCAAAGATCTCAATAGACATTTCTCAAAGAAGACATACAAATGACCAACAGGTATATGAAAAAAATGCTCAACATCACTAATCATAAGGGAAATACATATCAAAACTACAATGAAATATCACCTCCTGTTAGAATTGCTGTTATCAAAAAAAAAGATAAGTGTTGGCAAGGATATGAAGTAAAGGGAACCCTTACACACCATTAAGTAGGAATATAAATTAGTACAGCCATTATGGAAAACAGTATGGAAGTGCCTCAGAAAATTAAAAACGAAACTACCATATGACAGCATATGATTGAGCAATCCCACTACTGGGTCTATATCCAAAGAAAATGAAATCAGTATGCTGAAGATATCTGTTCTCCCTTGTTCACTGCAGCATTATGCACAGTAGCTAAGATATGGAAGCTAAGTGTTCATCAGTGGCTAAATAGATAAAGAAAATATATGTATACACAATGGAATACTTACTGTTCAGCCTGTAATTTGTGACAATACAGATGAACATGGAGGATGTATGTTTAGCAAAATAAACCAGACACAGAAAAATACCATGTGATTTCCCTCATATATGGAATCTTAAGAATTTGATCTCCGAAGTAGAGACTAGAATGGTGGTTACCAGAGGCTTGGGTGGTTAGTGGGCTTGGGGAGTTGGGGAGATGTTGGCAATGAGTACATATTTACAATTAGGAGAAATAAGTTCAAGACATCTAATGTACAGCATTATCTTGCTAATGTACAATAAGATGACATTAATGATGTATCGAAAAATGTTTAGAATGGATGTTGTCATCACAAATATATGAGAGAACGCATTTGTTAATTAGCTAGATTTAACCATTCTGCAATGTATATATACTTAAGAACATCATGTTGTACATGATAAATACAATTTTACATGTCAAGTTAAACAAATTTGAAAAGGAAAATTAAAAAATACATATATAGGAGGATAGACATGATAACATCTGGATAATAGCATTGTACAGGACAGAAAGATTAAAATGGAGATGAAAAATTATTAGAATAAATATTGGAGACAAATTTCTCATTAAAGAAAGATAAACTGCTTCAAATTGACAGTGTTCAGAGAGTACTAAGTAGAAGAGGTGAGAACCCATACCTAGACATATAATGACATCTCCAAAAGTCTGAGCGGTTTTGCCACAAAGGACTCATTTTAAAAACATTTTTGGAGGAACTATTTAAATAAGAGAAATAGAACCAGCAGATGCTGGCCTGGACCACTTTACTACCTTGCTAACATGTCTCACTCCTTCACCCCACTTTAGGAACTTAGTGTAGCTCAGAATCTTTTTACTATTCATACACATTTGAATAAATTATTGGCTAAATATAACATTTGTTTCAAAGTTATTTTCCAGCAATCCTGAGCAAAAAGAACAAAACTGTGGTACCAAAACAGAGATATAGACCAATGGAACAGAACAGAACCCTCAGAAATAATACCACACATCTACAGCCATCTGATCTTTGACAAACCTGAGAAAAACAAGAAATGGGGAAAGGATTCCCTATTTAATAAATGGTGCTGGGAAAATTGGCTAGCCATAAGTAGAAAGCTGAAACTGGATCCTTTCCTTACTCCTTATATGAAAATTAATTCAAGATGGATTAGAGACTAAATGTTAGACCTAATACCATAAAAACCCTAGAAGAAAACCTAGGTAATACCATTCAGGCATAGGCATGGGCAAGTACTTCATGTGTAAAACACCAAAAGCAACAGCAACAAAAGCCAAAATTGACAAATGGGATCTAATTAAAGAGCTTCTGCACAGCAAAAGAAACTACCATCAGAGTGAACAGGCAACCTACAGAATGGGAGAAAATTTTTGCAATCATCTGACAAAGGTCTAATATCCAGAACCTACAAAGAACTCAAACAAATTTACAAGAAAAAAAACCCCCATCAAAAAATGGGCAAAGGATATGAACAGACATTTCTCAAAAGAAGACTTTCATACAGCCAACAGACTCACGAAAAATGCTCATCATCACTGCTCATGAGAGAAATGCAAATCAAAACCACAATGAGATACCATCTCACACCAGTTAGAATGGCAATCATTAAAAAGTCAGGAAACAACAGCTGCTGGAGAGGATGTGGAGAAATAGGGACATTTTTACACTGTTGGTGGGATTGTGGAAAACAGTATGGTGATTCCTCAAGGATCTAGAACTAGAAATACCATATGACCCAGCCATCCCATTACTGGGTATATACCTTTTAAATCATGCTGCTATAAAGACACATGCACACGTATGTTTATTGCGGCACTATTCACAATAGCAAAGACTTGGAATCAACCCAAATGTCCATCAGTGACAGACTGGATTAAGAAAATGTGGCACATATACACCATGGAATACTATGCAGCCATAAAAAAGGATGAGTTCGTGTCCTTTGTAGGGACATGGATGCAGCTGGAAACCATCATTCTCAGCAAACTATCCCAAGAACAGAAAACCAAACACCACATGTTCTCACTCATAGGTGGGAATTGAACAATGAAATCAGTTGGACATGGGAAAGGGAACATCACACACTGGGGCCTACTGTGGGGAGAAGGGAGGGGGGAGGGATGGCACTGGGAGTTATACCTGATGTAAATGACGAGTTGATGGGTGCTGACGAGTTGATGGGTGTAGCACACCAACATGGCGCATGTATAGATATGTAACAAACCTGCACGTTGTGCACATGTACTCTAGAACTTAAAGTATAATTAAAAAAAAAGAACAAAACTGGAGACATCACATAACCTGACTTCAAAATATATTACAAAGCTATAGTAACCAAAACAGCATGGTATTAGTATAAAAATAAACACATAGACCAGTGGAGCAGAATAGAGGATCCAGACATAAAGCCATGCATTTGCAGCCAGCTGATCTTCAACAAAGCCAACAAGACCTTACACTGGGGAAGAAACACTATCTTCAACAAATAGTGCTGGGAAAATTGGATAGCCACATGCAGAAGAATGAAACTGGACTCCTTACCTCTCACCGTACATAAAGTAAATTCAAAATGCATTAAAGACTGTAAACATAAGACCCAAAACTATAAAAATACTAGAAGCAATTTTAGGGAAAACACTCTCTTGGATATTGTTCTAGGCAAAGAATGTATGACTTAAGACCTCAAAAGCACAGGCAACAAAACCAAAAACAAAAATGGGACTTAATTAAACTAAAAAGCTTCTTTATAGCAAAACAAATAACAGAGTGAAGAGACAACCTATTAAATGGGAGAAAATATTTGCAAACTATTCATTTGACAGGTGACTAATATCCAGAATACACAAGGACCTTGAACAACTCAACAGTTAACAAAAGAATAAAAAAGTGGGCAAAGGACATAATAGACAACTCTCAAAAGAAGACATACAAATGGCCAAGAGGTAAAAAAAAAAAAAAAAAAAAAGCTTAACATCACTAATCATCAGGTAGATGCAAATCAAAACCACAATGAGATAATATCTACCCTAGTCAGAATGTCTACCATTAAAAAGACCAAAAAAAAAAAAAAAAAGATACTGGCAAGAATGCAGAGAAAAGGGAACTCTTATTCACTATGGGTGGGAATGTAAGCTAGTACAACCACTATGGAAAACAGTATGGAGATTTCTCAAAAAACTCAAATAGAATTACCATTTAATCTAGCAGTCCCACTACTAGGTATCTACTCAAAGGAAAATAAAGCAATACATCAAAGGAAAACCTGCATTCACATGTTTATTACAGCAGTATTCACAATAAGGCTCATGCCCCTCTGGGATGAAGCTTTGAGAGGAAGGAACAGGCAGCAATCTTTGCTGTTCTGCAGGCTCTGCTGGTGATACCCAGGCAAACAGGGTCTGGAATGGACCTCCAGCAAACTCCAGCAGACCTGCAGAAGAGGGGCCTGACTGTTAGAAAGAAAACTATAAAACAGAAAGCAATAATATCAACATCAACCAAAAAGATGTCCATGCAAAAACCCCATCCAAAGGTCCTCAGCATCAAACATCAAAGGTAGATAAATCCATGAAGATAAGGAAAAACCAGTGCAGAAATGCTGAAAATTCCAAAAACCAGATGCCTCTTCTCTTTGAAAGGATCACAACTCCTCACCAGCAAGGGAACAAAACTGGATAGAGAATGAGTTTGATAAATTGAGAGAAGTATCCTGGCTAACACTGTGAAAACCCATCTCTACTAAAAAATACAAAAAACTAGCCAGGTGAGGTGGCAGGCGCCTGTAGTCCCAGCTACTCAGGAGGCTGAGGCAGGAGAATGGCGTAAACCTGGGAGGCGGAGCTTGCAGTGAGCTGAGATCGGGCCACTGCACTCCAGCCTGGACGATAGAGCGAGACTCCGTCTCAAAAAAAAAAAAAAAAATTGAGAGAAGTAGGCTTCAGAAGGTGGGTAATAACAAACTCCTCTGAGCTAAAGGAGCATGTTCTAATCCAATGCAAGGAAGCTAAGAAACCTTGATAAAAGGTTACAGGAAATGCTAACTAGAATAACTAGTTTAGAGAAGAATGTAAATGACCCGATGGAACTGAAAAACACAGCACGAGAGTTTCGTGAAGCATACACAAGTATCAATAGCCGAATTGATCAAGCGGAAGAAAGGATATCAGAGATTGAAGATCAACTTAGTTAAATAAAGTGTGAAAACAAGATTAGAGAAAAAAAATGAAAAGGAATGAACAAAGCCTCCAAGACATATAAGACTATGTGAAAAGAGTAAATCTACAATTGATTGGTGTACCTGAAAGTGACAGGGAGAATGGAACCAAGTTGGAAAACACTTCAGGATATTATCCAGGAGAACTTCCCCAAACTAGTGAGACAGGCCAACATTCAAATTCAGGAAATACAAAGAACACCACAAAGATACTCCTCGAGAAGAGCAACCCCAAGACACATAATTGTGAGATTCACCAAGGTTGAAATGAAGAAAAAATGTTAAGGGCAGCCAGAGAGAAAGGTCAGGTTACCCACAAAGGGAAGCCCATCAGACTAACAGCAGATCTCTCCATGGAGACCCTACAAGCCAGAAGAGAGTGGGGGCCAATATTCAACATTCTTTAAGAAAATAACTTTCAATGCACAATTTCTTATCCAGCCAAACTAAACTTATGAAGGAGAAATAAAATCCTTTCCAGACAAGCAAATGCTGAGGGATTTTGTCACCACCAGGCCTGCCTTACAAGAGCTCCTGAAGGAAGCACTAAATATGGAAAGGAAAAATCAGTACCAGCCACTGCAAAAACATGCCAAAATATAAAGACCAATGACACTATGAAGAAACTGCATCAACTAATGTGCAAAATAACCAGTTAACATCATGAGAACAGGATCAGATTCACACATAACAATATTAACCTTAAATGTAAATGGGCTAAATGCCCCAACTGAAAGACACAGACTGGCAAGTTGGATAAAGAATCAAGACCCATCAGTGTGCCGTATTCAGGAGACCCATCTCACGTGCAAAGACTCATAGGCTCAAAATAAAGGGATGAGGGAATATTTGCCAATCAAATAGAAAGCAAAAGAAGCAGGGATTGCAATCCTAGTCTCTGATAAAACAGACTTTAAACCAACAAAGATCAAAAAAGACAAAGAAGGGCATTACATAATGGTAAAGAGATCAATGCAACAAGAAGAGCTAACTATCCGAAATATATACAATACAGGAGCACCCAGATTCATAAAGCAAGTTCTTAGAGATCTACAGAGATGTAGACTCGTACACAATAATAATGGGAGACTTTAACACCCTACTGTCAATATTAGATCAGCAAGACAGAAAATTAACAAGGATATCTGGGACTTGAACTCAGCTTTGAACCAAGTGGACCTAATAGTTACCTACAGAACTGTCCACCCCAAATCAACAGAATATACATTCTTCTCAGCACCACATCACACTTATTCTTAAATTGACCACATAATTGGAAGTAAAACACTCCTCAGCGAATGCAAAAGAATGGAAATCATAACAGTCTCTGAGACCACAGTGCAATCAAATTAGAACTCAGGATTAAGAAACTCACTCAAAACTGCACAACTACATGGAAACTGAATAACCTGTTCCTGAGTGACTACTGGGTAAATAACGAAATTAAGGCAGAAATAAATAAGTTCTTTGAAACCAATGAGAACAAAGACACAACATAACAGAATCTCTGGGACACAGCTAAAGCAGTGTTTAGAGCAAAATTTACACACTAAATGCCCACAGGAGAAAGCAGGAAAGTTCTAAAATTGACACCCTAACGTCACAATTAAAAGAACTAGAGAAGCAAGAGCAAACACATTCAAAAGCTAGCAGAAGACAAGAAATAACTAAGATCAAAGCAGAACTGAAGGAGATAGAGACATGAAAAACCCTTCAAAAAATCAGTGAATCCAGGAGCTGGTTTTTTGGAAAGATTAACAAAATAGACCACTAGCCAGAACAATAAAGGAAAGAGAGAAGAATCAAATAGACACAATAAAAAATGATAAAGGGGAGATCACCACTGATCCCACAGAAATACAAACTAGCATCAGAGACTACTATAAATACCTCTATGCAAATAAACTAGAAAATCTAGAAGAAATGGATAAATTCCTGGATGTATATACCCTCACAAGACTAAACCAGGAAGAAGTCAAATCCCTGAACAGACCAATAACAATTTCTGAAATTGAGGCAGTAATTAATAGCCTACCAACCAGAAAAGGCCCAGGTCCAGATGGATTCACAGCTGAACTCTACCAGAGGCACAAAGAGGAGCTGATACCATTCCTTCTGTAACTATTCCAAACAATAGAAAAAGAGGGACTTCTCCCTCTCATTTTATGAGGCCAGCATCATGCTGATATCAAAACCTGGCAGAGACACAACAAAAAAAGAAAATTTCAGGCCAATATCCCTGATGAACATCAATGCGAATATCTTCAATAAAATACTGGCAAATCGAATCCAGCAGCACATTAAAAAGCTTATCCACTATGATCAAGTCAGCTTCATCCCTAGGATGCAAGGCTGGTTCAACATACACAAATCAATCATCATAATCCATCACAGAACCAATGACAAAAACCACATGATTATCTCAATAGAAGAAAAGGCCTTTGATGAAATTCAACACCCCTTCATGCTAAAAACACTCAATAAACTAGGTATTGATGGAACATATCTCAAAATAATAAGATCTATTTATGAGAAACCCACAGCCAATAAGTATACTGAATGGGCAAAAGCTGGAAGCATTCCCCTTTGAAAACCAGCACAAGACAAGGATGTCCTCTCTCACCACTCCTATTCAACATAGTATTGGAAGTTCTGGCCAGGGCAATTAGGCAAGAGAAAAAAATAAAGGTTATTCAAATCGGAAGGGAGGAAGTCAAATTGTCTTTGTTTGCAGTTGACATGATTGTATATTTAGAAAACCCCATTGTCGGCTGAGTGCAGTGGCTCATGCCTGTAATCCCCAGCACTTTGGGAGGCTGAGGTGGGTGGATCACAAGGTCAAGAGATTAAGAACATCCTGGCCAACATGGTGAAACCCTATCTCTACTAAAAATACAAAAATTAGCTGGGTGTGGTAGTGTGCGCCTGTAGTCCCAGCTACTTGGGAGGCTGAGGCAGGAGAATCGCTTGAACCCAGGAGGCGGAGGTTGCAGTGAGCCGAGATTGTGCCACTGCACTCCAGCCTGGTGACAGAGCGAGACTCTGTCTCAAAGGAAAAAAAAAAAGAAAGCCCCATCGTCGCAGCCCCAGAACTCCTTAAGCTGATAAACCACTTCGGCAAAGTCTCAGGATACAAAATCAATGTGCAAAAATCACAAGCATTCCTATACACCGATAATACACAAACAGAGAGCCAAATCATGAGGGAACTTCCATTCACATTTGCTACAAAAAGAATTAAATATGCAGCAGTACAACTTACAAGATATGCGAAGGACCTCTTCAAGGAGAACTACAAACCACTGCTCAAGGCAATAAGAGAGAACACAAACAAATGGAAAAACATTCCATCCTCATGGATAGGAAGAATCAATATCGTGAAAATGGCCATACTCTCAAAGTAATTTATAGATTCAATGCTATCCTGTATCCTGTATAGCTAAGACAACCCTAAGCAAAAAGAACAAAGCTGGAGGCATCATGCTACCTGACTTCAAACTATACTACAAGACCACAGTAACCAAAACAGTATAGTACTGGTATCAAAACAGATATATACCAATATATAGTACCAAAACAGATATATACCAATAGAACAGAAGAGAGGCCTCAGAAATAACACCACACATCTACAACCATCTGATCTTTGACAAACCTGACAAAAACAAGCAATGGGGAAAGGCTTCCCTATTTAATAAATGGTGTTGGGAAAATTGGCTAGCCATATCCTGAAAACTGAAACTGGACCCCTTCCTTACACCTTATATGAAAATTAACTCAAAGTGGATTAAAGTCTTAAATGTAAGACCTAAAACCATAAAAACCCTTAAAGAAAACCTAGGCAATACCATTCTGGACATAGGCATGGGCAAAGACTTCATGACTAAAACACCAAAAGCAATGGCAACAAAAGCCAGAATTCACAAATGAGATCTATTTAAAGAGCTTCTGAACAGCAAAATAAACTATCATCAGAATGAACAGGCAACCTACCGAATGGGAGAACATTTTTGCAATCTATCCATCTGACAAAGGGCTAATATCCAGAATCTACAAATAACTTAAATAAATTTACAAGAAAAAAACAACCCCATCAAAAAGTGGGTGAAGGATATGAACAGACACTTCTCAAAAGAGGACACTTAATGCGGCCAAAAAACATGAAAAAAAGCTCATCATCACTGGTCATTAGAGAAATGCAAATCAAAACCACAATGAGATACCACTCATGCCAGTTAAAATGGCAATAATTAAAAAGTCACAAAACAACAGATGCTGGAGAGGATGTGGAGAAACAGGAAGCTTTTACACTGCTGGTGGGAGCATAAGGAGAGGATGTGGAGAAATAGGAATGCTTTTACACTGTTGGTGGGAGTGTAAATTAGTTCAACCATTGTCAAAGACAGTATGGTGATTCCTCAAGGATCTAGAACCAGAAATACCATTTGATCCAGCAACCCATTACTGGGTATATACCCCAATTATTATAAATCATTCTATAAAGACTCATGCACGTGTATGCTTACTGCAGCACTGTTCACAATAGCAAAGACTTGGAACCAACCCAAATGCCCATCAATGATAGACTGGATTTAAAAAATGTGGCACACATACACCATGGAATACTGTGCATCCAAAATAAAATGGATGAGTTCATGTCCTTTGCAGGGGCATGGATGAAGCTGGAAACCATCATTCTCAGCAAACTAACACAGGAACAGAAAATCAAACACCGCATGTTCTCACTCCCATAAGTGGGAGTTGAACAGTAAGAACACATGGACACATGGAGGGGAACATCATACACCAGGGCCTGTTGGGGGGTTGCAGGGCCAGGGGATGGATTGCATTAGGAGAAATACCTAATGTAGATGACGGGTTGATGGGTGCAGCAAATCACTATGGCACGTGTATACCTATGTAACAAACCTGCACATTCTGCACATGTATCCTAGAACTTAAAGTGTATTAAAAAAAAAAAGTCTTTTAGAATTAGCTACAGCTAATGGATAAAGAAGAACTTGGAGAAATTGAGCAATACAATAAAATTTGGTTTAAGAGATAATATATAGAACTTAACATACCTTAAAAAAGAATATACAAGTTGTTTATATACCATGAGACATTTATAAAAATTGATTATGTAATTGACTCCAGAGGGAGCCATAAACTTTTTTTTTTGTAAGTATCCTTTTTATTTTCCTCTACCCTCTTATTACCAACCAAAATTACAATGGATGACCCAAACAATTGCACCAGCTTTAACCTATGACTTCTGTTATTCCCTGGCACATCCATGTATACATTTACAGTTTAAGAAACAATTCAATAAATGAATCTCTTTTGATGGAAAAAAATATATACCAGGTTGTGATACTAAATTACTGAGAGCTGACACATATCTTGCCCTTTCCTTAGAAACATATCCACCACTAGGAGAAAGATGCCCTGAGAGGCAGGGAGGTAACTGCTGGCTATTTTGGATGAGCTCAGCAAATTTCAAAATAGGAATATGACTACTGTACATCTTGTAAGAAGAGGAAACTGAAATTTATACCCAATGTCTGGTCTTCTTTTGAAATGAAAGAAAATGATAACAGAGTCTCAGATAAAGGGAGTATGACCAAAAAAAAGTGTTTTTTTGCATTTAAATTTTCAAAGATTTAACGATTTGGCATAATCACATTATATTACTAAGCAAAATAAAAGGAGGTAATGAAATAGTATACAGAAAAATATTATTTTCATGGAAAATATTACATAGTCACACTTATACATGGATTTTACATGTCCTGTTATCAAAATCTATGTGTATGAAATTACTTTTCTTTTAATGCTCAAATAAACTATATTTAACTTAAATTTAATTACTGTATTTTAATTTATATGAAATGGCATTTCCACCAGCATGAATTTTGTTTCTTGGCACTGCCACCACTTCTTACTTTCGGATGGTCCCTTGGGATGACTCATTCCAGCTTGCCATCCACCGTGTTCACTACATTAACCCTGTGGTCTCTGCCATGATGCTTTTGCTAGTCACCTCTGTGACTGATGCCTACCCCTCAGAGGCTGCCTGAAGGACTCTCTGAGAAGACACTGCTAATAGTGTCCCTCATTAAACCCCAACTCCACGACAAGTGTGCTCTGTCTGAATTCTCTTAAATCTGCCATGGTCAGGAGAGAGGGCAGTGCTGGACTGCATGTCGTGCTTACTGGATCAGACCTTTCCACACCACCCTGCAACAAATTGTCACTTAGGTTTCTAAGGAACACTTGTCATTTCCATTGCTTACCAAATTCATAAAAGCAAAACTTTCAACTTTTCCTTTTCAATCTTGACTATAGTGTCAACAAAGCAAAAACAAACAAAAAATTCAAAAAACTAAAATATATACAAAAATGCATTGTCTAGTTAAACATGGAACTCTTTAGGTACAGAGCTGTGCATTTATATTCTGTTTAGACATCTGGTTATTTTTGTCTCCTAATAGCCACCCAAGAATAAATAATTTTTGAAATTAAAATATTATTCTAAGTCTTAGAATGTAATCTAACAAGTATCAGTATCAGTTTTCTTTTTTTAAATTTATTTATTATTATTATTATTATACTTTAAATTCTAGGGTACATGTGCATAACGTGTAGGTTTGTTACATATGCATACTTGTGCCATGTTGGTGTGCTGCACCCATCAACTCGTCAGCACCCATCAACTCGTCCTTTACATCAGGTATAACTCCCAATGCAATGCCTCCCCCCTCCCCCTTTCCCCCTCCTCATAATAGGCCCCAGTGTGTGATGTTCCCCTTCCCGAGTCCAAGTGATCTCATTGTTCAGTTCCCACCTATGAGTGAGAACATGCAGTGTTTGGTTTTCTGTCCTTGGGATGGTTTGCTGAGAATGATGGTTTCCAGCTGCATCCATGTCCCTACGAAGGACACAAACTCATCCTTTTTTATGGCTGCATAGTATTCCATGGTGTATATGTGCCACATTTTCTTAATCCAGTCTGTCACTGATGGACATTTGGGTTGATTCCAAGTCTTTGCTATTGTGAATAGTCCGCAATGAACATATGTGTGCATGTGTCTTTATAGCAGCATGATTTATAATCCTTTGGGTATATACCCAGTAATGGGACGGCTGATAATGTAAGTGGAGAGTTTTCAAACACTGTTATCTCCCAGATGAAGAAACTTGGAAGAATTGCCATATATAGAGCTATCTCTACATATAACGTATGCATATCTACATATAATGCCTGTAATCCCAGCACTTTGGGAGGCTGAGGCAGGTGGATCACCTGAGGTCAGGAGTTTGAGACTGGCCTGGCCAACATGGTGAAACCCCCTTCTCTACTAAAAATACAAAAATTAGCCAGGCATGGTGGCACCAGCCCACTTCCCCCAGGCCCAACCCCAGAGATTGTTATCTATCAGGAGCTTCACATGGAAGGGTTCATCGTGACCTGTTGGCAAGGAGATGCCCACCAAAGATCAAAATTTCACAGTCAACAACAAGAAGCCACTTCACTGTTCACTAAAGCTTCTTCTGAGTTGTGGTAGAAAATAATGGCTTTGGAGTTTGAAAGTTTTCCAAACACTGCATGTTCTCACTCATAAGTGGGAGCTGAACAATGAGAAAACAAGGACACAGGGAAGGGAACAACACATACTGGAGCCTATGGGGGGGTGGGAGAAAGGAGAGCATCAGGATAAATAGCTAATGCATGTGCAGCTTAATACCTAGGTGATGGGTTGATAGGTACAGCAAACCACTATGGCATATGTTTACCTATGACACAAAGCTACACATTCTGCACATGTATCCCGGAATGTGAAATAAAATAAAATTTAAAAAAAAGACAAAAAGGGCACTACATAATGGTAAAGGGATCAATTCAACAAGAAGAGCTAACTATCCTAAATATATATGCACCCAATACAGAAGCACCCAGATTCATAAAACAAGTTCTTAGAGACCTACAAAGAGACTTAGACTCTCACACAATAATAGCGGGAGACTTTAACACCCCACTGTCGATATTAGATCAATGTGACAGAAAATCAACAAGGATATTCAGGACTTGAACTCAGCTCTGGATCAAGTGAACCTAACAGACATCTACAGAACTCTCCACCCCAAATCAACCGAATATACATTCTTCTCAGCACTACGTAGCACTTACTTTAAAACAGACCACATAATTAGAAGTAAAACACACCTCAGCAAATGGAAAAACTGAAATCATAACAAAAGTCTCTTAGACCATAGTGCAATCTATTTAGAACTCAGGATTAAGAAATTAACTCAAAACCACAAAATTACATGGAAATTGAACAACCTTCTCCTGAATGACTCCTGGGTAAATAACAAAATTAAGGCAGAAATCCAGAAGTTCTTTGAAACCAATGAGAACAAAGAGAGAATGTACCAGAATCTCTAGGATACAGCTACAGCACTGTTAAGAGGGAGATTTATAGCACTAAATGTCCATATCAAAAAGCTAGAAATCTCATATTGACAACCTAACTTCATCATTAAAAGAGCTAGAGAAACAAGAGCAAATTAATTAAAAAACCAGCAGAACACAAGAAATAACTAACATCAGAGCAGAAGTGAAGGAGATAGAAACACGAAAAGCCCTCCAAAAAAATCAATGAATCCAGGAGCTGTTTTTTTTTTTTGAAAAAATTAACAAAATAGACCACTAACTCGACTGATAAATAAGAAAAGAGAGAAGAATCAGATAGACACAATAAAAAATGATAAAGGTGATATCATTGCTGACCCCACAGAAATACAAACTACCATCAGAGAATACCATAAACACCTCTACGCAAATGAACTAGAAAATCTAGAAGAAATGGAGAAATTCCTGGACACATACACCCTCCCAAGAATAAACCAGGAAGAGGTAAAATCCTTGAATAGATCAATAACAAGTTATGAAATTGAAGCAGTAATTAATAGCCTGCCAACCAAAAAAAGCCCACGACCAGATGGATCCACAGCCAAATTCTACCAGAGGTTCAAATAGGAGCTGGTACCTTTTCTTCTGAAACTATTCCAAACAATTGAAAAGGAGGGACTCCTCCCTAACTCATTTTATGAGGCCAGCATCATCCTGATACCAAAGCCTGGCGGAGACACAACAAAAAAAGAAAACTTCAGGCCAATATTCCTGATGAATATCGATGCAAAAATCTTCAATAAAATACTGACAAACCAAATCGAGTAGCACATCAAAAAACATATCCACCACGAACAAGTCAGCTTCATTGCTGAGATGCAAGGCTGGTTCAACACACACAAATCAATAAATGTAATCCATCACATAAACAGACCCAAAGACAAAAAACTACGTGATTATCTCAATGGATGCAGAAAAGGCATTTGATAAAATTCAACATTCCTTTATGTTTACAACTCTCAATAAACTAGGTATTGAAGAAACATGTCTCAAAATACTAAGAGCTATGTATGACAAACCCACAGCCAATATCATACTGAATGTGCAAAAGGTGGAAGCATTCCCTTTGAAAACGGAAACAAGACAAGGGCACGAAAATCTAGGCAGTACCATTCAGGACATAGGCATGGTCAAAGATTTTATGATGAAATCACTAAAAGCAATTGCAACAAAAGCTAAAATTGACAAATGGGATCTAATTGAACTACAGTTTCTGCACAGCAAAAGAAACTATCATGAGTGAACAGGCAACCTACAGAATGGTTGAAATGTTTTGCAACCTACCCATCTGATGAAGGGCTAATATCTAGAATTTACAAGGAACTTAAACAAATTTACAAAAAGAAACAACTCCATCAAAAACGAGGTCAAGTACATGAACAGATACTTCTCAAAAGAAAACATTTACAGGGCCAACTCACATATGAAAAAAGGTTCAACATCTCTGATCATTAGAGTAATGCAAGTCAAAACCACAATGAGACACCATCTCATGCCAGTCAGAATGAGGATTATTAAAAAGTCAACAAACAATAGATGCTGCTGAGGCTGTGGAGAAATAGGAACACTTTTACACTCTTGGCGGGAATGTAAATTAGTTCAACCATTGTGGAAGACAGTAAGGCGATTCCTCAAGGATCTAGAACCAGAAATACCATTTGACCCAGCAATTCCATTACTGGGTATATACCCAAAGGAATATAAATCATTCTGCTATAAAGACACATGCACACGTATGTTTATTACAGCACTATTTATAATAGCAAAGTCATGGAACTCCCAAATGCCCATCAATGATAGACTAGGTAAAGAAAATGTGGTACATATACACCGTGGAATACTATACAGTTATAAAAAGGAATGAGATTATGTCCTTTGCAGTGACATGGATGAGGCTGGAAGCCATCATCCTCAGCAAACTAACACAAGAACAGAAAACCAAACACCGCATGTTCTCACTCAGAAGTGGGAGTTGAACAATGAGAACAGATGGACACAGGGAGGGGAATGACACACACCAGGGCCTGTTGGGAGTTGGGAGGTGAGGGGAGGGAACTTAGAGGACAGGTCAATAGGTGCAGCAAACTACCATGGCACAGGTATACCTGTGTAACAAATCTGCATGTTCTGTACATATTCCCAGAACTTAAAGTAAAATAAAAATCAAAATAAAAGATAAAAATGAATACTAAATCAAAACTTTTTCTTCAGATCAATAAAAGCTGAGAAAATTAAGCAGAAGCAGGTCTACATTACAAGAAATGTTAAATGAAGTTCTCCAGACATAAGGAAAATGGTGTAACTTGCAAACTTCTATCTACACAAACGAATGAAGAGTACTGCAAATCGTATATATGTGGGTACATAAAAAAGACTATTCCCCTCATTTTTAAGATCTTTAATGGATAATTTAATTCTAAGATCAAAATAATTTAGTGTGTGGTTCATAACATGCAGAAATAAAATGTATGACAACAATAGCACAAGGGACAGAATGGGGAATAAAATACTACTTTAAGCACTTCAAATTATATGTGAAATATCATTACAACATTTAAAAGTAGATTATAATAAATCAAAGACACATATTTTAAACCATAGAGTAGTGTAGACAAATGGAAAAATGTGAGCCAAATGTGTAATTTCAAATTTTCTAGTAGTCACTTTAAAAATTAAAAAGAAATAGGTAAAATTAATTAATTTTTTTTTTTTTTTGAGAGGGAGTCTTGCTCTGTGGCCAGGGCTGGAGTGCAGTGGCCGGATCTCAGCTCACTGCAAGCTCCGCCTCCCGGGTTTACGCCATTCTCCTGCCTCAGCCTCCGGAGTAGCTGGGACTACAGGCGCCCACCACCTCGCCCGGCTAGTTTTTTGTATTTTTTAGTAGAGACGGGGTTTCACCGTGTTAGCCAGGATGGTCTTGATCTCCTGACCTCGTGATCTGCCCGTCTCCGCCTCCCAAAGTGCTGGGATTACAGGCTTGAGCCACCGCGCCCGGCCGGTAAAATTAATTTTAATGATTTTATTTAACCCAACAAGAAAATACTGACACAACAAGAAAAAAGCTGAACAAATTAAAAATCACCAACTCAGATCTCCCAGAGAATTGAGGTCACAGGGCAAACCACCACTCTGAAAACCAGAGAGATGGGCAGATACAGTGAATCACAACTTACCAGGAGCGGAAACTGTTGAAGTCAGTAACTGATAGGAACACTTAAATAGTAATTGACAAATCGCTACAAACTGATTGCAAATTAGCTTGAGAATTAAAAACTCCTGGTGACCCAGTGTAGGGTTCCCCACACTTATGATTTTACTTCTAAAAGCCCAACCAAGGGTCTCACAGTGAAGATGAAAGAAAACATCTCCTTGTGCTTTGGGCAGGGGAAACCGGGAAAGCAGCCCTTTTGAAATTGGCCCAGAGTGTTCTATTCTTCATAACAAAGACCTGTGCTCAACCCAAACTACTTTACCAGGGCCTTATCTGATCAAACATAGGGACAATTAGACAGCTCTAGTGCACTCTACCCATCTTGTCTCACATAAAGAAGGGGAGAAAAGGCTAAGAAATTATTCTGGAAGTTAGGGCCCAGGGACTTTGCTCATTTGAAAAAAAAAAAAAAAGGAGAGAGAGAGAGAGATTTAAGCAGATGATTATAGAATGTCTCCCTTCCTCCCCTCCCCAATACTTCATTATTATAATAGTCTCTAGTATAATAAAAGTGGATTATAACTGAGTTAGATACAGAGTCTAATTAAGAAGCCATTTCTAGGGAAACCCAAAAACAACAAGGGAGACAAAAACAAGGACACTAGAGGAAATTTAAGGCTCTGACACCTATAGCCACAGCAAATACTAAATACTGCATAACTCCTAGCCAGATAAACATAAAACCTTACATGAAAGCCCTATTTACCTGAGTTCCTATTACTTAGTATACCACAAACAGCTTTCAAAATAAAATAAAATAAAATAAAAACTCAAGTCATCTTAAAATGCAGGAAAAGGCCAGGTGCGGTGGCTCATGCCTGTAATCCCAGTACTTTGGGAGGCTGAGGCAGGCGGATCACAAGGTCAGGAGTTGGAGACCAGCCTGAACAACATGGTGAAATCCCGTCTCTACTAAAAATACAAAAAGTTAAAAAACTAGCCAGGCATGGTGGCGCACGCCTATAATCCCAGCTACTCAGGAGGCTGAGGCAGGAGAACCACTTGAACCCACGAGGTGGAGATTGCAGTGAGCCAAGATCTCGTCATTGCACTCCAGCCTGGGTGACAGAGCGAGACTGTCAAAAAAAAAAAGACAAGCAGTCCAAAAAGACAATATAACCAGACCCAGCTATGACACAAATTGTTTTTTTCTAGGCTGGAAATTTAAAATAACTATGACCTGTTAAGGGCTCTAAAGAAAATGGTGGACAACGTGAAAGACCAGATTGGTAATGTAAACAGAGAGATGAAAACTCTAAGAAAGAATCAAAAACAGTGTGACAGAAATAAAGAATGTCTTTGATGGTCTCAATAGACTGAATATGGCTGAAGAAAGAATCCATGAACTTGAAGATGAAATAATAGAAACTCCCGTAACTGTAAAGACCAAATAGAGTGAAACAATTACAATACAACATCCAAGAACTGTGAAACAATTTCAATAAGTGTAACATGCACAACTGAAATACCAAGAGAAGAAACAGAATGGAGCAGAAGATACATTTGAAATAAAAATGTCCAAGACTTTTCCAAAATAATGACAGATGCGAAACGGCAGTTTCAGTTAGCTCAGGGAACACGAAGCAGGATAAATGTCAAAAAAAGAAAAAAAAAAGAAACCATCACCACCAAAAAAAACACTATGCGTAGGTATATCATATTCAAACTTGAGAAAGACAAAGAGAAATCCTTCAAAAAGCCAGAGGAAAGAACAGCTTACTTATAGAGAAACAAGGAAAAGTATTATAGATGACTTCTCGTCAGAAACCACACAAGCAGGAAGAGAATGGAGTGAAATATTTAAAGTGTTGAGACAAATAAACCCATTAACCTAGAATTCTACATCTAGTGAATTTATTCTTCAAAACTGAAGAACTAAAGACTTTTTCACAGAAACAAAAATTGAGAGAAGTAATTGTCAGCAGACCTTGCCCTGTAAGAGAAACTAAAGTTATTCTTCATGGAGCAGGAAAATGATCTAGGTCAGAAACTTGGAACCACATAAAGGAAAATTGTCAGGGAACGAAGAAGTAAAAGTAAAGTAAAACGTTTTGTTTGTCTTATTCTTAATTGATTGAAAAGATAATTATTTAAGGTAATAATAACAACGTATTGGTGATTGTATTCAAATGGACAAATAAAATGAATGACAGTAATGTCATAAGAGAGAGGGAAAAATTGGAAATACTCTGTTATAGGGTACTTTCACAGCACAGGAAGAGGAAGAAATATTAACTGTACATGTATATGGCAAACCATAGGGCAACTACTTAAAAAACTGAAAAGAGTAATTGATATGCTAAAAGAAGAGATAAAATTGAATCATATAAAACCAGAAAATGCAGAAAAAGAGATTTTATTTTATTTTATTTTATTTTTTTTTTTTGAGATTTTAAAAAAGAACAAGTACAATGAATAGAAAACAGTTACAAACAGTAAATATTGACTCAACAATATCACTAATCACTTTAAGTGAGAACGGTCTAAATGTAACAATTAAAAGACTGTCAGAGTGGCTAAAAAACAAGATTTGACTGTTGTATTTGAATACAGATGTGATTCCCAGTCTACTTTCAGGCAAGTTGTCACCACTCTTTGTTATTTGGTTTCCTGTCATTAAAAAAAGTTGACTAACTTCCCTACTAACTGGTATACCCAGACAGTAAAGAGCTTAAAGGAGAGGGGCTTTGAGCAGAATGGTGGCATACTGATACAAGAGAGTAACAGCAGAGAGCTAGGAGATGCACGAAACTGCAGCAAAGTGACCTCAGCCTCTGAATTCAAGTGCCCTTCAAGGAACTGAACTCATTTTACCATACTATCATATTTGGGAAGCAGAGATTATTACTTCCATTTCACACTTTGTGAAAACTGTTAAGTATCTTCTGTGTACTCTAGACAAAACATCCGGGTTCCAGGGCTCTCTTACATGGTCCAGCATTTATTTCATGGAATCCTCTCTACTTTGCCCTTCGGTATTCACTAGTGCCCACTCCCTTGTCCTCTGCCAATTCTATCGTGGTTCTATAGGAAAATGGGGTGTCTGTCATTCTCTGCAGCTGTGAACTTTGCATCTTTCTTTGACTTTAAAATATCTGGCCTGTAATGATAAGGATCCAGCAAGCCACTGAAAAGCAATGGCACTTAAGAAAATCTCCGGTAACTCTGTCTTTTCCTCTTGCTTTCTCGGTCCTGCTCAAAGTTGTCTTGTTGGCAGGCAGCCACCTGTGAAATGTGCACATTTCAAAGCAAATGGCTTCAGGAGCTCATAATTGCTGCCAAACGTGTGTGGATTTTAATAGCCCATTTTCATTAGCCTTGTGTGAAATCACCTGTCTCTGTGTTGTTACCCAACTTAATTGTCAATTATGGTGATTAAGCTTGGCTTTCACTACCATCGCTGGTAATCATTAGTATTATCTCTGAGGCTGAACGAAAGGGAAAAAATCATGCCAGAAAAAAATACAATTTTGTAGGTGAAGGTGAATATTTTGGTGTCAGTGAATGTGGAGAATGACATTTTTTTTTTTTTTTTTTTTAATTTGGGCTGAACCAAACTTGAGTCTACCTGTTATTTCCAACCTGCCTTTTAGATGTTTTAGGACAAATCGCTTCTCTTTTGTCATTTGCTTTTCTGTCACCAAAGAAGGGTTCCTGATACCTATCCCTTTGCAATTCTCCTGAGATGTGTATAGGTAATTAAGACAGTAAGTTAGATAATTAATGCCTTTAACATGCTTTCAGCAATGTCAGTGATTCCCAGTATAATAGGTGGAGCCCTAGAAAAACTTGGGAGATAGCACAGAAAGTGCTGCCAATGTACAACTTGAGATTTTGATTGATGTTGTTCTTTTTGCTTTCATCAGTCTTGTTAAATTTTAAACACCTTGCCTTGCTTTCTTGACTACGCAGTCATCTAATTTTGCATCTTGACTCATATTTTACTTTTTCGTGGAGTTTGCAATGAACAATAATGAAAGTCAATGACATTATCATTATCATCCTTTTCCTCCTTCTTTACAAATTTTAATTTAGCAAAATCCCAAACTCATTTCTGTTATGCTTTTATGGGATTTCAGGACATGGCAAAATAATGAAAGACATTTTTGAAAATGATATCATTAGACATCATCTCTAGTATTTGAGTGTCATGTGTGTCCCCAAGGTTTATGTCACTCTTAAGACTTGACAGTTTCCTTTATCTTTCCAAAACCCTTGGAGGAAACTAATAAGAGTTTTTTTTTTAATTCTAATTTAATGGGAAGAAAGAAATTAAGTCATGCAAGCTTAAGGGATATGAAGAGTGAATCAGTGACTACTGCCTTCTGGGGTACAGGAGGAATGAGGCTCTATTCCAGATAGTCTTTAATGAAAACACCTAAAATCCATAATCTAGCAAAGATCCTCTGGCAAGTCTAGACTGAGGCTGGCAAGGGTTACAAAGGAATTAGCTTTCTGGACAGTTTCCCTCTCTTCCCACTTTCCCAATCCAATTTAGTGTTCTTTACAGTGTTTTGTTTTTAAAGGCCTGATGATAACAAATGCTGTCTTCATCACTTGGTTTCTAAATCCCTGTACTCAGGATTACAGAGTGTCCTCAGAAGCTTCGTGGTTGCTCATCCGTGAAGAGTGGAGGACTGGAATTCAAACTTTCATGGTGCTTTTCTAATTTCTGTATATATTTCTCTTGTAATTAAAAAATGTATTTTTTTAATTTCCAAAAAGGAGAATATAATTTATCACTTAGGAATAGGGGAGGAAGACAAATTACAGCTGAAACATTTTCTCTTTTATGAAGCTTTAACCAACTCTTCCTCTTCCAAGTCCCTAGGACAAAAGAAACTGCCCTTTTTCCTGTGTTTCCCACTCTTCTTTATTCTTGTGTGGATTACAGAGTGACCACATTTTATTAGTTATTTGTTGTATAATCCCATATTTTTATCCTCAAATTTTGGTCAAGAGAGGTCTTCTTTCTCAGCTGCTGTGTAATTAAGTTTTAGGGTGACAAAGGAAAGAGAAAATTCAAATACCCAAGAACTGAGAAGGGTGAGCCTTTTAAAGGAGAGCTTATTGCCTTATGGTGAACTGATTCAAACGCTTTGGTAACTTGGATGTGCTATAAGGGCTGAGTGGTTTCTTTATCAAACAGCATTCTGCAAATTCATGGAGTTCCCAGGTAGACTTGCAAATGCTTGTGCTTTGTGACAGACATGTCTCTGGAAGAGCTGACTTTGGTCTAATTGTAAACTTTTCCATTTTTCTTAGTGTGTATGTATCTCCCATTAGGACAGATACAGACTGTATATTGTGTTCATTCTTTACCCTATCCTAGCACAATGTCTGACACAAAGAGAACAGCAACAAATGTTTGCTAAATAGGCTTACAGTATCACATGCTACCCCCATAACTCCCCAAGACAATTTGAAATTAAAGGAGAAATAATGTTAGATATTCATTTTCTTCCTTTAAAGTCTGCACCTCCAATATATATTGGAAACAATGAAAGAAGACATAATGATGTCTTTTGACATCAGGATCTCAAACTCCAGCTGATCCCTACCTCTTTTTGTTTTCATAGAATCTATGACTTCCCTCAAGAAGCCAGCAGGACAAGAAATTGCTGTTTCTAGACCCACTCTTTGCTTCTCCTTTGTGCTTATGGATCTGTTATTTTCTGGTTATTTAAATTTAAAGCTGCCTTTGAAATTTCAGCCCTCAGTATCAAGAGCTCCCAAAATTTTCCTGCAAAAATTCCTCGATTCAGCCATCTCTGCCAGTTGGGGTTTCTGAGGAAGTGAACCAAAGCCAGCAGCGGTTGCTATGGTGACTGACTCTCCCTGGTGGGAAGTCAGGGGAGCATCCATTTGAAGGAATGGGGGAGCTATATTCTAGTAGAATGACCATCTGCTAAGAATGAAGTAATCCTGGAGAAGGAGTGGGATTAGGGGAGTCTTAAGGAATATGGAAAAAATTGGAATAGCTACTATGAGCGATGCATCAGCAACTCAACAAGAGATGAGTAAAGTGATTGCCTGAACAGCAGTGAGAGTCCAGCCTAGGATGTATGTATCAGAGTGGACCCTAGGAGCACGGCTTTGTGGTTATTCACAGAAATTCTCAGCAGCCTGGGAGTGGCACCAGAGAAAAGGACAGAAGTGACCAGAGCTTGGCATTGGCAAAGAAGAAACATGAAATATGTGTAGATCATGCACACTTGTCAGACATAAATACACTTCAGATTATAAAGAAGTGCATTCACATAAGTTTTTGTTTAAAACAGTTTGCCATAGAATGAACAGAAGTTTGTGTGAAACTGAAGTGTGATGGAAAGCAAAACCTCTTATTATTTGAGCAATAATCCCCAAATCACAGAGTTACTATGAGGGTACATTTTATAATTTATTAGTAGAGACATAGTACCTGTTACATAGTTGAGCTCAGTAAATTCTTGTCTTGATATTTTAAACATTATTTTCTCTCACCCAGGCTAGCGTGCAGTGGCACAATCAGCTCACTGCAGCCTTGAACTCTTGGGCTCAAGAGATTCTCCCACTTCAGCCTCCCAGGTAGCTGGGACTACAGGTGTGTGCCACCACACCTGGATAATTTTTTTTTATAGAGTCAGGGTCTTGCTATGCTGCCCAGGCTGGTCTTGAACTCTTGGGCTCAAGCGATCCTCCAGCCTCAGACTCCCAGAATGCTGGAATTACAGTTTTAAACCACCGTGCCTGGCCATTTATTTATTTATTTATTGAGACGGAGTCTCCCTGGGTCACCCAGGCTGGAGTGCAGTGGCGCGATCTTGGCTCACTGCAACCTCTGCCTCCTGGGTTCAAGTGATTCTCCTGCCTCAGCCTCCCGAGTACCTGTGATTACTGGTGTGTGCCACCACACTGGGCTAATTTTTTGTGTTTTTAGTAGAGATGGGATTTCACCATGTTAGCCTGGGTGGTCTTCATCTCCTGACCTCGTGATCTGCCCACCTCTGCCTCCCAAAGATATTTATTTTATTATTATTATTTTTTAAATCCTGCCCTGATTATTTATTTATTTTGCAAAAAAAAAAAAAAAAAAAACGTGGAATATTAACATATAACTCAAAAACCAGTCAAATGCAAAGTGGTTCAGAAAGGGGTTGCTCTGGTCTTTTTTTTTTTTTTTAAGTGACAGTAAACATTGTTGATTTTTAATTATCTCTCAGAATAACTATTAGATACCCTTCCCTACTACATTTTGATTTTTACTTTAGCATAGCTGGTGAGTTTTGGAATCAGAGAGACTGAGCTCTGATTTGTACTAGCTAGGAATATTAGACAAGCCACTTCTTTAAGTCTCAGTTCCCTTATTTATATAATGGGAATAATAGTAATATCTGACTTGCAGGATTGTTTGTAAAGATTGAAAGCAGCGTATTTTATTGTGCTTTCGTGGTTCTGGGCACAAAATAGACACCTGAGTGTAGGGGCCCCTGAACTTTAAAGTTCATTCCTTTCATGGTAATTCTTCCTTTGAAATATATAGTCTGGGAACATTTGTCTCTAGACCTTCTTGTTTCAATTTCTTTCTTTTTTTTTTTTTTTTATTATACTTTAAGTTCTAGGATACATGTGCACAATGTGCAGGTTTGTTACATATGTATACATGGGCCATGTTGGTGTGCTTCACCCATTAACTCGTCATTTACATTAGGTATACCTCCTAATGTGATCCCTCTCCACTACCCCCTCCCCACAATAGGACCCGGTGTGTGATGCTCCCCTTCCTGTGTCCAAGTGATCTCATTGTTCAGTTCCCACCTATGAGTGAGAACATGCAGTATTTGGTTTTCTGTTCTTGTGATAGTTTGCTGAGAATGATGGTTTCCAGCTGCATCCATGTCCCTACAAAGGACACGAACTCATCCTTTTTTATGGCTGCATAGTATTCCATGGTGTGTATGTGCCACATTTTCTTAATCCAGTCTGTCACTGATGGACATCTGGGTTGATTCCAAGTCTTTGCTACTATGAATAGAGCCGCAATAAACATACGTGTGCATGTGTCTTTATAGCAGCATGACTTATAATCCTTTGGGTATATTCCCAGTAATGGGATGGCTGGGTCAAATGGTATTTCTAGTTCTACATCCTTGAGGAATCGCCACACTGTTTTACACAATGGTTGAACTAGTTTACAGTCCTACCAACAGTGTAAAAGTGTTCCTATTTCTCCACATCCTCTCCAGCACCTGTTGTTTCCTGACTTTTTAATGATTGCCATTCTAACTGGTGTGAGATGGTATCTCATTGTGGTTTTGATTTGCATTTCTCTGATGGCGAGTGATGATGAGCATTTTTTCATGTGTCTGTTGGCTGTATGAATGTCTTCTTTTGAGAATTGTCTGTTCATATCCTTTGCTCACTTTTTGATGGGGTTTTTTTTCTTGTAAATTTGTTTGAGTTCTTTATAGTTCTGGATATTAGCCCTTTGTCAGATGAATAGATTGCAAAAATTTTCTCCCATTCTGTAGGTTGCCTGTTCACTCTGATGGTATTTTCTTTTGCTGTGCAGAAGCTCTTGAGTGTAATTAGATCCCATTTGTCAATTTTGGCTTTTGTTGTTGTTGCTTTTGGTGTTTTACACATGAAGTACTTGCCCATGCCTATGCCTGAATGGTATTACCTAGGTTTTCTTCTAGGGTTTTTATGGTTTTATGTCTAACATTTAAGTCTCTAATCCATCTTGAATTAATTTTCATATAAGGAGTAAGGAAAGGATCCAGTTGCAGCTTTCTACTTATGGCTAGCCAATTTTCCCAGCACCATTTATTAAATAGGGAATCCTTTCCCCATTTCTTGTTTTAGTCAGGTTTGTCAAAGATCAGATGGCTGTAGATGTGTGGTATTATTTCTGAGGGCTCTGTTCTGTTCCATTGGTCTATATCTCTGTTTTGGTACTGGTACCATGCTGTTTGAAGTCAGGTAGCGTGATGCCTCCAGCTTTGTTCTTTTGGCTTAGGATTGTCTTGGCGATGCGGGGTCTTTTTTGGTTCCACATGAACTTTAAAGCAGTTTTTTCCAATTCTGTGAAGAAACTCATTGGTAGCTTAATGGGGATGGCATTGAATCTATAAATTACCTTGGGCAGTATTGTCATTTTCACAATATTGATTCTTCCTATCCATGAGCATGGTATGTTCTTCCATTTGTTTGTGTCCTCTTTGATTTCACTGAGCAGTGGTTTGTAGTTCTCCTTGAAGAAGTCCTTTACATCCCTTGTAAGTTGGATTCCTAGGTATTTTATTCTCTTTGAAGCTATTGTGAATGGGAGTTCATTCACGATTTGGCTCTCTGTTTGTCTGTTACTGGTGTATAAGAATGCTTGTGATTTTTGCACATTGATTTTGTATCCTGAGACTTTGCTGAAGTTGCTTATCAGCTTAAGGAGATTTTGGGCTGAGACAATGGGGTTTTCTAAATATACAGTCATGTCATCTGCAAACAGGGACAATCTGACTTCTTCTTTTCCTAACTGAATACCCTTTTTTTCTTTCTCTTGCCTGACTGCCCTAGCCAGAACTTCCAACACTATGTTGAATAGGAGTGGTGAGAGAGGGCATCCCTGTCTTGTGCCAGTTTTCAAAGGGAATGCTTCTAGTTTTTGCCCATTCAGTATGATATTGGCTGTGGGTTTGTCATAAATAGCTCTTATTATTTTGAGATACGTTCCATCAATACCGAATTTTTTGAGAGTTTTTAGCATGAAGGGCAGTTGAATTTTGTCAAAGGCCTTTTCTGCATCTATTGAAATAATCATGTGGTTTTTGTCTTTGGTTCTGTTTATATGCTGGATTACGTTTATTGATTTGCGTATGTTGAACCAACCTTGCATCCCAGGGATGAAGCCCACTTGATCATGGTGGATAAGCTTTTTGATGTGCTGCTGGATTCGGTTTGCCAGTATTTTATTGAGGATTTTTGCATCGAAGTTCATCATGGATATTGGTCTAAAATTCTGTTTTTTTGTTGTGTCTCTGTCAGGCTTTGGTATCAGAATGATGTTGGCCTCGTAAAATGAGTTAGGGAGGATTCCCTCTTTTTCCATTGATTGGAATAGTTTCAGAAGGAATGGTACCAACTCCTCCTTGTACCTCTGGTAGAATTCGGCTGTGAATCTGTCTGTTCCGGGCCTTTTTTTTGGTTGGTAGGCTATTAATTATTGCCTCCATTTCAGAGCCTGCTACTGGTCTTTTCAGGGATTCAACTTCTTCCTGGTTTAGTCTTGGGAGAGTGTAAGTGTCCAGGAAATTACCCATTTCTTCTAGGTTTTCTAGTTTATTTGTGTAGAGGTGTTTATAGTATTCTCTGATGGTAGTTTGTATTTCTGTGGGGTCGGTAGTGATATCCCCTTTATCATTTTTTTTGTGTTTATTTGATTCTTCTCTCTTTTCTTTTTTATTAGTCTTGCTAGTGGTCTATCAATTTTATTGATCTTTTCAAAAAACCAGCTCCTGGATTCATTGATTTTTTGGAGGGTTTTTTGTGTCTTTCTCTCCTTCAGTTCTGCCCTGATCTTAGTTATTTTCTGCCTTCTGCTAGCTTTTGAAGTGTTTGCTCTTGCTTCTCTAGTTCTTTTAATTGTGATGTTAGGGTGTCCATTTTAGATCTTTCCTGCTTTCTCTTGTGGGCATTTAGTGCTATAAATTTCCCTCTACACACTGCTTTAAATGTGTCCCAGAGATTCTGGTATGTTGTATCTTTGTCCTCATTGGTTTCAAAGAACGTCTTTATTTCTGCCTTCATTTCGTTATGTACCCAGTAGTCATTCAGGAGCAGGTTGTTCAGTTTCCATGTAGTTGAGTGGTTTTGATTGAGTTTCTTAGTCCTGAGTTCTAGTTCGATTGCACTGTGGTCTGAGAGACAGTTTGTTATAATTTCTGTTCTTTTACATTTTCTGAGGAGTGCTTTACTTCCAACTATGTGGTCAATTTTGGAATAAGTGTGATGTGGTGCTGAGAAGAATGTATATTCTGTTGATTTGGGGTGGAGAGTTCTGTAGATGTCTATTAGTTCCACTTGGTGCATAGTTGAGTTCAATTCCTGGATATCTTTGTTAACTTTCTGTCTCACTGATCTGTCTAATGTTGACGGTGGGGTGTTGAAGTCTCCCTTTATTATTGTATGGGAGTCTAAGTCTCTTTGTAAGTCTCTAAGGACTTGCTTTATGAATCTGGGTGCTCCTGTATTGGGTGCATATATATTTAGGATAGTTAGCTCTTCCTGATGAACTGATCCCTTTACCATTGTGTAACAGCCTTCTTTGTCTCTTTTGATCTTTGATGGTGTAAAGTCTGTTTTATCAGAGACTAGGATTGCAACCTCTGCCTTTTTCTTGTTTTCCATTTGCTTGGTAGATCTTCCTCCATCCCTTTATTTTGAGCCTATGTGTGTCTCTGTATGTGAGATGGGTCTCCTGAATACAGCAAACTGATGGGTGTTGACTCTTTATCGAATTTGCCAGTCTGTGTCTTTTAATTGGACCATTTAGTACATTTACATTTAAGGTTAATATTGTTATGTGTGAACTTGATCCTGTCATTATGATATTAGCTGGTTATTCTGCTCGTCAGTTGATGCAGTTTCTTCCTGGCATCGATGGACTTTACATTTTGACATGTTTTTGCAATGGCTGGTACCGGTTGTTCCTTTCCATGTTTAGTGCTTCCTTCAGGATCTCTTGTAGGGCAGGCCTGGTGGTGACAAAATCTCTAAGCATTTGCTTGTCTGTAAAGGATTTGATTTCTATTTCTCCTTCACTTATGAAACTTAGCTTGGCTGCATATGAAATTGTGGGTTGAAAATTCTCTTCTTTAAGAATGTTGAATATTGGCCCCCACTCTCTTCTAGCTTGTAGAGTTTCTGCCGAGAGATCTGCTGTTAGTCTGATGGGCTTCCCTTTATGTGTAACCCGACCTTTCTCTCTGGCTGCCCTTAACATTTTTTCCTTCATTTCAACTTTGGGGATTCTGACAATTATGTGTCTTGGAGTTGCTCTTCCCGAGGAGTATCATTGTGGCATTCACTAAGTTTCCTGAATTTGAATGTTGGCCTGCCTTACTAGGTTGGGGAAGTTCTCCTGGATGATATCCTGAAGAGTGTTTTCCAACTTGGTTCCATTTTCCCCGTCACTTTCAGGCACACCAATCAGACGTAGATTTGGTCTTTTCACATAATCCCATATTTCTTGGAGGCTTTGTTCATTTCTTTTTACTCTTTTTTCTCCATGCTTCTTTTCTTGCTTTGTTACATTCATTTGATCTTCAATCACTGATACTCTTTCTTCCAGTAGATTGAGTTGGTTACTGAAACTTGTGCATTTGTCACGTAGTTCTCGTGTTATGGTTTTCATCTCTATCAGTTCTTTTAAGGTCTTCTCTGCACTGATTATTCTAGTTATCCATTCATCCATTCTTTTTTCAAGGTTTTTAATTTCTTTGCACTGGTTACGTAGTTCCTCCCCTAGCTCTAAGAAGTTTGATCAACTGAAGCCTTCTTCTCTCAACTTGTCAAAGTCGTTCTCCATCCAGCTTTGTTCCATTGCTGGCGATGAGCTGCGTTCCTTTGGAGTGCGAGATGCACTCTGTTTTTTTGAATTTCCAGCTTTTCTGCACTGCTTTTTCCCCATCTTTGTGGTTTTATCTGCCTTTGGTCTTTGATGATGGTGATGGACTGATGGGGTTTTGGTGTGGGTGTCCTTTCTGTTTGTTAGTTTTCCTTCTAACAGTCAGGACCCTCAGCTATAGGTCTGTTGGAATTTGCTTGAGGTCCACTCCAGACCCTGTTTGCCTGGGTATCAGCAGTGGAGGCTGCAGAAGATAGAATATTGCTGAACAGTGAATGTTGCTGCCTGATCCTTGCTCTGGAAGCTTCATCTTAGGGGTGTTCCCCGCTGTGTGAGGTGTGAGGTGTAGTTCTGCACCTAGTGGCGGATGTCTCCCAGTTAGGCTAGTCAGGGGTCAGGGACCCACTTGAGCAGCAGTCTGTCCGTTCTCAGATCTCAACCTGTGTGCTGGGAGATACACCACTCTCTTCAAAGCTATCAGACAGGACATTTACCTCTGCCAATGTTTGTGCTGCTTTTTATTTAGCTATGCCCTGTCCCCAGAGGAGGAGTCTACAAAGGCAGGCAGGCCTCCTTGAGCTGTGGTGGGCTCCACCCAGTTCGAGCTTCCAGGTGGCTTTGTTTACCTATTTAAGCCTCAGCAATGGCGGGCGCCCCTCCCCTAGCCTCACTGCCGCCTTGCAGTTAGATCTCAGACTGCTGTGCTAGCAATGAGGGAGGCTCCATGGGCATGGGACCCTCCCGGCCAGGTGTAGGATATAATCTCCTAGTGTGCCGTTTGCTAAGACCCTTGGTAAAGTGCAGTATTAGGGTGGGAGTTACCCGATTTTCCAGGTGTTGTGTGTCTGTTTCCCTTGGCTAGGAAAAGGGATTCCCTTCCCCTTTGCACTTCCCAGGTGAGGCTATGCCTCCCCCTGCTTCAGCTCTCGCTGGTTGGGCTGCACCAGCTGACCAGCTCTGATTGTTCAGCACTCTCCAGTGAGATGAACCCGGTATCTCAGTTGAAAATGCAGAAATCACCCATCTTCTGTGTCACTCACACTGGGAGCTGGAGGCTGGAGCTGTTCCTATTCGGCCATCTTGGGCGTGCTTGTTCGGTATTTATTTTTTCACCTGTTTATCCACTAGCTGGTAAGTCATTTGAAGGCAATAATTATGCCTTATTCATTTTTTTTGTCCTTCAAAGCATTGATATAGGATCTCTTGCATAGCAGTTTCGTGATACCTGTTTGTTGCCCCAGAATAACAAATTCTCAAAGTTGGAAAGGAACTTAGAGATCATAAGACACCACCCCATATCCAGGAATGAATTTCCTCCCAAACCTCCAGGGTAAATGGCACTCCACCTCTCCATGGTGCTTCCAGTGATAGGGAGCCTGCTGCCTCCCACAGCAGCCCACCCCATGGTTGGACAGCTGGTATTGCTGGAAAGTGTTCCTTTGTACTGTGTTGAGATTTCAGCCAGCCTAGTGTGATAGTTCAAGACTCTAATCCCAGCTACTCAGGAAGCTGAGGTGGGAGGATGCTTGAGGCCCAGAGTTTGAGATCAGCTGGAGCAACACAGCAACACTATGTCTCAAAAAATAAAAATAAAAATAAAATAAGAAAAGAGAGAGAGAGAGAGAGAAAGTTGCTTTCCTGCAACGTCTACTCATAGTGCATTTTGCTGCTCTCAGAGCCACATATAGTTCCTTCATGGGTCCATCTTACAACCCTTCAAGTATTTGAAGCAGGTTTCACGTTATTTGGGATCTAATATTCTCTGTTCCTTTATGTGTTCTTCAAATAAATGTCTTTCAAGATCCTCCATCTCTCCTCTAGGGGTCTGGTTAGCCAAAATTTCTCAAAACATGCAGAGCCTGGAATGAACCCCACACAACAGTGAGGCAAAACCAGCAGGGAGTAGAGCTGGATAAGGCTTCTGTTCATATACTTATGAACACTTAACTTTTCTGGCAGTGGTCCTCTAACACCAATGTAACTAATAGTCGACTGAAGCACCCATGTTGTCTCCTGTAAACCACTGTGCAGTCCAATCTTACTCATTCCAGGCTTGTACAGCTGGGTTTAGAAACCAGGTAAATGGCTTTATATTTATCCTTCTTAATTGGTTGTCCTCATTTATCAAGCCTGTTGAGATGCTTTTAAAAGCCCGGTTCCATGAGGAATAATGTTCCTTCCCTCTGGTGTTATTGTGAGGATTGTGTGAATCAATGCATGCAAAGCACCTAAAATACCATGCACATAGTAGGTACTCAATAAATAATAGTTCATGTGATTATGGCCAACCAAATTTGAATTAAATAATGAATTCTAAATTCTCTGACACCTCCAGTATTCTCGGATACCAGAAACAAATATTATTTTTTAGGGTAAACAAGTAATTTGGGACACCTGATTCTGTTTTATTACTCAACCTAACATTTTTATTTGTTGCATGTTTTAAAAACTCTGCCTGTAACTAAAAAGGAGTAGAAATAACTTAGGTCACAAAGCAAAACATTCCTTATCCTTACTCGACAAGTATGTTATCCAAGTGATGTAAACAGTGAGATCATCAGATGAATGACTGTCAAAAGGAAAAGGGTTGCTGAGAAAATATAGTCAGAAGCATCCATCAAAAATGGATGAAGTGGCAGTTTCAACACTGGGAGTGAGACTGATAAATATAAACAAAACATGATGCCAAAAAAGATATGGTTTTGTATTTAGTGCAGATTTGAGGTAACAAATGAAATAATTTGATATATGTAGGCATATCATATGAGTTTTATATAGCTATAAGGAGTGACTTTTAGCTGATTGCATTATTAGGGCCCTGAAGTTATCGAGCCTGTAATGTCTAATTTCCCAAAGTGTAGTTCAAGGACTTCATGCATCAGAATCACCTGGGCGCTTGTTTAAAATGATTACTAGGTATTGTCCTAAACCACTAAATCATAATCACTAAAGACTGGGCCCAGGAATCTGAACATTAACAAGCTTTCCAATTGATTCTGATGTCTACAAAAGGTTGAGAACCTCTGCAGTATAGTGTAGTTACTGCTTGGAGGAAAGAGAGAAAATCTCACCACCCCTACTGCAGGGACACGAATCTACTATATGCCTTGTCACTCCCTTAGAAGCTATTAACTTGAAAGCTAAATCTCTCCCTTGATCTGCCTCACTCATTCTGGATCATAGTACAGATCATATAGAAAAACTCAGATCTCCACAGCCATGAAACCTCTGAAATCACTCAGCAAGATAACCTTCCCAGGAGGAAGCTAATTCCTGAGAGATCAGAGAACAGTACCCTGTGGCCCTCTCAAGAGGAGGCTGTTCTTTTCATATACTTGATAATACAGCAATCATTGCTCAGGAGAGCAATGAGATTTCTAAAACTGGTTAGGCCAATCATGACTTATTCTGTACGCTGGGTAGAGGCTCTCTTCCCTGAGGTTAAGAAATGTCCACTGCGTGTTTATCTGGGAAGAAGTAGGAGACTGGCTACTGGGTTGGCAATGGTTTATGTCTGACATGTCTCCTGCTACCTCCTTCCCCCCATCACATACACTCATGTGCATGTGTGCATACATGCGTGCGTGCACACACACACACACACGTAGGCACACACAGGCACACATACTCCATTCTCCAGCCACACTGGTGTTTCTTTCATCTTCGGATTTTTCCATATTCTGTTCCCGCTGTCTGATAATCTTTTCACCTTCTTCTTCACCAGACTAATACCCGCACAGTTTTTAGGTCTCCCTAAAATGTCTCTTGCCCTGGGAAGTATTCCCTGACAACCCCTCCTGAGTCAAGTACCCTTGCTGTGTTCTTTCATTACAGTGCATGTCCCTTATCTTCATGTTTAAATACCTTACAATAGTACTGGTTTAAGTATCAGTCTTTTCTACAACATCTTTCTCAGCACACATGGTAGAAAGAGGACATGCTGCCTTTCTTATCTTTGCATTCCCAGTAGCTGTAACAGTACGAGGTCCATCATGGCATTTGTTGGGTAAATGAACAGTCTCCTTCTGAGCTGGGCTTACATTTTATTAATCACCAGGTTTTCATAATTTGAGGACACATTCGAAATCCTGAGAGATAAAGAGACCTCAGATAGATGCCAAAATAGGTATGAGGAGTTTTGCAGCTACAGAAGAATGCATCATCTGACAACGAGCTGATTGTAGAAATTAGGCAATTTCCTGGGTGAGAGTCTGCCTTCTGACCTGAGGTACTGACAGACCCAGCCAGTGTCCAGGCAGTGTGACAGAAGCTAGCATAGTTGTGTTTCTCTGGGCCACCCAGACTGATGAGCCTCCCTCCTTGCTTTTCTCTACTCTTCCTCCTGTGTGGATCTTCATGTCTGGGGCCGGGGAATGCAGACAGCACGTCTCTCTGGTCTTTTTAATTTTGTCATCTAGTCTTAATACCCTTCCTCTTTCCTTCCTCATTTCTCACTACTTACGCCAGGTCAAACACTAGTGGCTTTTCTTTCTTTTGTGTATAGTAGACAAGAAATTAAGCGTAGTTAAAACAGGAAGCTTTAGGTTAGATACTACCTTAGAATACTATGAAAAATGGAATAATAAGGGGCAAATAAGAAATAAGAGATAATTAAGATAATAAGAGGCAAACATCTAAGATTATCTAGAGAGTGTTGAGAATCAAAGTTGGTCTTTTTCGGAGAGAAAACAGTCAATCGCTTTCTTAAACTTTCCTTTATACTAATATTTAATTATCTGTCTCATGCTGCAAGCAGCCAGGTAACCTGAAAGAGAAGGGCTGCCATGATATCTGTTGCATTATTCTTCATTTTTAAAGCAAAAGCAAAGTTCCTTATTGAAATAGCCAACATTAAACAAAGCCATTTAAAATGACATAACAAATGTATGAAAAAGACAAGATTCAAAGAAGTAACTTAGGTAAAATCAGCAATCTTTCTCACATTGTTATTTATGAACGTTCAATCCAGCCCTGATTTATCTTCTCAGGTTTTTGCAAAGGTTCCTTTCTAACTCATCTTGAGTTCTTATATTATTAACACTCCCTAAACATCTTATTGAGACAAATTAGGGATTTCAGGCTATCTTAATATGAAAAACTTTACCCATCTGCCACAACTTCCTTCGGTCACAGGCACACGTATTCTTTACCCTGCTTAACTATTAGGACTAAATCTAGAACCTGGATTGCCTTCCCTTTGGCTCAACTGCTGCTGCTGCTGCTTCTTTTACTTATTTTCAACATAAACAGAAGAAGAACAATTTGTCATGTTAGCTGTCTGTGACAGTAGCATGAACCTCTGTGACTTTTTCATGACAAGGAAGTCATATTTTTTCCTCCTCAGAAAAAGAATAGTAGCTATTCCTCTACTAAAACAGCTTTTCCTCACAAAACAGCTTTTCCTCACTGGGAAACCCTTAAGTTTGCATAAAACAAAGAGTTTTATGCAAAGCATAAAGTTATGCTTTATGCATAGCAGTTGCTCTACAAGGTTGTTGATGAAACAAAGTTCTTCCAGTTAAAGAAACCATGTGCCTGGCATATAAGACAAGCATCAAACACACACACACATACACACACACATGTGCAAATTGAAAATTCACCAATGCTTTATAAGGATACTCAACAACCCCCTTTTACCACAATCCCCCCTGAAAAAAGTCAGATGAACACTCATGTGCCATGATCACATAACCTCATTTCTTTTGGTGTCTAATGTTATTTTTCTCCCTAAACCCCAACCTGCAGAAATACCACAGGCTGCCGGCAAAAGAACTAGTTGATCCGCTGAATCAATGAATCCTGGATCCACCCTTGGAAAACCGATTAGCTTTCTCTGCAATCAGGATCATTCAGGGGAGCAGAGTAACCACATGGAAAACCACCTTCTTCCCACTCTCCTACACTGAACATTTTATTCTTGGTGTCCTTACCTCCTATGTGTATCACAGGATGAGGCAGTGGAATAGTTAGCTGATCCCCAGGTTTTCCTGTCACCTGTACCTGCCTTGTGGGTTGTTACGCTGAGCCAAATTATTCCAGAGGAGGTGAATTCCAGAAAGAAATTTCTTTTCAACAATTCAGTAGAGTTTCATATTTTCAGAATACAGTCCCAAATTATAGGTAGAGTCATTCTTTTTCTAGTGATTTATATTTACATTTGATATTCTAAACTAGTAATCAAATCTCTCCCCTCTTACATGTATATAGACGGAATATTTAGGCAAGGAGAGAGAGATATCAGCAACAGCTTAATATGTACTGACTACTCCATGTCCAAAGCTCCATTTATTGCCTCATTTAATCCTCAGACACTCCTGTAGATTAGATACTATAATTATCTCCACTGTACAGATAAGGAAGCTGAGATTTAAAAAGTCAGTAATGTGCCCAAGGTCAAATAGTTATCAGAACTGGGATATAAACCTGGAATCTGACCCTTACTTCATTGCCACTAAGCTCTTTCAAAGCTCCTGGCTGGTACAACCAAAGAGGATATGGCCAGAGGTAGGGTGGGAATCCTGGTTCTGTTCCATCATATTTAGGCTCCACTGGATGGGGAGGAGACTTATTGGCCACTGAGAGAAGCCGAGAGTTCTGCCCTTCTATCTAAAGAACAAAAAGAAATAAGAATATAGAAAGGTTTCTTACCTACATACCCAAGGCCCATAGTTTTAGTGACATCTTGTAACTTCATTCACTCCTGGGGAGTTGTGGTGGTAAAAGTTTATTGTTAATTTTGTGAGGTTTTGTTTCTGTTTGTTTGTTTGGCAGAAATCTTATGCATGGCACTCTGTTCTTCATGACCCAAGATCTGCTCTTAAATCCCCTTCTTCGAATGAGCAGTTCAAAGGAGTGTAGTGATTATTTACATTCATAATTCATATTAGTGACAGAAGTGATATGAAAATTACCCAATCCTAAATCCTTATAGAAATAGTGTTTTCTCTCACTTTGTGGCTTGTGATAAGCTAGCACAATATGGAGGGCAAGATAGAAAAGTGTTTCAACTCCATACACACTGCTGCAGAGAAGCAAATGCCCTGCCAATGGTGCTGATTCACCGCCAAGTCGCAATATTTTGAAAGGAATCAATTGAGTTATCCTGGGTGCAATCTTTAACCAGTCCCTCTTCCTTTCATGCATACATATTCATCACTTTCATCAGAAAATAATCCATTCTGGAGTGGCAGCTGCTTTCTAAATAAATTGCTGTTCCTTAGCAGCTGAATCCAACAGGCTGTTTTTCTCACTTCGGTGAATTTGTTCTGACAACACTGCACACCAGTCATTTGCTCTTTTCCTTTCATGATTTGGTTTTATTATTAATCTATTCATTATGTTTATTGGCTCTGTCCATTATTTAAGAGCCTCAGTGCATATTTACAAGTACAATAAAAAGAGACAGCCTCAGCCATTGTAGCATACAGGCTAACAGGCAGTCAAGACATAAAATGATCCTTCTCTCTTCACCTCTGACTAAAGCTATGTGGGGCTGTCGGGTTGACAAACCGAATCAACGAGCTAGTACAACATGATTCAGTCAAACAGTCAGATAACGCAATCAAGCAATTGGTTTGCTTTATTTTTGCTCCACTTAATCCAAATTTAAGGTTTAATTGTTCTTTTAAAAATTGTATATAACCCACATACCATAAACTTCACCCTTTAAAGTGTGCAATTCAGTGGTTTTTAGTATATTCACAAAGTTATGTAGTCATCACTACTATATAATTCCAGAACATTTTCATCACCCCTAAAAGAAATCCATACCTATTAGCAGTCACTTGCCTTCTCCCTTCCTCCTGGCCCCTAATGACCATTAATCTACTTTCTATCTCTCTGGATTTGCTTATTCTGGACATTTTACATAAATAAAATCATATAATATGTGGCCTTTTATGTCTGGCTTCTTTCACATAGCATAATGTTTTCAAGGTTCATCCATATTTTGGCATGTATCAGTACTTTAATCATTTTTATGGCTGAATAATATCCCTTGGTGTAGATGTGCCACATTTTATACATTCATCAGTTAATGGACATTTGGGTTGTTTCCACTTTTGGACTATTACGAATAATTCTGCTAGAAACACTTGTGTACAAGTTTTTGTGTGAACATATGTTTCATTTCTCTTGAGTATATTCATAGGAGTGGAATTTCTGGGTCATAACTTTATATTTAACATTTTGAGGAACTGCCAAACTGTTTGTTCCAAAGTGGCTGCACCATTTTACCTTCCCAACAGTAATGTACAAGAGTTGTAATTTCTCCACGTCTTCACCAACACTTGTTATTATCTTGTTGATAGCCATCCTAGTAGATGTGATGTGATATCTCACTGACCGTATTCATAATTACTTTTTTCCTGATGGCTAATGATGTTGTACCGATTTACATATGCTTATTGCCCATCTATATATCTTCTTTAGAGAAATATTTATTCAGCTATTTTGTCCATTTTTAAATTGGGTTATTTGTTCTTTTATTGTGAATTTTAAGGTATGTATTTAATCACATATATGATTAGAAAATACTTTCTCCAGTCCTGTGGGTTGTCTTCTTGCTTCTTAATAGCATCCTTTGAAACACAAAAGCTTTTAATTTTTAGGAAGTCTGATTTATGCATTTTTTTCTTGATTGCTTGTGCTTTGCTTTTGATGTTATATTTGAGAATTCATTGTATAATCTAAGGCCATGATGATTTACATCTATATTTTATTCTAAGAGTTTCATAGTTTTCTTATATCTAGGTCCATTTTAAATTAATTTTTTGTATATTATATGAAATTTGATCCATTTTAAATTAATTTTTGTATATTCTGTGAAATAGGCGTCACATTTCATTCTTTTGCATGTGGCTATTCAGTTGTTCCAGCAACATTTGTTGAAAACACTATTCTTTCCTCCTTTGAATTGTCTTAGTACCGTTGTTGAAAGTCAACTGATCATAAATGTATGAACTTATTTCTGGATTCTCAATCCAATTCCATGGATTGATTGATTGACTGATTTTTGAACAAGGTCTTGCCGTGTCACCCAGGCTGGAATGCAGTGGTACAATCACAGCTCATTGCAGCCTCAAACTCCTGGACTCAGGCGATCCTCCTGCCCCAACCTAGGACTAGTAGTTAGGACTACAAGCACACAGCCCCATGCACTGCTAACATTGATTTAAATGGCTTGCTTACTGTAATCAGTTTTGGAATCACAAAGTGTGAGCTTTCCAATTTGTTCTTCTTTTTCAATATCATGTTGGGTCCTTTGCTTTTTCATGTAAATTTTAGGATCAGCTTGTCAATTTCTGCAAAAAGGGAAAGCAGATGGTATTTTAATAAAGGTGTTAAATCTGTAGATCAATTTGGTGAATATTGCCATCTTAACAATATTAATTATTCCAATCCATGAACACAGAATGTCTTTCCATTTATTTATGTCTTTTCAAATTTATTTCAGTGACATTCAAGAACAATCCAATAATTGTTCTTTATTGAAATAAACAGGTGGTTCAGAGGCCTAGAGAGACATAGAATGAATTAATATCCCCCTCTCTCATTTTCCCTGTCTTTCATTGTTTCTCTTGCCCTCTCACTCTCATTTTCTCTCTTGGCTTCATTATAAAGCAGCAGAAAAACACATTTTAAAAATATTGGAAAGAAATCTTATTATTAACACCACATTTAAAAAAATAAGCACAATCCCACTAGTAGTCCCAGCACTGGTTATTTCCACCAGAGACACAAACAACACACATTCTGTTTCTTGTATAGCAATTGCACTTCACTATAGAAATACAAACCTTTCTAGGTGTCAATATAGTCTAATGGCAACATTTTATGTTACAACTGGTGAGCACTAGGGCATAGCTAGCAGATGATCTGCAGCTTTTCTCTCAAATTAACCCGAATATGGAGTCTACTCAATGTATTCTTGATTTATAGAATTTCGTGAATGTAAAACACACACACACACACACACACACACACACGGCTTAGCCCTACTAAAACAGATGTTTACAAAAACAGAATCTGTTCCCTCAAGAAGGTAACAGGCTGGGCAAGGTGGCTTGCGCCTGTAATCCCAGTTGTTTGGAAGGCCAAGGCCGGAGGATTGCTTGAGGTTAGGAGTTTGAGACCAGCATGGGCAACAGTGAGACTCATCTCTACAAAAAATACAAAAATTAGCCAAGTGTGATAGTGTGTGCCTGTTGTCCCAGTTACTCAAGAGGCTGAGGTGGAGGACTGCTTGAGCCCCGAAGTTTGAGGTTGCAGTGAACTATGATCATGCCACTGCACTCCAGCCTGAGTAACAGGGCAACAGAGTGAGACCCTGTCTCTAAAACAAACAACAACAAAAAAACAACAGTTTGTTTAGGAAGAGACCATGCACATATGAAACCATTTGGTAGTGGTGTAGCAGGGCCCATTGCAATAATATCAAATGGACGGCCAAGGAAGACCACAAATGAGAGATAAGACAAGAAAAGGATGACACGGGGATACTTGTGTGGTCCCTGCCTACCACACGCTTTCCATCTCGTGCAAAAATGTCCATCTGAGTGTCTCCAATTAAGAAAGACGTTTTAGGCATCGTGCAAATGCTCTCTTCTCTCTTGGTCTTCCTAGGGACTGCTCTTTCCCTTCTGGGTCTTCATGATCATTGTTTCAATGATGCCCTTCCCAGCATGTTCCACCACCACTTTCACCATGGTGGTGAAATATCCAGCCCTTCATTATTCACTATCCAGCCCTTCATCATCCCCACCATCCAACCTCTCGGCTCCTTATCATGGTTTGTCGGGGCCTCTTGGAGTCATGAAATCCAACCTGATTCCTGGTGATTCATATTAGTAATACCTCGTTGATTCTAGCACATGTCCCCATAAAAATGACTTCACGTTTTTACCCTAGGTCTTCACTCTTAATGAATAATATGTTCTCCCACTTCAGACAGAGATTGTAAGCATAAATATTTCTACCTAAATATATTTCCTACAAGCAGTTTCTCATCTTCCAGTTTCAGAGTAACCATTTTACCTTCTCAAGCACTAACCCCTCAATTTGTAACTCTCCTAGGAGCTTTATCAGGAAGCTAGTTGCAATAAACACATTCCTACTCTCTTAATATCTTTCGTATGTCACTTTCTCTCTCTCTCCCCCCATGGGGGCTCATTTCTTTTCATCTCCAAACAAAACAAAACAAAAATAACAAACAACTTTCTTTCACTCAGGTACCCATTTTGGTCACTGCCTCCTTTTCTTCCTCTTTTGGTGCACATTTTTGTTTTTTTTTTTTAGTATACAATTTGGCTTCCCTTTATTCTCTGTTTACCCATTTTCTTCTCAATATCATGTAATCTGGCATCAACTCTTAACATTAAATCTCTCCTCATCCTTTTTGTCAAACCACATCCCATGCTCCTTCTCTGCCTTTCTTTCTGCTAGAGGTTAGCACAGGGTCCTGTGCTTTTAAGGTTTACAGAGAAATTGACTCTCTGTACTGCTTCTGCCCCACACAGAAGTATGGCACTCTGAACCCTTTCTCATCTTCAGCTTTACTGAAATTTTCAATGAATTCTATAATAAGCACTTTTCCGAAATGTTTCCTATTTTCACGTATTTTCCTCTTTGTGTCCTTAGCTGATTCCCCTTTATCTCCATAGTGCATGGACTGGACATTTATCGTTCCGCATGTCCAGCATCAATTAAAAGGACTTTTCTCTTGACTTTTGTTTGATGATGTCTTTCTGATTGTCACCACTACTATTGTGACAAGTGCATAGAAATTTATCTGAAACCTAGTAAAGCTGGAAAACTATGTCTATCTATTTTGGATTGCCTATCTTTAAAGAGATTTATTACAATATTTTCTTAAATTTACTTTTTTTTTCTTTTTTTTCAAGTATACTTTGAGTTCTAGGGTACATGTGCACAACATGCAGGTTTGTTACATATGTATACATGTGCCATGTTGGTATGCTGCACCCATTAACTCATCATTTACATTAGGTATATCACCTAATGCTATCCCTCCCCGCTCCCTACAATAGGCCCTGGTGTGTGATGTTCCCCTTCCTGTGTCCAAGTGATCTCATTGTTCAATTCCCACCTATGAGTGAGAACATGCGGTATTTGGTTTTCTGTTCTTGCCATAGTTTGCTGAGAATGATGGTTTCCAGCTGCATCCATGTCCCTACAAAGGACACGAACTCATCCTTTTTTATGGCTGCATAGTATTCCATGGTATTTGTGCCACATTTTCTTAATCCAGTCTGTCACTGATGGACATTTGGGTTGATTCCAAGTCTTTGCTACTGTGAATAGTGTTGCAATAAACATACATGTGCATGTATGTTTATAGCAGGATGATTTATAATCCTTTGGGTATATACCCAGTAATGGGATGGCTGGGTCAAATGGTATTTCTAGTTCTAGATCCTTGAGGAATCGCCACACTGTCTTCCACAATGGTTGAACTACTTTACAGTCCCACCAACAGTGTAAAAATGTTCCTATTTCTCCACATCCTCTCCAGCACCTGTTGTTTCCTGACTTTTTAATGATTGCCATTCTAACTGGTGTGAGATGGTATCTCATTGTGGTTTTGATTTGCATTTCTCTGATGGCGAGTAATGATGAGCATTTTTTCGTGTGTCTGTTGGCTGTATGAATGTCTTCTTTTGAGAAGTGTCTGTTCATATCCTTTGACCACTTTCTGATGGGGTTGTTTTTTCTTGTAAATTTGTTTGAGTTCTTTGTAGATTCTGGATATTAGCCCTTTGTCAGATGAGTATATTGCAAAAATTTTCTCCCATTCTGTAGGTTGCCTGTTCACTCTGATGGTATTTTCTTTTGCTGTGCAGAAGCTCTTTAGTTTAGTTAGATCCCATTTGTCAATTGTAGCTTTTGTGGCCGTTGCTTTTGATGTTTTAGATATAAAGTCCTTGCCCATGCCTATGTCTTCAATGGTATTACCTAGGTTTTCTTCTGGGTGTTTTATGGTTTTAGGTCGCCTATGTCTTCAATGGTATTACCTAGGTTTTCTTCTAGGGTTTTTATGGTTTTAGGTCTAACATTTAAGTCTCTCATCCATCTTGAATTAATTTTCGTATAAGGAGTAAGGAAAGGATCCAGTTTCAGCTTTCTACTTACGGCTAGCCAATTTTCTCAGCACCATTTACTAAATAGGAAATCCTATCCTTTCCCCATTTCTTGTTTTTGTCAGGTTTGTCAAAGATCAGATGGTTGTAGATGTGTGGTATTATTTCTGAGGGCTCTGTTCTGTTCCATTGGTCTACATCTCTGTTTTGGTACCGGTACCATGCTGTTTTGGTTACTATAGCCTTGTAGTATAGCTTGAAGTCAGGCAGTGTGCCTCCAGCTTTGTTCTTTTGGCTTAGGATTTTCTTGGCAACGCAAGCTCTATTTTGGTTCCATATGAACTTTAAAGCAGTTTTTTCCAATTCTGTGAAGAAACTCATTGGTAGCTTGATGGTCATGGCATTGAATCTATAAATTACCTTGGGCACTATGGCCATTTTCATGAGATTGATTCTTCCTATCCATAAGCATGGTATGTTCTTCCATTTGTTTGTGTCCTCTTTGATTTCACTGAGCAGTGGTTTGTAGTTCACCTTGAAGAGGTCCTTCACATCCCTTGTAAGTTGGATTCCTAGGTATTTTATTCTCTTTGAAGCTATTGTGAATGGGAGTTCATTCACGATTTGGCTCTCTGTTTGTCTGTTACTGGTGTATAAGAATGCTTGTGATTTTTGCACATTGATTTTGTATCCTGAGACTTTGCTGAAGTTGCTTATCAGCTTAAGGAGATTTTGGGCTGAGACAATGGGGTTTTCTAAATATACAGTCATGTCATCTGCAAACAGGGACAATTTGACTTCTTCTTTTCCTAACTGAATACTCTTTTTTTCTTTCTCTTGCCTGATTGCCCTAGCCAGAACTTCCAGCACTATGTTGAATAGGAGTGGTGAGAGAGGGCATCCCTGTCTTGTGCCAGTTTTCAAAGGGAATGCTTCCAGTTTTTGCCCATTCAGTATTATATTGGCTATGGGTTTGTCATAAATAGCTCTTATTATTTTGAGATACGTTCCATCAATACCGAATTTTTTTGAGAGTTTTTAGCATGAAGGGCAGTTGAATTTTGTCAAAGGCCTTTTCTGCATCTATTGAGATAATCATGTGGTTTTTGTCTTTGGTTCTGTTTATATGCTGGATTACGTTTATTGATTTGCGTATGTTGAACCAACCTTGCGTCCCAGGGATGAAGCCCACTTGATCATGGTGGATAAGCTTTTTGATGTGCTGCTGGATTCGGTTTGCCAGTATTTTATTGAGGATTTTTGCATCGAAGTTCATCATGGATATTGGTCTAAAATTCTGTTTTTTTGTTGTGTCTCTGTCAGGCTTTGGTATCAGAATGATGTTGGCCTCGTAAAATGAGTTAGGGAGGATTCCCTCTTTTTCCATTGATTGGAATAGTTTCAGAAGGAATGGTGCCAGCTCCTCCTTTTACCTCTGCTAGAATTCGACTGTGAATCCATCTGTTCCTGGACTTTTTTGGTTGGTAGGCTATTAATTATTGCCTTAATTTCAGTGGCTGCTATTGGTCTAATCAGGGATTCGACTTCTTCCTGGTTTAGTCTTGGGAGAGTGTATGTGTCCAGGAATTTATCCATTTCTTCTAGGTTTTCTAGTTTATTTGCATAGAGGTGTTTATAGTATTCTCTGATGGTAGTTTGTATTTCTGTGGGGTCGGTGGTGATATCCCCTTTATCATTTCTTATTGTGTCTATTTGATTCTTCTCTCTTTTCTTCTTTATTAGTCTTGCTAGCGGTCTATCAATTTTATTGATCTTTTCAAAAAACCAGCTCCTGGATTCATTGATTTTTGGAGTTTTTTGTGTCTCTATCTCCTTCAGTTCTGCTCTGATCTTAGTTGTTTCCTGCCTTTGCTAGCTTTTGAAGTGTTTGCTCTTGCTTCTCTAGTTCTTTTAATTGTGATGTTAGGGTGTCCATTTTAGATCTTTCCTGCTTTCTCTTGTGGGCATTTAGTGCTATAAATTTCCCTCTATACACTACTTTAAATGTGTCCCAGAGATTCTGGTATGTTGTATCTTTGTTCTCATTGGTTTCAAAGAACATCTTTATTTCTGCCTTCATTTCGTTATGTACCCAGTAGTCATTCAGGAGCAGGTTGTTCAGTTTCCATGTAGTTGAGCGGTTTTGATTGAGTTTCTTAGTCCTGAGTTCTAGTTTGATTGCACTGTGGTCTGAGAGACAGTTTGTTATAATTTCTGTTCTTTTACATTTTCTGAGGAGTGCTTTACTTCCAACTATGTGGTCAATTTTGGAATAAGTGTGATGTGGTGCTGAGAAGAATGTATATTCTGTTGATTTGGGGTGGAGTATTCTGTAGATGTCTATTAGGTCCACTTGGTGCAGTGTTCAGTTCAATTCCTGGATATTCTTGTTAACTTTCTGTCTCCTTGATCTGTCTAATGTTGACAGTGGGATGTTAAAGTCTCATTATTATTGTATGGGAGTCTAAGTCTCTTTGTAAGTCTCTAAGGACTGGCTTTATGAATCTGGGTGCTCCTGTATTGGGTGCATATATATTTAGGATAGTTAGCTCTTCTTGTTGTATTGATCCCTTTATCATTGTGTAACGGCCTTCTTTGTCTCTTTTGATCTTTGATGGTTTAAAGTCTGTTTTATCAGAGACTAGGATTGCAACCTCTGCCTTTTTTTTTGTTTTGCATTTGCTTGGTAGATCTTCCTCCATCCCTTTATTTTGAGCCTATGTGTTTCTCTGTATGTGAGATGGGTCTCCTGAATACAGCAAACTGATGGGTGTTGACTCTTTATCGAATTTGCCAGTCTGTGTCTTTTAATTGGACCATTTAGTCCATTTACATTTAAGGTTAATATTGTTATGTGTGAACTTGATCCTGTCATTATGATATTAGCTGGTTATTTTGCTAGCCAGTTGATGCAGTTTCTTCCTAGCATTGATGGTCTTTACATTTTGGCATGTTTTTGCAATGGTTGGTACCGGTTGTTTCTTTCCATGTTTAGTGCTTCCTTCAGGATCTCTTGTAGGGCAGACCTGGTGGTGACAAAATCTCTAAGCATTTGCTTGTCTGTAAAGGATTTTACTTCTCCTTCACTTATGAAACTTAGTTTGGCTGGATATGAAATTCTGGGTTGAAAATTCTTTTCTTTAAGAATGTTAAATACTGGCCCCCACTTTCTTCTGACTTGTATAGTTTCTGCTGAGAGATCTGCTGTTAGTCTGATGGGCTTCCCTTTGTGGGTAACCGACTTTTCTCTCTGGCTGCCCTTAACATTTTTCCTTCATTTCAACTTTGGTGAATCTGACAATTATGTGTCTTGGAGTTGCTCTTCTCGAGGAGTATCTTTGTGGCATTCTCTGTATTTCCTGAATTTGAATATTGACCTGCCTTGCTAGGTTGGGGAAGTTCTCCTGGATGATATCCTGCAGAGTGTTTTCCAACTTGGTTCCATTCTCCCTGTCACTTTCAGGCACACCAATCAGATGTAGATTTGGTCTTTTCACATAATCCCATACATCTTGGAGGCTTTGTTCATTTCTCTTTACTCTTTTTTCTCTAAGCTTCTCTTCTCACTTCATTTCATTCATTTGATCTTCAATGCTGACACTATTTCTTCCAGTTGATTGAGTCAGTTACTGAAGCTTGTGCATTTGTCACATAGTTCTCGTGTCTAGGTTTTCATCTCTATCAGTTCGTTTATGGACTTCTCTGCAGTGGTTATTCTAATTATCCATTCTTCCATTCTTTTTTCAAGGTTTTTAGTTTCTTTGCGCTGGGTACATAGTTCCTCTTTTAGCTTTGAGAAGTTTGATCGACTGAAGCGTTCTTGTCTCAACTTGTCAAAGTCATTCTCCATCTAGCTTTGTTCTGTTGCTGGTGATGAGCTGCGTTCCTTTGGAGAGGGAGATGCGCTCTGAGTTTTTGAATTTCCAGCTTTTCTGCCCTGCTTTTCCCCCATCTTTGTGGTTTTATCTGCCTTTGGTCTTTGATGATGTTGACATACTGATGGGTTTTTGGTGTGGGTGTCCTGTTTGTTAGTTTTCCTTCTAACAGTTAAGACCCTCAACTTCAGGTCTATTGGAGTTTGCTCGAGGTCCACTCCAGACCTTGTTTGCCTGGGTATCAGCAGCAGAGGCTGCAGAAGATAGAATATTGCTGAACAGCAAGTGTTGTTGTCTGATTATTGCTCTGGAAGCCTCGTCTCAGAGGTGTACCCAGCTGTGTGAGGTGTGAGGTGTCAGTCTGCACCTAGTGGGGGATGTCTCCCAGTTAAGCTACTCAGGGGTCAGGGACCCACTTGATCAGGCAGTCTGTCCATTCTCAGATCTCAATCTCCATGCTGGGAGATCCACTGCTCTCTTCTAAGCTGTCAGACAGGGACATTTACATCTGCAGAGGTTTCTGCTGCTTTTTGTTTAGCCATGCCCTGTCCCCAGAGGTGGAGTCTACAGAGGCAGGCAGGCCTCCTTGAGCTCCAGTGGGCTCCACCCAGTTCAAGCTTCCCAGTGGCTTTGTTTACCTACTTAAGCCTCAGCAATGGCGGGTGCCCCTGCCCTAGCCTCGCTGCCGCCTTGCAGTTAGATCTCAGACTGCTGTGCTAGCAATGAGGGAGGCTCTGTGGGCGTGGGACCCTCCGGGCCAGGCATGGGATATAATCTCCTGGTGTGCCGTTTGCTAAGACCCTTGACAAAGCGCAGTATTAGGGTGGGAGTTACCTGATTTTCCAGGTGTTGTGTGTCTCAGTTTCCCTTGGCTAGGAAAAGGAATTCCCTTCCCCCTTGTCCTTCCCCAGGTGAGGTGAGGCCTCACCCTGCTTCAGCTCTCCTGGTTGGGCTGCACCCACTGACCAGCACCAACTGTCTGACATGCCCCAGTGAGATGAACCTGGTACCTCAGTTGAAAATGCAGAAATCACCCTTCTTCTGTGTCACTCACGCTGGGAGCTGGAGGCTGGAGCTGTTCCTATTAGGCCATCTTTGGCAACCCCCCTTAAATTTACTTATTTCAACTTATGAGGCTCCAAGAGAGACCAAATTGAGAAGCAAATAGAGAAGTTCCTTGTCATTTTTTGGAAATTAAAGGGTTACTATAGCTTCTTGAGTTTCATGGGTTGACTTCTCTTTGACCCTAAACCAAATTAAAGGTACATATTACAAATAATTTTAACATTCTCCTTAAGCTCTTACTCTCAAGGCTTATTTAGTAAAAGTGCGCATCAGTGACATCAGAAGTTTCTTCAATTTCTTTGAATAAAGTCATTGCTGAACAAGGAGGGGTTGTCCACATTTCTCATTTGTAATCTTGCTTTTTGTTTTTGGTAGAGATGGGGTTTTACCATGTTGCCCAGGTTGGTCTCAAACTTCTGGGCTTAAGTGATCCTCCAACCTAGGCTTCCCAAAGTGCTGGGATGACAGGCATGAGCCACAGCACCTGGCCCTGTAATCTATTAATTTACACAATATTAGTTGAGCATACCAGGAGTAGCTTCAGACGAGAAATGACTTTTGAACTGAATCTGCAAAAATGTTTACTAGGTGAAGAAAGTTTCAGATGTAGGGAGGAAAGGGCGTCAGAAGACATTCAAGTAAGAAGGAACGAGCACTAACAAAGGCAGAGAATTATGAAGGAATAGCATGTTTGAGAGACTGCAAAGATTTCAATGTGGCTGGAATATAGGGTAGAATAGTGGGAGATTAGGCAGGAAGCAAGCATAGGCTGCAGTTAGACTGGAAAAGTGCTTGTGCACCAAAAAGGGGAGGGGGTGGTGGTTGAGAAGGGGCCCAAGAAAGACTGGCAATGTTCTATTTTTTAACCTGAGTCGTGGTTGTAGGAGTGTTTATTTCATAGTATTTTGTGTACTTCTGTATTTTGTGTACTTTTGTGTATTTGTGTTATATTACAGACAGAACATTTTCAAGAGGAGAAAGTAGAAAACTCATTAATATTCTAACATATGGTAGCTAGACACACCTAGAAATAAAGCAGTTCTTGGCACACAGAAAAAGCCATGAGAGTCGATATTATTTTTTAAAGACAATCTTTGTCCCACTCCTGGTTCCCAGCTTCCTTTCCTAAACAACTTTAACAGTGTGCTCCAGAAATCTTTTAGGCACTTAGAAGCACCCTTCTCTCTCTACTTTGAATTATCAAGGCTGAGGGACTCGCTTGATCTTCTCTATCCATGCATAAACACTTATGCATGGGTTTGCAAGTGATTCAATGCTGTATCTCCCTCAGTTCTTGTCCTAGGACTTTTTGCCCAGTAGGAGCTCAGCACATATTTGTAAAGGGAATAAGTAACCTCTTCCCACTTCCACTCAAACTCAATATCAAAGTTAGCACCTGTATCATAGGCTCATCTAACAGAGGTGACACCTTGGTGCAAGAGAGCATTACCAGTAGCTGAATGGACATATTGCTTCCCATTAAAGAATGGCTAGGGAGTGGGGCCCTAATGGCCAACTAGAGCAGCTGAGATAGGAGACTCCCACTGAAAAGAACCAAAACAGCCTGCGAATCCTGCACTGACAACCGAGGTACCCAGGTTCTGCCATCAGGACTGACTAGGTGGCTGGCATGACCCATGGAGAGGAGGAAAGAGCATGGTGGTGCATCAGCCTACCTGAGAGCTGCACAGGGCAGGGGAGCCCCTACCCACAGCCAAGGGAGGCAGTAAGTGAGCATGCTACATACTCAGCCAGGGAAACTGTGCTTTTTTCATGGAACTGTGCAACCCATGGATTGGAAGATCCCATTGGTGAGCCCATGCCACCAGGGCCAGGGGTCCCAAACATGAGCCTTGCAGATTCTCAACAGCCACTTGGCTGGAATCTGCCTAGGTCTACTGAGTTCTCTCGGGAGACGGGCGGCCATCACCAAGGCTGCTGCCTACTCTCTAAGCTGTCTGAGCTCCTTGGGGGAGTAGTGGCAGCCACCACTACAGTTGCCTAAGAAAAAAGAGCTCCCTGAAGGAGAGGTGACCACCACCACTGTTGCTGCCTGATGTCTAAGCTGTCTGAACTTCTTGAGGGAGACATGGCAGCCAACATTGCAGCTGCTAGCTACCTAAGACACTAAGCTCCCCATGGGGAAGGGCAGCAGCCATTACTATAGCTCCAGACTGTGCTTTTCCCCCAGCTGGAGCCAGGGTGGCTGGATGGGTTGGTTCCAAGAAGTATTATCCACAGCACAGCACACTGGCTGTGGCAGACCGTGGCCAGACTGCCTATCTAGGCCAGGCCCTCACCCATCCCTCCTCACTGGGTGGGGTGTTCCTGCAGGACCTCCAACAACTACAGACAGGTTCTCAGGGACAGAAATCTCATCTGCCTGGGCTGGAGTCCCTAGAGGTAGGGATGACCATAGTCTCTGGGGACCAGCAGACTTAGTCTTTCCTTCTGCTACCTCTGAGGAATCTGGGTAGCCCAGACAAGTGGGTTTCCCTGCAGTGCAGCACACTCCCTCCACTAAGAGACAGCCAAAGTGCTTTGTTAAATGGGCCCTGGTTCCTGTGCCCCCATATTGGGTGAGACCTCCCAACAGGGGTCATCAGGAGCATTCCTAACTGGCATCAGATTGATGCCCCTCGAGATCAGAGATCAGAGATCCCAGAGGAAGGAGCAGGCACCCATCTTTGATGTTCTTCAGCCTCCTGGGGTGACATCTCCAGACGTGAGAGTGAACCAGATGAATAGGGCCTGAAGTGAACCGCAGTAAACCGCAGCATCCCTACAGAAGAGGGTCTTGCCCGTTGAAAGAAAAACAAACAGAAAGCAACAATAACAGTATTAACAATAAAAGTACCCACAAAAGCCCCACCCAAGGGTCAGCAACCTCAAATATCAAAACTAGACAAACTCATAAAGGTGAGAAAGAATCAATGAAAAGATGCTGAAAATCCAAAAAGCCAGAGTGCCTCTTCTCTTCCAAATCATTACAACACCTCTCTAGCGAGGGCACAGAATTAGATGGAGGATGAAATGGATGAAATGACAGAAGTAGGCTTCAGAAGGCAGGTAATAACAAACTTCGCTGAGGTCAAGGAGCATGTTCCAACCCAGTGCAAAGAAGCCAAGAAACACAATAAAAGGTTACAGGAGCTGCTAGCCAGAATACCAGTTTAGAGAGGAACATAAATGACGTGATGAAGCTGAAAAACACAGCACGAGAACTTTGTGAAGCATACACAAATATCAATAGCCAAGTTGATCAAGTGGAAGAACAAGTATCATAGGCTGCAGACTATCTTGCTGAAATAAAGCAGGCAGACAAAATTAGAGAAGAAATGATAAGGAATGAACAAAACTTCTAATAACTATGGGACTCTGTGAAAAACCAAATCTACAATTGACTGGTGTACCTGAAAGAGATGTGAAAAATGGAACCAAGTTGGAGAACATACTTCAGGATAACATCCAAGAGAACTTCCCCAACAAAGCAAGACAGGCCCACATTCAAATTCAGAAAATACAGAGAACCCCACTAAGACACTGCATGAGAAGATCAGCCCCAAGACAAATAATCATCAGATTCTCCAAGGTCGAATGAGCGAAAAAATGTTAAGGGCAGCCAGAGAGAAAGGCCACGTCACCTACAAAGAGGAATCCATCAGACTAACAGTGGATGTCTCAGCAGCAAGCCTACAAGCCAGAAGAGAGTGTGAGCCAAAATTCAATATTCTTTTTTTTTTTTTTTTTGAGACGGAGTCTCGCTCTGTCACCCAGGCTGGAGTGCAGTGGCCAGATCTTGGCTCACTGCAAGCTCCGCCTCCCGGGTTCACGCCATTCTCCTGCCTCAGCCTCCCTAGTAGCTGGGACTACAGGTGCCCGCCACCTCGCCCGGCTAGTTTTTTGTATTTTTTAGTAGAGATGGGGTTTCACCAGGTTAGCCAGGGTGGTCTCGATCTCCTGACCTCGTGATCCACCCGTATCGGCCTCCCAAAGTGCTGGGATTACAGGCTTGAGCCACCGCACCCGGCCTCAATATTCTTAAAGAAAAGAATTTTCAACCCAGAATTTCATATCCAGCTAAACTAAGCTTCCTAAGTGAAGGAAAAATTAAATCCTTTTCCGACAAGCAAATGCTGAGGGAATTTGTCACCACTAGGACTGCCTTGCTAGAGCTCCTGAGGGAAGCACTAAATATGGAAATGAAAAACTGGTACCAGTCACTGCAAAAACACACCAAACTACAAACACCAATGACACTACATCAACTAGTATGCAAAATAACCAGCTAGCATCATGACAACAGGATCAGATTCACACATAACAATATTAACCTTGAATATAAATGGGCTAAATGCCCCAATTAAAAGACACAGGCTGGCAAATTGGATAAAGAGTCAAGACCCATTGGTGTACTGTATTCAAGAGACCCATCTCTCATGCAAAGACACACAGAGGCTCAAAATAACGGGATGGAGGAAAATTTACCAAGCAAATGGAAAGCAGATAAAAGCAAGGATTATAATCCTAGTTCTGACAAAACAGACTTTAAACCAGCAGAGATCAGAAAAGACAAAGAAGGGCATTACAGAAGAGTAAAGGGATCAATGCAACAAGAAGAGCTAACTGTCCTAAACGTATACGCACCCAATACAGGAGCACCTACATTCATAAAACAAGTTCTTAGAGACCTACAAAGAGACTTAGACTCCCACACAATACTAGTGGGAGACTTTAACATCCCACTGTCGATATTAGACACATCAATGAGACAGGAAATTAACAAGGATATTCGGGACTTGAACTCAGCTCTGGATCAAGTGGACCTAACAGCTAGCTACTGAACTCTCCACCCCAAAATAACAGAATATACATTCTCCTCAGTGCCACATGGCACTTACTCTAAAATCAGCTTCATATTGGAAATGAAACACTCCTCAGCAAACGCAAAAGAATAGAAATCATAACAGTCTCTCAGACCACAGTGCAATCAAATTAGAACTCAAGATTAAGACACTCATTCAAAACCACACAACTGCATGGAAATTGAACAACTTTCTCCTGAATGACAACTGAGTAAATAATGAAATTAAGTCAGAAATCCAGAAGTCCCTTTGTTCCTTGAGAACAAAGAGACAACTTACCAGAATCTCTGGGACACAGCTAAAGCAGTATTAAGAGGGAAATTTATAGCACTAAATGCCCTACCAGAAAACTAGAAAGATCTCAAATTGACACCCTAACATCACCACCAAATGAACTAGAGAAGCAAGAGCAAACAAATCTAAAAGCTAGCAAAAGACAAGAAGTAACTAAGATCAGAGTGGAACTGAAGGAGATAGAAACATGAAAAACCCTTGAAAAAAATTAGTGAATCCAGGAGCTGCTTTTTTGAAAAAATTAATAAAATAGACTGCTAGCTAAACAAATAAAGAAGAATAGAGAGGAGAATCAAATAAACACAATAAAAAATGATAAAGGGGATATCACCACCGACCCCACAGAAATACAAACTACCATCAGAGAATACCAACCAAAAAAGCCCAGGATCAGAAGGATTCACAGCTGAATTCTACCAGAGGTACAAAGAGGAGCTGGTACAATTTCTTCTGAAACTATTCCAAACAATTGAAAAGGAGGGACTCCTCCCTAACTCATTCTATGAGGTCAGCCTCATCCTGATACCAAAACCTGGCAGAGACACAACAAAAAGGAAAACTTTAGGCCAATATTCCTGATGAACATCAATGCAAAAATTCTCAATAAAATACTGGCAAACCAAATCCAGCAGCACATCAAAAAGCTTGTCCACCATGATCAAGTTGGCTTCATTCCTGGGATGCAAGCCTGGCTCAACATATGCAAATCAATAAATGTAATCCATCACATAAACAGAACCAATGACAAAAACCACATGATTATCTCAATAGATGCAGAAAAGGCCTTCAATAAAATTCAACATTCCTTCATGTTAAAAACTCTCAACAAACTAGGTATTGATGGAACATATCTCAAAATAATAAGAGCTATTTATGACAAACCCACGGTCAGTATCATACTGAATGGGTAAAGACTGGAAGCATTCCCTTTGAAAACCAGCACAAGACAAAGACTCCCTCTGTCACCACTCCCATTCAACACAGTATTGAAAGTTCAGGCCAGGGAAATCAGGCAAGAGAAGGAAATAAAGGGTATTCAAATAGGAAGGGAGGAAGTCAAATTGTCTTTGTTTGCAGAAGACATGATTGTATATTTAGAAAACCCCATCATCCCAGCCCAAAAGCTCCTTAAGTTGATAAGCAACTTCAGCAAAGTCTCAGGATACAAAATCAGTATGCAAAAATCACGAGCATTTCTATACACCAACAATAGACAGGCAGAGAGCCAAATCATGGATAAACTCCCATTCACAATTGCTACAAAGAGAATAAAATAAGTAGGAATACAGTTAACAAGGGATGTGAAGGGCTTCTTCAAGGAAAACTACAAACTACTGCTCAAGGAAATAAGAGAAGACACAAACAAATGGTAAAACATTCCATCCTCATGGAAAAGAAGAATCAATATCGTGAAAATGGCCATACTGCCCAAAGTAAATTATACATCCAATGCTATTCTTATCGAACTACCATTGACATTCTTCACAGAATTACAAAGAAACTGCTTTAAAATTCATATGGAACCAAAAAAAGAGCCTGTATAGCCAAGACAATCCTAAGCAAAAAGAAAAGCTGGAGGCATCACTCTACCTGACTTCAAACTATACTACAAGGCTATAGTAACCAAAATAGCATGGTACTGGTACCAAAACAGACATATAGGCCAACAGAATAAAATAGAGATCTCTGAAATAAGATCACACATCTACAACCATCTGATCTTCAACAAACCGGCCAAAAACAAGCAATAGGGAAAGGATTCCCTATTTAATAAATGGTGCTGGAAAAACTGGCTAGCCATATGCAGAAAACTGAAACTGGACCGCTTCCTTACACCCTCTACAAAAATTAACTCAAGATGGATTAATGACTTAAATGTAAAACCCAAAACCATAACAACGCTAGAAGAAAATCTAGGCAGTACCATTCAGGACATAGGCATGGTCAAAGATTTTATGATGAAATCACTAAAAGCAATTGCAACAGAAGCTAAAATTGACAAACGGGATCTAATTGAACTAAAGAGTTTCTGCAGGGCAAAAGAAACTATCATCAGCATGAACAGGTAACCTACAGAATGGGAGAAAATTTTTGCAATCTACCCATCTGACAAAGGTCTAATTTCCAGAATTTATAGGAAACTTAAACAAATTTACAAGAAAGAAACAACCCCATCAAAAAGTGGCAAAGGATGTGAACAGACACTTCTCAAAAGAAGACATTTGTGTGGCCAAAAAACATATGAACAAAGCTCATCATCACTGGTCACTAGAGAAATGCAAATCAAAACCATAATGAGATACCATCTCATGCCAGTTAGATTGGCAATCATTAAAAAGTCAGGAAACAACAGATGCTGGAGAGGATGTGGAGAAATAGGAACACTTTTACATTGTTGGTGGGAGTGTAAATTAGTTCAACCATTGTGGAAGACATTGTGGTGATTCCTCAAGGATCTAGAACCAGAAATACCATTTGACCCAGCAATCTCATTACTGGGTATATATTCAAAGGATTATAAATCATTCTGCTATAAAGACACATGCACATGTATGTTTATTGCAGCACTATTCACAATAGCAAAGACTTGGAACCAACCCAAATGCCCATCAATGATAGACTGGATAAAGAAAATGTGGCACATATACACCATGGAATACTATGCAGCCATAAAAAAGGATGAGTTCATGTCCTTTGCAGGGACATGAATGAAGCTAAAACCATCATTCTCAGGAACCTGACAGAGGAACAGAAAACCAAACACCGCATGTTCTCACTCATAAGTGGGAGTTGAACAATGAGAACACATGGACACAGGGAGGGGAACATCACACACTGGGCCTGTCTGGGGGTTGGGGGGCCTAGGGGAGTGATAGCACTAGGAGAAATGCCTAATGTAGATGATGGGTTGATGGGTGCAGCAAACCACCATGGCACATGCATACCTATGTAACAAACCTGCACATTCTGCACATGTATCCCAGAACTTAAAGTATAATAATAATAAAAAAATAAGACATCCATGCAACCAACAAACATATGAAAAAAAGCTCAATATCACTGATCATTACAGAAATGAAAATCATAACCACAATGAGATACCATCTCATGCCAGCAAGAATGGCAATTATTAAAAAGTCAAGAAACAACAGATGCTGGTGAGGCTGTGGAGAAATAGGAATGCTTTTCCACTGTGGGTGAGAATGTAAATTAGTTCAGCCATTGTGGAATACAGTGTGGCGGTTCCTCACGGATGGATAACCAGAATGCCATTTGACCCAACAATCCCAGTATTGGCTATATACCCAAAGGAATATAAATCATTCTATTATAAAGATACCTGCACACGTGTATTTATTGCAGGACTATTCACAATAGCAAAGACATGGAACCAACCCAAATACCCATCAATGATAGACTGGATAAAGAAAATGTAGTACATATATAACATGGAATACTATGAAGCCATAGAAAGAAATGAGATCATGTCTTTTGCAGGGACAGGGATAAAGCTAGAAGCCATCATCCTCAGCAAAATAAAACATGAACAGGAAACCAAACACCGCTTGTTCTCACTCATAAGTGGGAGCTTAGCAATGAGAACACATGGACACAGGGAGGGGAACATCATACACCAGAGGCTATCGTGGGGGTGAGGGGAGGGAGAGCATCAGGACAAATGGCTGATGCATGCTGGGCTTAATACCTAGATGACGGGTTGACAGGTGCAGCAAACCACCATGACACATGTTCACCTATGTAAAAAACCTGCACTTTCTGCACATGGATCCCAGAACTTAAATTAAAAAAAAAAAAAAGAAAAGAATGGCTAAAAGGTGACAATTTCCTTATTCCTCCTGTGCTCCTTTTTTCTAAACCAAACCTCCAAACATATTTGGACATAATTTTTTGAAAAATCTATGCAATGTAAACTGTGTAGATCTCTGGCCATCTAATATTTTTGGTATGAGGTTCATCTTAACCTTAATGTGTATAATGTCAGTAAGAATCCCCAGGCAAAAGGGCTTGAGAGTACTAAGTCTCATTATGTTAGTTTTACCATAAAACTGTTATTGAGGAGGAAATGGAAATAACAGGATACTTTATGAGAGCTGTGGGCTTCTTGAGCTCTCTCATGGCTCCTAATGAGAGCATAATCACAAAATTATTATAGGGAATTTTTTTCTTCACCCAATAAAAATGACACATTTTTCTGAGCCTAAACTAGAAAACAACTTTTGCATGTCCCTGCTGTCATTTACCTGAACATGGTGCAAGCACTTATTTTTGGTTCTTAACGAAGGCACGGAGTTTCTAATTATTTAGGGATGTGATTAAATGAGTTTCCCAGTGACTTGGTGTCGCAGGAGAAATCTTTTAATTTGCACGCTCCTATGGCTGATGTATCTTGCAAACAGTGACTAGTTAACAATCCCCATTGCCACTCATTTGCCACTGCTACTCCAACTCATTGACTTTGAAAGTTTTAATAGCGCCCAATGAAACTTTTAATTGCCACTGATTAGCGTTTAGGTTTCCCAAGGCAGGCTGTTAGGGGACACAGCCTGGTTCTGCAAAGAACTGACTGCAGCAGTCTTGGATGAAGATCATATAAGGAACAGAATTCCCTCATCTCGGTCTTTCTCCTACCCACTTTTTTGTCATGAAAGCTCAATATCTATTTTTGAAGACCTGCCTTATTTTTAAAGTTTTATTTCATCTCAGATGACTGTCAGAAATTCATAAATAAGAACAGAAAACCAAAGAACATCACAATTTCAACACAAATTCTGAAAATATGACTTAGGGTTTAAAACCTTTAACCTTTACTTTTTCTTGCCCAAGTCTCATTAGCCCTGATTTGTCTCTCCCATCTATTTTGGAGTAAGACCTAATCTCAAAATTTCAATGGATTTGGCAGCTAATATCAGAACATGACAGTCACCGCACTTCCCATGTGGAACTCTTGCTATGGAATCTACATTTGACTTGGAATAATTGTGGGTAATGAAACTAAAAGTTGATTTTCAGGAAATCACATGCAATATTAATAGAGTAGAAAATAAATTGAAAAAGAGGTGGATCCTGTGTTTTCTTCAATCAACCAATAGTAAAGTGTCAGATTCAGTAGATGTCTTAGCATCAAGGAAAGAAAATTAGAAAAAGTATAAAGACAAACATGTCAAAAGTAAATTTGGGGGCCAGGCATGGTGGCTCATGCCTGTAATCCCAGCGTTTTGTGAGGCTGAGGCAGGAGGTATCACTTGCTCCCAGGAGTTCAAGACCAGCCCGGGCAACATAGCAAGACCCCTATCTTTACAAAAAATTTTTTTAATTAGCCATGCATGGTGGCAGCCACCTGCAGTTCCAGCTGCTTTGGAGGCTGAGGTGGGAGGACCTCCTGAGCCCAGGAGTTTGAGGCTGCAGTGATATATGATCAGGCCACTGCACTCCAACCTGGGCCACAGAGCGAGACTCCATGTGTAATAAATAAATAAATAAATAAATAAATGTTGGCAGGATTTTTTGATACAGAGAAATGAAAAAAAAAGTTTAAGTTCTTTCTGGTTTGGAGAACTTGATTGATTATAAATATGGACACTGCACTAATAATTTTGGGGGTTCTTTCAATTAAAGAAAAATTATTAAAAACATTTTAATAGAGAGGATTTCACCATGTTGGCCAGGCTAGTCTTGAACTCCCAGCCTGAAGTGAGCTGCTCACCTCGGCCTCCCGAAGTGCTGGGATTACAGGTGTGAGCCACTGCGTCCAGCCTCTTTCAACTTTTTATGGTGATGTGGTTTCTGTTATCTTTTTCTGAGCAATTTGTTCTGTTTTGCATCCTTTCTCCTTTAAGACAGCTGGAAATGATTTAATTAAAACATTTGAGGGGAAGTTCAGTATGATCATCTGCAATTATTAACCAAAAATTTACCATTTTTCTATTTGTCTTCATTAGTTAATTTCAACAAATGCTTAGGGAATCACTGATTATGTATTTGCTGAGCACAGAAACTGCCTGGTTACTGGTAGTATTTGCAGGAGTACTATTTGGAACAGATCTATTCTAGTATTTCAGGCCTTGCTCTGTCGATTTGGTGCAATTAATAGTGCACTTTACAAATCAGTTGTTGGCCTCCAGCCCATCGTGTACCATATGCACTTTTTCTTTTAAACCCTCCTAGTTTATGAAATGACTTTCACTGTGCCAGGTGAATTTTTCCAGGCTGGAGACCATCTGTTGTTTCTCCTTTTTCATCTCACTTTGACAACTGTCTTCTACTTTACAAGGAGGGACACATCTCTTACCCACACCAAATCTAAATGAGCTCACCATTGCCTCAGGGTACCAAAGAGACAAGTTACAGTATTGGCTTAGGCAAAGTCTCATTTTTAAGGAACCTCAGTTGGCTGCCTTTTTCAGCCTTTCACATATTTCTGTTAAGGGAGAAGCTTGATACTTGAAATGATGTCATTTTGACCCATGTAAGGTGGTGTAAATTCAGATGTATTACAGATATGGCCAAAGTGACAACAGATTTTCTTCAGCATGATCTCACCTCTTCTGTTCTCTAACCCAAAACATGGCATCAGAAAGAAAGAGCAAAGGCAACAAGGCCTTATTTCATTCTTGGAAAGTCTCTATATTTTGCCTATTTATCTATTTCTTTATATATCTGATAATAAAAAATTAGCAGTTGGACAACCGTCGCGGGGATGCACAATATGTTTATTTAAATTTTTTTAAGTCACCTTTTTTTCTGATTTGGCTGATGAATTTGACAATGAAAGCTGGCTTTGTCAATTAGATTACATAGTGGATATTTACCACAAATTGAATGAGGTGGGTATCGAGTCACAGATTCAAGACTTTGATAAAAGCATATAAAATAAAAGTATTTTATCAAGAAACATTGCATTGCAAAGATGTATTAAAATGAACAGTAATTTGATTTTCTGAACCCTTTCTGAGTCTACCGAGCAAAGTAAGTATCTTTAAGTGGAAGAGTAACAGGCATAAATAACGGTAATTTGACAATTCTTGGTAAAGCCTTTTTGGGATACTTCCCAGAAAATGAGAAAGTGATTGACTGTAATGAATATGTAACAAATCAATTCGTAAGTCAGGTGGTTTCCAATTCTTTGCTTCAACAAAATTTATGTAGTAGCTGATATACTTAAATATTATTGATTATACAATACTATGTGATTTTGTCAGATAGCTCAGAAGAAGTTAAAAGATTTAAGTGACAGTGGCGTGGCAAAACTATTTCCATTTTCAGCTACTTATTTACTCGAGCTTAGCTACTTAGCACTGAAAGTGACAAAAAAAGTAGGAGAATTGATTATAAATTCTATTTCATTCTAGCAATAAGTAATATTGAAATATGAACTAACTTTTTGATTTCTAAATTGTATTTATATCTTTGCCTTTTTTGCAATTAAAGAAATAATTTCAACTTTTATTTTAGATTCAGAAGGCACATGTACAGATTTGTTACATGGGTATGCTGGGTGATACTGAGGTTTGGGGTATGAGTGACCCTGTCACCCAGGTAGTGGGAATAGTACCTAACAGGTAGTGTTCCAACCCTTCCACCCCTTCTTCTCTCCCCCAGCTATTCCCAACGTCTATTATTTCCACCTTTATGTCTGTGAGTATCCAATGTTTAGCTCCCTCTTATAAGTGGGAACATGCAGTATTTGGTTTTCTGTTCCTACTTGAATTCGCTTAGGATAATGGCCTCCAGATGCATCCATGTTGCTGCAAATGACATGATTTCATTCTTTGTTATGGCTGCATAGTATTCCTTAGTTTATATGTACCACATTTATCCAGTCCTACACTGATGGGCACCTAGGTTGATTCCATGTCTTTGTTATTGTGAATAGTGCTGTGGTGAACATACAAGGGCATATGTCTTTTTTTGTGGAATAATTTATTTTCCTTTGGGTGTATACCCTGTAGTGGGATTGCTGGGTCTAATGGTAGGTCTGTTTCTAGTTCTTTAAGAAATCTTCAAGCTGCTTTCCACAGCAGATGAACTAATTTACATTCCCACCAATAGTGTATAAGTGTTCTCTTTTCTCTGCAGCCTCACCAACATCTGCTATTTTTTCACTTTTTAATAATAACCTTGCTGGCTGGTGTGAGATAGTATATCTCATTGTGATTCCGATTTGCATTTCTCTGATGATTACTGGTGTTGAGCATTTTTTCATATGTTTATTAGCTGCTTGTATGTCTTGAGAATTATCTGTCCACATCTTTTGCCCACTGTTTAACGGAGATACTTCTTTTTTGCTTGTTAAGTTCCTTATAAACTCTGGATATTATACTTTTGTCAGATGCATCGTTTGCAAATATTTTCTCCCATTCTTTGGGTTGTCAGTTTACACTGCTGATAACTTCTTTGGCTGTGCAGAAGCTCTTCAGTTTAATTAGGTTCTATTTGTCCATTTTTGGTTTTGTTGCAATTGCTTTTGAGGACTTAGTCATAAATTCTTTGTCAAGGCTAATGTCTAGAGGGCATTTCTTCTAAGATTTTTATAGTCTGAGGTCTTACATTTAAATCGTTAATCCGTCTTGAGTTAATTTTTGTATATAATGAAAAGTAGCATTTTCATCCCGTTTCATTCTTCTGCATATGGCTAGCCAGTTCTCCCAGCACCATTTATTGAATAGGCAGTCCTTTCCCCATGGCTTAGTTTTGTCGACTTTGTCGAAGATCAGATGGTTGTAGGTATGTAGCTTTACATCTGAGTTCTCTATTCTATTTCATTGGTCTACGTGTCTGTTTTTGTATCAGTGCGATGCTGTTTTCATTATTGTAGCCTTACTGTAACTTGTTTTGGCTATCCAGGCTCTTTTTTGATTCCATGTTAATTTCAGAATAGTTTTTTATCCTGTGAAAAATGACATTGGTAGTTTAATAGACATAGCGTTGAATCTGTAGATTGCTTTGGGCAGTATGGCCATTTTAACAATATTGATTCTTTCGATCCATGAGTATGGAATGTTTTTCTATTTGTTTGTGTCATCTGATTTCTTTCGCCAGTGCTTTGTAGTTCTCTTCTTTGTAGAGATCTTTCAACTCCTTGCTTAGATGTATTCCCAGATATTTTTTGTGAGGCTATTGTAAACAGGATTGCATTTTGATTTTGGCTCTCAGTTGGAATGTTATTGGTGTATAGAAATGCTATTGATTTTTATATGTTGGTTCTATATCCTGAAACTTTACTGAAGTTATTTATCAGGTCCAGGAGCCTTCTGGCAGAGTCTTTAAGGTTTTCTAGGCATAGAATCATATCATCAGTGGCCAGGGGCAGTGGCTCATGCCTGTAATTCCAGTATTTTTGGAGGCCGAGGCAGGCCGATGACTTGGGGTCGGGAGTTTGAGACCACCCTGGCCAACATGGTGAAACCCCATTTCCACTCAAAGTATAAAAATTAGCCAGGCTTGGTGGCACACACCTGTGGTCCCAGCTATTCAGGAGGCTGAGGCAGGAGAATCACTTGAACCTGGGAGACAGAGGCTGCAGTGAGCCGAGACTATGCCACTGTACTCCAACCTGGGTGACAGAGCGAGACTTTGTCTCAAAGGAAAAAAAAAAAAAGAATGATATCATCAGTGAAACAAGATAATTTGGCTTCTTCTATTCTATTTTGACGTCTTTTAATTTTTTCTCTTGCCTGATGGCTCTGGCTAGGACTTCCAGTACTATGTGAAACAGGAGAAGTAAGAGTGCCATCCTTGTTTTGAAATGGATAAATTCCTGGAAACACAGAACTTCCCAAGACTGAATCAGGAAATCGAAACCTTGAACAGACCAATAATGAGGTCTGAAATTGAATCAACCATAAAAAACATAACAACCAAAAAAAGTGCTGGACCGGATGGATTCACAGCTGAATTCTACCAGAAGTACAGAGAAGGGCTGGAACCAATTTTACTGAAACTAGTCCAAAAAATTAAAGAGTAGGGACTCCACCCTAACTGATTCTAGGAAGTCAGCATCACTCTGATATCAAAATCTGGCAAAGACACAATAAAAAAAGAAAACTATAGCCCAATATCCCCGATGAACATAGATTTTAAAATCCTCAACAAAATACTAGCAAACCAAATCTAGTAGCGCATTAAAAAGTTAATTCACCACTATCAAGGAGGCTTTATTCCTAGGATGCAAGGTTGGCTCAACATGTGCAAATCCACAGATGTAATTCACCACATACAGAGAAATTAAAAGAAAAACCATATGATTATCAATAGATGCAGAGAAAGCTTTTGATAAAATCCAACATCCCTTCATACACTCAACAAACTAGTCGGTAAAAAAAAACAAACCAATATTTTTCAAGAGTTAAAGTTAATTTACATGGTTTTGACCAACTGTGTACCATTATTGTTTGTGTTAATAACAGTCCAGGAGAAATTTTTAATATTCAGAGCTTTATGTTAATGGGAAATTTTAAATATTTAATTTCAATTTATTAGTTATCATTTATAATTTTATGTTACATAAGTAATTTATTATTATTATTATTATTATTTTGAGACAGAGTCTTGCTCTGTCACCCAGGTGGAGTACAGTGGCATGATCTCGGCTCACTGCAACCTCTGCCTCCCAGGTTCAGGCCATTCTCCTGCCTCATCCTCCCGAGTAGCTGGGACTATAGGCGCCCTTCACCAGGCCTGGCTAATTTTTTTTATTATTAGTAGAGACAGGGTTTCACCACGTTAGCCAGGATGGTCTCCATCTCCTGACCTCATGATCCACGCACCTCAGCCTCCCAAAGTGCTGGGATTACAGGCTTGAGCCATCACGCCTGGTCTATAGTTGTGTATTAGAAAACATATACTTAGATACAGTTCTTGAAACATAACAAGTACAATGAAAAAATTAAATGATATAAATTTCTAACTCTTTAAGAAGAGCATGTTCATGTAGTTTTAAAAATGGGTGATGTTCATGTTACATTATCATTTAGATTCCACTAATAATTTTAAACTAGTGATATACCTATCTTAATTAAACATGCCAATAGGTATCATAGTCATAAAAATTATACTTTTGCAGCCTTTTAAAGCCATAATGAAAAATTTTAGCTATTACTTAAAAATGTAGATGAAGTATATATTTTCAAAATTATTTAGGGGGGAAAATATATATATATAAGGCCCACTACCCCTTTCCTGATTATATATATATCTGTCATGATCATCTTTGGCTGAGGCAAAATTGTCTTAGTAAATTTTAAAGTAGTCTAGTAAGAATTACTTAAAATTACTAGTGTATCACTGAGTTGGGAGAGGTGATATCAGTCTTGGCTTGATCTCTCATTAACAACATGATCCAGAGGTAATTACCTAATCTTGCTAAGCCTTGCTTCCTACTTCAGAGAGGAACCAGAGGGTATTAATGAGAGATTTCCTCAACTTCATGCCCCTGCCTGCCATTCGCTTGGTTACATCAACACTCCAAGGGACAGTCATCCTTGTCTAAGACTGACTCTTCCTCCTGTGCTCCAAATTTCACCACTGCTTGTCTTTCTCAGGAACTCTGTTCATCAGTTATTCTTCCCCCTCCCTCACCTCCAGACATCACAACTCTAGTGGGTTTTCCCACTCAGCATTTAGAAAGCCCAAGTCTCTACCATATTAACATTGGAAACATAGCGTGGGGAAGAAGGCATTCTTGTAATTTGCTGCAGGTAGTTTAAATTGGCATTTCCTTTCTGTAAAGCAAGTTAGTAATAGGAATCAAAGTCTTTAGAAATGGATGTGGAATCTGATTTATCCATTTGTCTTTTTTTTTTTTTTCCTTTTTGTGGAGAACAGGGTCTCGCTATATTACCCAGGCAGGTCTCGAACTCCTGGGCTCAAGCTATCCTCCCGCCTCTGCCTCCCTGAGAGCTGGGATTACAGGCGTGAGCCACCGCGCCCGGCCTGATTTATCCGTTTGAATTGTTGAACTGTATCCTTAAGAAATAATCCAGTTTATGTGCTTGTATGTATGCCTATTTTACAGGAATGTCCATCACAGCGATATTCATAGTAGGGGAAAATTAGAAGCGGTTTAAAAACTCAACAGTAGGTTTGTTGAACTAGTTATCATATGTGCCATTTAAAGTCATGGTGTTGAAAAATGTAATTAAATGAGGAAATGTTTGCATTAGTGGAAAAAGTCAGATTGTGCGCTACAGAGTGGTATATGTATCTTCCAGTAGTTATTCCTCTCTGGATATGGAATAAGAGGATTTGTCTCTTTGCATTTTACTATATTTTATTTACTACAATTAATAAAGACGGCTTTGTTTAACTTTGTAAATTTTATTTCTCTCTAGCTGACATGCACTAAAGAAAAGAAACTGGAAGAGCCCAGGGTGGTAGTGATGGAATTGGCATTAGCAGGTGAGAAATTTCAACAAATTCATAGATGTGAGGAGTTTTGATCTAGAATAATCTATTTTCTGGTCCTTTTATATCAACGGCATTCAAAAATTGTTATTTGCAGACCACTTAAATAGGTCAAAATATGTGACACCACATCTATCCCACTTTCTGAAGTAAAAAGAACTTGCTGATAACAGATTTGAAAGGATCCAAGAAACATGCTGCCATAAGCATTTTTAGAAGCATTATGAATCAAGTATTATTTACTTTATAAGTATAGGTTATACTTATTAAAACAAGGCTCTAGAAATTTAAAAATCACCTAGAAATTATACTTACATTGAGTATATACTTATATTGAGTATATACTGTAACTTCCTTAAATGGCAAAAATGTATGCATAACATATCATCAATGAAGACTTACTGTACTAGCTAACGATTTTGGATTATATATGTACTTATTTAACAGTAAGGAAATGGGTAGTACATGTTTCTTATTACTTTTAATATTGAAAAGTTACTTTCATATGAAACATATATACAGATAGTTAGGGAAAGTTTAAACAAAGTTTATCAGAGTTTCATTTTAAAAATCCATATCACAAAAATTCCAGAAATTGCAATGTTCTCCATGTCATTGTTTCTTCAGAGTAATTTGCAAGAGGTTTTCAAATATGTCTGCAGTCAAAATTTTTTCACTAAATTTCTTCAGAAAATTTGTCATACATTTTCATTGTCTTTTTGGTGAAAACTTCAAACATTTGTGGTGACTTGGGATTTTCCAGTTTCTATGGGGTGCAGTTTGTATTTCCAACCCCTGTGGCATTATACATTCCCACATATAAACTGTAGATCCTAAATAATAGCAGCTCTATCATTGTAATGACAGAAAAATAGAACTTGAGTTCTTCCTCCCCAAAAGAACCTGGGTGTATAATTAGGAGTTCTTTGAATTAACTGTTATGTAGAAGGTAATGTTTATGACAGGATAAGTAATAAAAATATGTTAACTGGAGGTTAATATATATTATGAAAACTCAGTAGTAACTACAGTGATTATTTAGATTATTAGATGACAAAAGTTTTTTTTTTTTTCAGGAAAGAGTATTTTATCACTGGCATTGTTTACAATTCCTAACACATGACAATAATAAAAAGCAGATGCATGTTCACTAATTTTATCACTGCTTTAAATTCTCTGTAGTCAATATAGCCCCTTATTGCATATCACCAGGTTGGACCATTCCCACTGCCACAAATATATGGAAATTAAACAACACATTCAAACAACCAATGGATCAAAAAAGAAATCACAAGGATTATTAGAAAACACCTTGAGATGAATGAGACTGAAAACACGAGATTCCAAAATTTATGGGATGCAGCAAAAGCAATGCTAAGAGAAAAATTTATAGCTGTAAATGAATACATTTAAAAGAAGAAAGAGATGGCCGGGCGCGGTGGCTCAAGCCTGTAATCCCAGCACTTTGGGAGGCCGAGGCGGGCGGATCACAAGGTCAGGAGATCGAGACCATCCTGGCTAACATGGTGAAACCCCGTCTCTACTAAAAAATACAAAAAACTAGCCAGGCGAGGTGGCGGGCGCCTGTAGTCCCAGCTACTCGGGAGGCTGAGGCAGGAGAATGGCGTGAACCCGGGAGGCGGAGCTTGCAGTGAGCTGAGATCTGGCCACTGCACTCCAGCTTGGGTGACAGAGTGAGACTCCGTCTCAAAAAAAAAAAAAAAAAAAAAGAAGAAGAAGAAAGAGATCAAATCAATAACCTAACTGTGCATCTCAGGAAACTAGGAAAAAATAGCAAACTAAATCCAAATCTAGCAGAAGGGAGGAAATATTACCCAAAGTGACCTGAAACAACCACCCACAGAATGGAAGAAAATGTTTGCAAATCAGAAATCTGATAAGGATTGCTATGGCCTGAATGTGTCTCCTTAAAATTCATGTATTTATGTAATCCCAGCACTTGGGGAGGCCAAGGTGGGTGGATCACTTGAAGTCAGGAGTTCAAGAGCAGCCTGGCCAACACAGTGAAACCTTGTCTCTACTAAAAATACAAAAATTAACCAGGTGTGGTGGCACACACCTGTAATCCCAGCTACTCAGGAGGCTGAGGCAGGAGAATCGCTTGAGCCCAGGAGGCAGAGGTTGCAGTGAAGTGAGATCACGCCACTGCACTCCAGCCTGGGTGACAGAGCAAGATTCCATCTAAAAAAAAAAAAAAAATTCATATATTTAAATCTGGTATTAAAAGACGGGGACTTTGGGAAGTGATTCGGTCCATGAGGGTGGAACCCTGGTGAATAATATTAGTGCTCTGTTTGTCCCTTCCACCATGTGAGGACACAGCAAGAAGCTTCCCTCTATGAACCATTCAGCTGGCCCTCTCCAAACACCAAATCTGCTGACGGTTTGTTCTTGAACTTCCCAAGCCTCCACAACTGTGAGAAATAAATTTCTATTGTTTATAAGCCAACAAGTTTGTTGTGAATATTTTACCACAATTAAAAAAAAATTTAAATAGTCTCCATACAAATCTTCACAAAGTACTAACTATTAAATAAATGCAATGGTTTCAGACTGACAATATAATGGCAACTTTCAAAGGAGCTGGATTGGCAATTGCTATCCACAGCTTGACATTTGTGAAAGGGTATGAACTACTGATTCCGATAAGACTACCCAGGATATTGGAACTGGATGTGAAGGGAAGCTGCTCATCTATCCAGTAGAGAACTGCTATCTAAATCCTCTCCTAAACAAACCCTTAGTTGCAATAAAGTAGCAAATTTCTCAAAGACCTCCCAGGTGGAGAAGGAGCATGGGCAAGGAAGGTGAAAGTGAGAGGCTGCCGGCAAAGCCTAAGGAGCACCAGGCTGTGATCCACGGGGTCCAGGCTCCAGGGGGAAGAGCATCCAGCGGAGGGAGTGGGCTCAGCACTTTGGGTAACATGAAGTGGTTTTTCAGACCTCAGTTCCAGCAATACATTTTTTCAATGAAGAAACCTCATGCAGGATTCTAAAATATATACCAGTAGCTGAAGAGCTGCTCAGTTGGTGAGAGCCCGTGTCCCCCACGCCCTCCTTCTCTCTCTTACTGCCTTGGAACTTGGGCCTGGAGCATGGTGTGAGAAACAATCTACTAACTAACGATTAGTGTGAATTTAAATGTTTTCTTTATCTCTCTTACTGACTTCTTCAGTAGAAATATGAGTTATTCATGCAAAGGCTTAGTTGAACATTTGTAGGTAATTAATGAAGATCACTTACCTTCTCATTATTTTAATAGTAGCGTTCACTAAATGTCTAAATGGGGATTTTTTATCTGATTAATGGGTTCTGGGGCACTTCTGAAGATATCTCAAAGTTGCCACAGAGGCCTCATCATTACCTCACATTTGATGGAAGCATGACAGAAGGGGCATTGGATGGGGCTGGGAATCTGGAGACCTACATTCTGGTCCTGGGCTGTGAATTCACCAGTTATGTACCTTGAGTAGCTACTGGAACTCATTTTCTCCATCTCTAAATTAAAATTCTTGGATTAGACATCTCTACCTGCTATCAGCTCCAATACTACATGATTATACCTTTTTTTTTTCCCCTAGTCCTACATAGGCCATATTGCCAGAGTGTCAGTGAATTCATCCCAGGTACACTACATGCCACAGAAATACTAATGATGATGATGTCTGCTAACATCACAAAAAAGACCAACTAACTCTTCAGGTAGTTAGAACAAGAACAAACACTAGCCCTCATAGCCTTCTCAATAGTATTCAGAATTGCAAACTGAAGTATGACTAGCCACATGCATATTTTAGGAGGGAAAAAAAGCTTACATTTTAATACCTGTATTATCCCAGAGTGAACTGGTCAACATAAATTATTTTTTAAACTTAAAAAATAAGTTTTAAAATTATCTTTAAGCTTAAAAATAAAAATAAACAAAAAATATTTTTTGAATTTAAAAATAATTTAAATTTTTTTAATTTTTATTTTAAATTTCTAACATTTTTCTGAAAGATCTTCTAAAACAGTCTTAGATATTTCACTGCTTTCTTAAAGAAGGTTAAATAAAATGTAACAGTTTATTGATAGCTGAGGATTATCTTTTCGGAAAAAAAAAGTATCCTTTTATAATACAGTGATCTCCATAACCACTGTTGAGGTGTGGAAAGTGTGGTCCTGTGCCGAGTGGCTCATATTGCTCTACTTTTTGAAATAGTTGTCCTCAGTGTTTTTGCTCTTACTTTGTTGTCATGCTGTCAGCTATCACTGTGTCTATGTGTGCACTGACAACCAGCACAGTTCTGCATTTCATGTCAGCTCTCAGCATCATTTCTTTGGTGGGGTGGGGGGTGATTGTGGTGGTGTGGTATTTTCATAGTCTTTTTAAAAAATACTTTTTCTCAATTTTGTTATGGATATATGAGGCTGGGAAGCTGATCACCAGAGAAATAAAATGTAATTGAGATTCCATGATATTTCTGTTTCTTATCCCAAGAAAAGTGATTTAAAAATCTAGCTGTGACGGTGAAACCCCGTCTCTACTAAAAATACAAAAAACTAGCTGGGCGAGGTGGCGGGCGCCTGTAGTCCCAGCTGCTCGGGAGGCTGAGGCAGGAGAATGGCGTGAACCCGGGAGGCGGAGCTTGCAGTGAGCTGAGATCCGGCCACTGCACTCCAGTCCGGGCGACAGAGCGAGACACCGCCTCAAAAAAAAAAAAAAAAAAAAAAATCTAGCTGTGAGTGGGATATACAATACATATACATGGTACATATGTCTTGTACATATTATATATATTTTATCTTTTATAGCTTGCTACAAAAGGGGAAAAACACTTGAGGTGCACCTTAGAGAAGCTAAAGAAACACACAGTTTCATGAGTGGAATGATTTTTCCAGTGATTTCCAGATATCTTTTTTTTCCCAATTATAAATTACTTTATTTCCTTTAAAAAAATTTTTTTTATTATACTTTAAGTTCTAGGGTACATGTGCACAACGTGCAGGTTTGTTACTTATGTACACATGTGCCATGTTGGTGTGCTGCACCCATCAACTCGTCAGCACCCATCAACTCATCATTTACATCAAGCAGACATCTTTTTAAGGGTAACATTGACTTATCAGGAATAGGCACGAGCTGTCTTTTCTAACAGAGATCACTACTTTAGATGAGGCTGCAGGGGAGATGCCTATGCTAGGACACACACAGTGTCAGTCAGAGGATGATTAGAGGCAAGGTTCCCTCTAATTTTTGTATGAATAATGCAGTTGTAAGGAAGATAAGCTGGCATTCAAATCCAGTCCTATCTGACCGCTAGGTTTGAGTGCTTTCTACAGAAACATGTGACCTCCACAAACAACATGCACAGCCTGCATGGGCCATGGCTTGCCTCCTGGGAGTTCAGTCCTCAGCTGAGCTGCCAAACATACACCCTTTTACCTCCAACAGCCACAGAAGTGTGGCCAAGTCTCTTTGTTAGTAATTCTATGGTTAAAAATGAATACATAGTGTTAGCGACAAAGCTGGTCTCTCAAAAGATGGGGTCTTTTTCTGTTCAGTGTCATAAAGCCAATACACAAAACTGAAAATGAGTGTCAAGCAGTTCAGGCTTCACTTGATGGCCATGGAACGAAGAAGTGGGAACATGGCTCATAGATCAACTTCTCAACAAGTGATGGGTGAGGGAGTTAAAATATAGGATTTCTCTAATGAAGGGATTGGACATTAAAAACAAGGGGAGGAATATTCCTTTCTTTTCCAGAAATGCGTAGTGAACTTTCTGGAGCTGGACTGCTGCCTTTTTTTTTTTGTCATTTTATGGCTTCTTCTGGTCATTGTCATGGTAATTGTCAACTGTCATAGCACTGGTGGGATTGTCATTTAGCATGGAAATGAGATTATAATGAAGCCCAAGATCTTTTTGAAGTTGTTTGGTCGGCTATCTTGGTTCTAGACAGGCTCAGCTGGTCTGGTTACAAAGGGAACTTTCTATTGAAGGCATTCTGTGTCTTAAAGATAAGCAGAGTTAGGAAAGGGGGGAAATTCAGCTCTGTCATGGAGTAACAATAGCAACAGTGTGGATAACTCAAACTCAGGGGCAAAGATGACCAGCTTGGCTTGCAGCTTGGACTGAAAAACAAAGGTTTGTCTGATGAGCTTAAAAGCAGGAATTAACATCACCTAGTTGTTTTGTCTATAACCCTATACATCTTTCCTCATTCTGTTGTATGCACTGAGAAGTTGGGTTAACATTAAGTCATAATAAACTCAGCAACAGTGAATTTTGAGAGGCTTACTTCCAGATAATCTACTGCCAAATTAACACAGAGCAGTTAATCACTTTTAATGTCTCTTTTCATATATCTATTTTCATCAAAAAGGTCCTTTCTGTTTAATTACTCTGACCCAAATATTTAGAATAAATATTGCTGCCATCACAGATTCCCTCTAGGGAGGAATTTAATGGGAGTAAAAATCCTCACATGAAAAATAGCATATAGAAATAGATAAACAAAAATATACAAGTAAATGTGATATAATATTATTTATTTCACTCAGAAAGATCACTCAGGCAATTTGTATATATATCAGCCCTCTAAAAAGCAATTTTCACTGTAACTCTTGGTCAAAACAGCCAGTACTATTTGCTTACATGATGATAGGATTAGGACTAACCATACATTATGACCTTCGCTGATTGTACAACTTTGCAAATACACCATACACAACTTTGCAAATACACATCGCTACACTTTCACACAGGACACCCAACCAATTCTCTGACACCAAGTGGGTGTCCTACAATTCAATTAAATTCCAACACTATCTACCTGGAGTTAGCATCAGATCCCACAAGTTAAGGGATCAGTCCCACAAGTCTACTCCCACTTCAGATGCCAATCTCAAGCCTACCTATAATTCAGGAGTTCCTACGATCCCCTCCATGGGTTCAAATAATTTGCTAGAATAGCTCACATAACTCAGGGAAACTATTTATTTATGTTAACCAGTATATTATAAAGGATGCAACTCAGGAACAGCTACATGGAAGAGATCATAGGGCAAGGTATGGAGGGGAGCTTCCATGCCTTCTCTAGTGTGCCACTCCTGAGCATCTTGATGTGCTGACCAATGCAGAAGCTCATCAAGTCTGATTCTTCAAGAGTTTTTATAGAGCTTGATCATTAGCTCCACCACCTACTTTCAGGAGGTTGGTAGGTGAAGGTAAAAATTTCAACCCTCTAATTTCTTAATCTTTCTAATGACCATTCCCATCCTGAGTCTATCTTTTTGGCATAAGCTCTATGACCCCAACTAAGTCATCTCATTAACATAAACTCAGGTATGATCAAAATGACCTCATTATGAATAACAAAAGACACTCCTATCACTCAGGAAATTCCCAGGGTTTTAGGAGCTCTGTGCTAGGAATCTGGGTCAAATATCAAATATATTTCTTATTATGCCACAAACATGTTGACAGGAAACTTAAATAGGGAGCCCCTTTTTAGAAGAGGCAACTCAAGACAACTTGAGATCTGGTAATGCCCTAGGGAAAGTCAGAGGAGACTTGATTGCTTTCTTACAAAAAGTCACAGCTTTTGACATTTTGCACAACCTGATTCAAAGTTTCTGGTTCAATTGCACTGAATTCTACTTCTAGTCAGTTCTCCTCCTCCTGCTCCTCCTCCCTCTTCTTTCTTTCTTACTTGATGCAATTGGACCTAGAAGACCTTTGGCCTAGAAGACAGTTAGAACTAAATTTGAATGTTGGCTTTACCACTTAACTAGTTGTGTGACCTTATGAAGTTCTTTAAATTCTTTGATCCTCAATTTCTTTATCTATATACAGCCCTGCATTTCTTAACAACAGGGATGCATTCTGAGAAATGTGTTGTTAGGTGACTGTGCGTTAGGATAGCATCATAGAGTATAATCACACAAACCCAGAAGGTATGGCCTGCTACACACCTAGGCTGTGTGATATCGTCTGTTGCTTCTAGGCTACAACCCTGTACAGCATGTCACTGTTCTGAATACTATAGGCAGTTATGACACAATAGCACTGGTATATCTAAACATATCTAAACATAAAAAAGGTACAGTAAAAACATGGTATTTAAAATAAAAAATGATACATCTGTATAGGGCACTTACTATAAATAGAACTTACAGGACTGCAAGTTGCTCTGGGTGAGTCCCTGAGTGAGTGGTGAATGAATGTGAAGGCCTAGTATATTACTGTACACTATTGTAGACTTCGTAAATACTGTATACTTGAGCTCCATTAAATTTATTAAAATTTTTTCTTCAATAATAAATTAAACTTATCTGACTACATTTTTTACTTTATACATTTTAATTTTTCAACTTGTTGGCTTTTGTGTAATAACATAGCTTAACATGTAATACAGCTATACAAAAATATTTTTTACTTATATCCTTATTCTACAAGTTTTTTTCTATTTTAAAAATTGTTTATTTTTCTTTTTTACTTTTTAACATTTTTTGTTAAAAACTAAGACCCAGAACATATCTTGTCCCACTGGGAGGTCTTCAGGGGCAATAACACGCATGTAGCTGTCATCTCCTGGAATAGCAATGCCTTCTTCTGAATACCTCCTGAAGGACCTGCCGGAAGCTGTTTTACAGTCACCTTTTTTCCTTTTTTCTTTTTTTTGAAACAGAGTCTCGCTCTGTTGCCCAGGCTGGAGTGCAGTGGCATGACCTCGGCTCACTGCAACCTCTGCCTCCCGGGTTCAAGCAATTCTCTTCCTCAGCCCCCGAGTCGCTGGGATTACAGGTACCCACCACCATGCCTGACTAATTTTTGTATTTTTAGCAGAGATGGGGTTTCACCATCTTGGCCAGGCTGGTCTTGAACTCCTGACCTCATGATCCACCTGCCTCGGCCTCCCAAAGTGCTGGGATTACAGGTGTGAGCCACTGCGGCCGGCCACAGTCATCTTTTTTCCATAAGTAAAAGGAGTACACTCTAAAATAACAATAAAAAACTATACTATAGTAAATATTATATATAAAGCAGTAACGTAGTCATTTGTTACCATTATCAAGTATTACGTACTGTACATAATTGTATGTGCTATACTTTTACGTGACTGGCAATGCAGGAGATTCACCACAAACATGAGTAATGGTTTGTGCTACAACATTGTGATGGCTACAACATTACAGATGATAGAAATTTTTCAGCTCCACTATAATCTTACGGGACCACTGTCCTAAATGCAGTCCATCAATGGAACTATGTGGTGGTGCACGATTATATATTGGGGATAATAATAGTATCTACCTCATAATATTGTTGTTAGGATTAAGTGATATAAAGCATATTTGAGTACACAAAGGCATAGAGAGTGATATAATGGACTTTGGAGACTCAGAAGTGGGAGGTTGGAAGAGGGGCTCGGGATTAAAAAAATTACCCATTAGGTATACTATTTGGGTGACAGGTGCACTAAAATCTTAGAATTCACCACTGTATAATTTATCCATGTCACAAAAAAACCACTTGTACCCCAAGAGCTATTGAAATAAAAATTTAAAAATATAAAGTACTTAGCATGAAGCCTGGTACATGGTAGGGGCACTATAAATAGTAACTATTATTTATATTATTAACAAATATGGATAATTAACTTTACCAATCTATGGTTCTTATAAGTGCCATTTTAGTTACCTTTTCAGATTGATTGCTGAGTTCTGGAAACTGAGATAAGTATGATGAGTACCTGAGGAGGTCACTGTTCTGTCCTGATTTGTGGGATTTACATGTAGATGGTCCCAATGTCAGTCAGTAATACAAATTTATAGCAGTACAAGCTACAAAAATCTTGCTTACTGTGAATTAATCTTTCTTGCACATCTTACTTAGTAATGAGTTTTCCTTGTCCTGAGTAAGTATCAGTCGATAGCCAGATTAATTGCTTCTGCAATTAATTGCTCCCCAGATGTTATGGCTCTACCAAAAAGAAGTTAAAAATATGTTAATTCTTTTATTGATACATAATAGATGTACATATTTTGGGGGTACATGTGACAATTTAATACATCCATATAATTTGTAGAGATCAAATCAGTGTAATTGGAATATAAAATGTGTTCATTTTTGATATACATCATATGCGTGCTGTGACAAGGTGCTCCACAGGCTCATCTCAGGCCAGGAGGCCCATTGTTGTGTTTTCACTTGAGACCCAGGTCCAGAAGGCTTTGTACTGTGGCTCCTTTACAATTCTTGGAAAAGTGCTCTGTGCATGTGGACAAATACTGACCTTGGTTGATCAACCCAGAGTAAGACTGAGGGCCAGCTTCAGAGAATAGTCCACTCATCAAAGAGTTGAAACAAGGCTGGTGTTCAAGAAAGCACACTGAATATTCTAGTTTCTCACACATCACAGAAAAAGAAGTTGATGAAAATACAAAGTTGGAAACAGGACATTTCTAGTTTCAGGAAAACAAAATTGTTGGGTTTGGGTAGTTACTAATAATCTCTAAAACCAATATGACTGACACCTGTGGCTTGAGAAGCTCCAAGAGAAGGGTGCTGTAATGGAACATGACGATTCCCCACACTGTCTCCCTAGGTTGCTTCGCTCCCTCCCAGGTCACTGTCATCACCAGTGGCCACTTTTTTCAGTTCTGTGGGCGCCTTTTTCCATTGGTATTAATTCTATCATCAAATTTCCACACCTGTACTTGGCTGTGGGTTCAAAATCCTCAGGAGAGAATGTGATCATTTCTGTGCCCAAGGTAGGTATTCAATAACTGTCTATTAATAAGTTCTGAAAGCGGACAAACAAAAAATCCCTTCTTATAGCCTTCTAAAACCCACAGAAACATGAAATTCTTTATCTTTCTCTCTCTCGGTAAAGGGGTGCATACTGCAGGAAACAGTGGGTTAAGCTATATGGAGGAATTTGTAGCCAAGATCTTCTAAATACATTCAATTCGGTCTTATTCATCATCAAATGGACAAAGCAGATGAAGGTATCTCTCTAAGACTAAATGACTTCCATCTGTGCATCTGTAAATTCCACAGGAATCCAAGGATGAAAGTGGAAGATGTGGCCTACTTCTGCATCATGAGATCAGAGAATTACAGATGTGACCCTCACTTACAGGTGAGGCCCATTGGTGAATCTCCCCTCTGTACCAGGCAAGTTGAACAAAATCAGGCAATTCAAGACTAAAACAGAAAGAACCAATTTCCACTATGGCAACATGGATCCTGAATTCTTTGAGTGAATAAATAAGCAAATAAAGGAAATAAAATTCAGTACATGTAAACTTCTTGGATTTTCAACCTAGAAAGACAGTGCAGGCAATTGTCACATTCCATTGTTGCTCTTCTCTTACTTTCTTACAGCTTCTCAAGACATAGGTATTGGACATATTCAGTTTTAGGAATAATTAACTACCTGTGCCCAACAACCTTGTTCTCCTAAAATCAGTATCTTTAGATACTCATTTAATTATTCAAGATTGCTCAAGAATCCTTTCTGGGACAGAGTCTGTTGAATAGGTTTATAAATGATGATAAGGAAGGAGTGCACACTTAAGTCTCAGACTCCAAGATATACAAATCTCCCCAGACAGCAGAAGACACCCCAGAGAAGACAGACATTATAGAATAATCCTGAGATCCATGTCAATGGGCAGAGCCTTAAGAGATGTTATAATGTATGTGAGGAAAAAGTAATGAATTTATGAATAATCTAAAATACATCTATAAAATGAAAGACTATCCCTTAGATAGTCTCAAGAAACTAGCTCACGACAAAGACCTAGAGTCATTAAATATTGACCCCAGCATACGTACCAATATTCTGCATCAGGCAAAAAGGCCTGGGAAATGAAGAAAATCATTAAGGACTATACTGGAAAGAAAGCTTTATATTGGTATATCTCTGCTTGAAAAGATTTATGTAGCTCTTGCTGCTACACCTCAAAACCAGGTTTGCCATAACTTGAAAAGATACAGAGAAGAGGAACTCAAAATAATTGGAGACATTGACAATTATAAAACAAATTTTTTGTTTAAGGTTAGATTTGTACTTTTAATATGGAAATCTAATTAGAAGTAATTAAATCTACATAATCATAAGTAGTATAAACAAAGTGAACAGAGATTTGCTTACTTGACAACTTTAAAGACCTGGGACAGGGAGATGGCAATTTTTGAAACTCACAAAACGAATGCATTAGCCAAAGAGATAGATGTGACAGGAAATAGAAATACATTTCAAAACATTTGGATAAATTTTGGCTGATGCAGTCATCAATGACTTTGAAATTTATTCAGCTCCTGGAATTAAGATGGCTTCAGAAGGGGCAGTAGAAGTATTTCCTTGACACCTTTGTGGACAGGATAATTCACATGTGGACTGATCATATGCTCAAATATTCCCAAACAGCTCATGAGTTATAAAAGTTTGAAAACTACTGATATAATCAAAATATAACCTTTAATCCATTCAGCACACCACTTTTTATCCTTCTTCCTTTTAATTTCAGATCCCAGCACAGTGAAGACAAACTTTCAGTAGTGAATGCTTCCCTTTGATCGATGGGTAGAGGTCAGGACTGTCCAGCAATCCTGATCAATGTATGTAACTTCTTGGTTCATCTCTATTGTTTCATCTTAAATTCTGCAAATGAGATGATGCAGATGAGCAATGCTGCAGTTCCTTCTCATTTGCATTTTATTAGCTTTATGACAGTTTCCTTCTTGCATGATATTACCTAATTACATCCTTCAAGGAAGCACTAACATATCACTCTCCACTTTCAATTATTCACTCCAGCGAAGGAAATCATGAAACACCCACCCCCTCCCAGAAAATTCACCCAGCAATTGGGTCACTGTGGGACAGGGATCGTGTGAAGGAGTGGAACTACAATCTCAGTCAGGAGGTCCTAAGACAAGCCAAGCTTTGGCCCTATTTCCCTTCAAGCCACCTTCCTAGCCATACAATAATACAAGTCTCAGACCCATACATGCCCAGATGGTACTACCCAACTTGTTGCTCATGTACTTCAATGAATTTGTTCCAAAAACAGCTTATTTCAAATAAAATATTTCAAATAACTTTGGGATGTTTCCAAAAATCATCCATTTACAAGAAACCATATTTTCCCAATACTTCAAAAAAAGGGCTGTAATCTCTGGAAATCTTTGAAAAGAGGAAATCCAGACTTACGTTGAGCAGCTTGTGTTGCAGTTGGTGTGTAGCTTCCTAAGGAGTTCACTACACCTTTTATACATGGATAATCAGGCCTACGTAAAATTGTGAAGATGTGTCTTTGATGCCTGATTTTCCTTCCTTGGCTCACTTCTATCTTTTTTTTTTTTTTTTTTTAAGTTCTGGAGTACATGTGCAGGATATGCAGGTTTGTTACACAGGTAAACATGTGCCATGGTGGTTTGCTGCACCCATCAAACTATCACCTAGGTATTAAGCCCAGCATGCATGAGCTATTTTTCCTGATGCTTTCCCTCCACCTTCCCCATCACTGCCCTACAGGCCCCAGTGTATATTGTTCCCCTCTATGTGTCCATGTGTTCTCATTGTTCAGCTCCCACTTATAAATGAGAACAAGTGGTACTTGGTTTTCTGTTCCTGTGTTAGTTTGCTGGGAATAATGGCTTCCAGTTCCATCCATGTCCCTGCAAAGGACATGATCTCATTCCTTTTTATGGCTACATAGTATCCCATGGTATATATGTACCACATTTTCTTTATCCAGTGTATCATTAATGGGCATTTGAGTTCATTCCATGTATTTGCTATTGTGAATAGTGATGCAATGAACATATGCGTGCATGTATCTTTCTAATAGAATGACTTATATTCCCTTGGGTATATACTCAGTAACGGGACTGCTCAGTCTATTGGTATTTCTGTCTCTGCGTCTTTGAGGAATTGCCACACTGCCTTCCACAACAGTTGGGCTAATTTACATTCTCACTAATAGTATAAAAGTGTTTCTATTTCCCCACAGCCTTTCCAGCATCTACTGTTTCTCAATTTTTTAATAATTGCCATTCTGATTGGCATGAGATGGTATCTCAATTTGGTTTTCATTTGCATTTCTCTAAGGATCAGTGATATTGAACTTTTTTTCATATGTTTGTTGGCCACATAAATGTCTTCTTTTGAGAAGTGTCTGTTCATGTCCTTTGCCCAGTTTTTAATGCGGTTGTTTGTTTTTTTCTTGTAAATTTGTTTAAGTTTCTTGTGGACTCTGGATATTAAACTTCTGTCAGATGGACAGATTGCAAAAATTTTCTCCCATTCTGTAGGTTGTCTGTTTGCTCTGATGACAGTTTCTTTTGCTGTGCAGAAGCTCTTTTGTTCAATTAGATCCCAATATTCGATTTTTCTTTTGTTGCAATTGCTTTTGACTTTTTCATCATGAAATATTTGCCTGTGCCCATGTCCTGAATGGTATTGCCTAGATTTTCTTCTAGGAATTTTATAGTTTTGGGTTTTACATTTAAGTCTTTAATCCATTTTGAGTTAATTTTTGTATAAAGTGTAAGGAAAGAGTCCAGTTTCAATTTTCTGCATATGGCTAGCCTGTTTTCCTAGCACCATTTATTAAATAGGGAATCCTTTCCCCATTGTTTGTTTTTGTCAGGTTTCTCAAAGATCGGGTGGTTGTACATGTGCCATCTTATTTCTGAGTTCTCTATTCCGTTTCATTGGTCTATGTGTCTTTGTACCATTACCATGCTGTTTTGGTTACTGTAGCCTTATAGTATTTTGAAGTAGGGTAGCATGATGCCTCCAGCTTTGTTCTTTTTATCTTGATGGCATCTTTCTTTTATTCCGCTGTACTCAACTCAGAGGTCCTATTACACTGGACTCCCCTTTTGTTCTCTTTAATTTCTACCTTATTCAGTTAATGTACTCCGGTTATTGCAAGGAAACATTTATGGTTCATTTTTTCATCAATCTGTCTAACCCCCTTTCATTCTGTCAACCTACACTTCTCTTAAGCATTGCTTTATTGGGAGTAATGAGTGTATAATCTGTTCTACTAAGTCAAGAGGTAACTGTGAGTACAGTAGAAACCATACTGTAGCAGAAGATATGGCTCTGTTACTTGGCAATTGTATGATCCTATTAATTTGACTTCTATAAGCCTACTTTCCTTATTTGTAAATAACGGTTACTAGTGCTTAGTTTGTCTTCTTTACTAGGATTTCTTTAGGCCACAAATGTTAAATGAGTCTATGATCACTTTATCCATATGCTTCATGATTTGATAGTTTTTAAATCATGTCTCATCGTTTGTCTCATGTTTGTCTCCTCATTCCCCAGCTCATTTTTCTTGTCCTTTACTTATTTCATTTTCTCACCATTGAGGATCAGCAGTCAGAACATCACACACTGTTCCAGGGGTTATAGTCTCTGAACATTCTGTATTGTATTTCCAGTTTCTTTTTTGTTGATGAGCAATATTTTGTTTATTTCTTTCAAAAATCAAAGCAGTCCACAAAATGAGTCCTTAGAGAATAACTCCCAATTGCTTCTGAAAACATTTCTTGGCACATACCTAATATTAGAGACTGCTTCAAAAACAGTAATATGCTATTGACTCATCTGCACCCTGGCAAAAACCTGTGAAATGTTCCTGGAGTCTATTTTGAAATCTTGACTGATTCTTTAATTACGGATAGAGTTTCATACCATTGTCAGACTTAGAGACACTGTGCACCATTTATTGTGTTGTAGAATAAATCTAAAGCTATTAAATGAGATCAACCCAAGCACGGGTTCTTGACAGATCCTCAATCAAAACTTTGCTACTTGCCAGGGCAGTGGCTCATGCCAGTAATCCTAGCACTTTGGGAGGCTGAGGTGGGCAGATTACTTGAGTCCAGGAGTTTGAGGCAAGTCCAGTCAACATGGCAAAACCCATCTCTACAAAAAATACAAAATTTAGCTGGGCGTGGTGGCAGGCACCTGTAGTCCCAACTACTTGGGAGGCTGAGGTAGGAGGATTGCTTACGCCAGGGAGGTTGCAGTGAGCCAAGATTGTGTCACTACATTCCAGCCTGGGTGACAGAGTAAGATCCTGCCTCAAAACAAACAAACAAATAGTTCCCTACTCTGAGAAGTTTCCTTTATTTATTCCTTGCCAATGTCAAAGTTCCAACAGTTCCAAAGTAGTTCAGTTTTTAATAATCTTTAACATAAAAAACTTTTCAATACTTTTAGAATAGGAGTGGTTTCCAAAGTTCTAATTGCTAGGGACATATTAGATGATTAATATATTTCTGAATCATGGGTTTCTCTAATCCACTTTCCTCATTCCTCACTCAGAGAATAATAAATTAGTAACACGTTGTTTTTTTCTGCAGAAATCATACTGCTCTTATTTCAATAGGTTACTTTTATAAAAGTGTTGAGCAATTGAGATACGCTAACCATCTTACTTTAGAATGGCAAGGAAACAGCAATCTGAAATGTATTGAGATCTCACTGGAGTTCTTCTTATACATGAAAATTATAGGTGCAACTCTCTAAACTCCTAACAGTTTAAGACAACAAATTATAGAAGTAGTCTAGAGATTCCTCAATTCCATTCTTCACAACCTGTAAAACATCAGTGTTGGAAATTTACCATTCTCTCTCTGTTTTTTTTTTTTTTTTTTTTTTTTGCCAATTTTCCAATAGAATACAGTACTTACTGGTTTTTTGTTTGTTTTTGTTTGTTTTTGTTTTTGTTTTTTTGAACTCATGAGATGACACTGGGCACACTTGATAAAATAAAGGTCATAGGAAACGCCAAAGAGATCTAAGTTCCCAGGCAAAATGAGTATATCTTAATGGTGACTTACCTGAGAGGAGCTTTAAACTTGGTTTTCTGACCTATTAGGAACATTTAGGCCATATAGGCATGTTGGTGACGGAGATATTTAGGAGACTTTCTGCATTTCACATCATACAGAATGGATAAATATTTTCTCTATTTCCCTGTTCAGCCAGGCCTGTGTGCTTTTGTCTGGCCTAAGCCATGAATACAGTTTGTTTGGGCCTAGGTCTTTTGTGCAAGCTTGTGTTACTCTGTATAAATTACTTACTTCCTCTAGTGATTCTTCCATGTTGACTCTTTCTGTGTCCCTGGACACTAAGCTATTCCATGGCAAGATTGTTTTCTACTTCATTTGTATCACTATATCAGCTGGTGCAGAACTCAGATGTTTAGAATATTCATTATTTGCTAGATGACCATTATTTGTATTATCTCTACACCAGTCTTTTCAAGATGCCTTTAAAAGACAAAGAAATATCTTTATTTGTCTAATAGCTTTATTGAGGTATAACTGAAATACAATAAACTGCACACATTTAAAGTGTACAAGTAGATGCATCTTTTTTTTTTTTTTTTTTGCTTTTTTTTTTTTTTATTTATTTTTTTATTTATTTTTATTTTTTATTATACTTAAGTTCTAGGGTACATGTGCATAACGTTTATATCATGTATAACTCCCCAAAGCAATCCCTCCCTCCTCCCCCCTCCCCATGATAGGCCCCAGTGTGTGATGTTCCCCTTCCCGAGTCCAAGTGATCTCATTGTTCAGTTCCCACCTATGAGTGAGAACATGCGGTGTTTGGTTTTCTCTTCTTGTGATAGTTTGCTAAGAATGATGGTTTCCAGCTGCATCCATGTCCCTACAAAGGACGCAAACTCATCCTTTTTGATGGCTGCATAGTATTCCATGGTGTATATGTGCCACATTTTCTTAATCCAGTCTGTCACAGATGGACATTTGGGTTGATTCCAAGTCTTTGCTATTGTGAATAGTGCCGCAATAAACATACGTGTGCATGTGTCTTTGTAGTAGAGTAATTTATAATCCTTTGGGTATATACCCAGTAGTGGGATGGCTGGGTCATATGGTACATCTAGTTCTAGATCCTTGAGGAATCGCCATACTGTTTTCCATAATGGTTGAACTAGTTTACAATCCCACCAACAGTGTAAAAGTGTTCCTATTTCTCCACATCCTCTCCAACATCTATTGTTTCCTGACTTCTTAATGATTGCCATTCTAACTGGTGTGAGATGGTATCTCATTGTGGTTTTGATTTGCATTTCTCTGATGGCGAGTGATGACGAGCATTTTTTCATGTGTCTGTTGGCTGTATGGATGTCTTCTTTTGAGAAATGTCTGTTCATATCCTTTCCCCACTTTTTGATGGGGTTGTTTGTTTTTTCTTGTATATTTGTTTGAGTTCTTTGTAGATTCTGGATATTAGCCCTTTGTCAGATGAGTAGGTTGCAAAAATTTTCTCCCATTCTGTAGGTTGCCTGTTCACTCTGATGGTAGTTTCTTTTGCTGTGCAAAAGCTCTTTAGTTTAATGAGATCCCATTTGTCAATTTTGGCTTTTGCTGCCGTTGCTTTTGGTGTTTTAGACATGAAGTCCTTGCCCATGCCTATGTCCTGAATGGTACTACCTAGATTTTCTTCTAGGGTTTTTATGGTATTAGGTCTAACATTTAAGTCTCTAATCCATCTTGAATTAATTTTCGTATAAGGGGTAAGGAAAGGATCCAGTTTCAGCTTTCTACTTATGGCTAGCCAATTTTCCCAGCACCATTTATTAAATAGGGAACCCTTTCCCCATTTCTTGTTTTTGTCAGGTTTGTCAAAGATCAGATGGCTGTAGATGTGTGGTATTATTTCTGAGGACTCTGTTCTGTTCCACTGGTCTATTTCTCTGTTGTGGTACCAGTACCATGCTGTTTTGGTTACTGTAGCCTTGTAGTATAGTTTGAAGTCAGGTAGCGTGACGCCTCCAGCTTTGTCTTTTTGACCTAGGATTGTCTTGGCAATGCGGGCTCTTTTTTGGTTCCATATGAACTTTAAAGCAGTTTTTTCCAATTCTGTGAAGAAACTCATTGGTAGCTTGATGGGGATGGCATTGAATCTATAAATAACCTTGGGCAGTATGGCCATTTTCACGATATTGATTCTTCCTATCCATGAGCATGGTATGTTCTTCCATTTGTTTGTGTCCTCTTTGATTTCACTGAGCAGTGGTTTGTAGTTCTCCTTGAAGAGGTCCTTTACATCCCTTGTAAGCTGGATTCCTAGGTATTTTATTCTCTTTGAAGCAATTGTGAATGGAAGTTGATTCCTGATTTGGCTCTCTGCTTGTCTGTTACTGGTGTATAAGAATGCTTGGGATTTTTGCACATTAATTTTGTATCCTGAGACTTTGCTGAAGTTGCTTATCAGCTTAAGGAGATTTTGGGCTGAGACGATGGGGTTTTCTAAATATACAATCATGTCATCTGCAAACAGGGACAATTTGACTTCTTCTTTTCCTAACTGGATACCCTTGATTTCTTTCTCTTGCCTGATTGCCCTAGCCAGAACTTCCAACACTATGTTGAATAGGAGTGGTGAGAGAGGGCATCCCTGTCTTGTGCCAGTTTTCAAAGGGAATTTTTCCAGTTTTTGCCCATTCAGTATGATATTAGCTGTGGGTTTGTCGTAAATAGCTCTTATTATTTTGAGGTACGTTCCATCAATACCAAATTTATTGAGCGTTTTTAGCATAAAGGGCTGTTGAATTTTGTCAAAAGCCTTTTCTGCATCTAATGAGATAATCATGTGGTTCTTGTCTTTGGTTCTGTTTATATGCTGGATTACATTTATTGATTTGCGAATGTTGAACCAGCCTTGCATCCCAGGGATGAAGCCCACTTGATCATGGTGGATAAGCTTTTTGATGTGCTGCTGAATCCGGTTTGCCAGTATTTTATTGAGAATTTTTGCATCGATGTTCATCAGGGATATTGGTCTAAAATTCTCTTTTTTTGTTGTGTCTCTGCCAGGCTTTGGTATCAGGATGATGTTGGCCTCATAAAATGAGTTAGGGAGGATTCCCTCTTTTTCTATTGATTGGAATAGTTTCAGAAGGAATGGTACCAGCTCCTCCTTGTACCTCTGGTAGAATTCAGCTGTGAATCCATCTGGTCCTGGACTTTTTTTCGTGGGTAGGCTATTAATTGTTGCCTCAATTTCAGAGCCTGTTATTGGTCTATTCAGGGATTCAACTTCTTCCTGGTTCAGTCTTGGGAGAGTGTAAGTGTCCAGGAAATTATCCATTTCTTCTAGATTTTCTAGTCGATTTGCGTAGAGGCATTTATAGTATTCTCTGATAGTTGTTTGTATTTCTGTGGGGTTGGTGGTGATATCCCCTTTATCATTTTTTATTGCATCTATTTGATTCCTCTCTCTTTTCTTCTTTATTAGTCTTGCTAGCGGTCTGTCAATTTTGTTGATCTTTTCAAAAAACCAACTCCTGGATTCATTGATTTTTTGGAGGGTTTTTTGTGACTCTATCTCCTTCAGTTCTGCTCTGATCTTAGTTATTTCTTGCCTTCTGCTAGCTTTTGAATGTGTTTGCTCTTGCCTCTCTAGTTCTTTTAATTGTGATGTTAAAGTGTCAATTTTAGATCTTTCCTGCTTTCTCTTGTGGGCATTTAGTGCTATAAATTCCCTCTACACACTGCTTTAAATGTGTCCCAGAGATTCTGGTATGTTGTATCTTTGTTCTCATTGGTTTCAAAGAACATCTTTATTTCTGCTTTCATTTCGTTATGTACCCAGTAGTCATTCAGGAGCAGGTTATTCAGTTTCCATGTAGTTGAGCGGTTTTGATTGAGTTTCTTAGTCCTGAGTTCTAGTTTGATTGCACTGTGGTCTGAGAGACAGTTTGTTATAATTTCTGTTCTTGTACATTTGCTGAGGAGTGCTTTACTTCCAATTATGTGGTCAATTTTGGAATAAGTGCGATGTGGTGCTGAGAAGAATGTATATTCTGTTGATTTGGGGTGGAGAGTTCTATAGATGTCTATTAGGTCCGCTTGGTGCAGAGCTGAGTTCAATTCCTGGATATCCTTGTTAACTTTCTGTCTCGTTGATCTGTCTAATGTTGACAGTGGAGTGTTGAAATCTCCCATTATTATTGTATGGGAGTCTAAGTCTCTTTGTAGGTCTCTAAGGACTTGCTTTATGAATCTGGGTGCTCCTGTATTGGGTGCATATATATTTAGGAGAGTTAGCTCTTCCTGTTGAATTGATCCCTTTACCATTATGTAATGGCCTTCTTTGTCTCTTTTGATCTTTGATGGTTTAAAGTCTGTTTTATCAGAGACTAGGATTGCAACCCCTGCTTTTTTTTGTTCTCCATTTGCTTGGTAGATCTTTCTCCATCCCTTTATTTTGAGCCTATGTATGTCTCTGCATGTGAGATGGGTCTCCTGAATACAGCAGACTGATGGGTCTTGACTCTTTATCCAGTTTGCCAGTCTGTGTCTTTTCATTGGAGCATTTAGTCCATTTACATTTAAGGTTAATATTGTTATGTGTGAACTTGATCCTGTCATTATGATATTAACTGGTTATTTTGCTCATTAGTTGATGCAGTTTCTTCCTAGCCTCGATGGTCTTTACATTTTGGCATGTTTTTGCAATGGCTGGTACCGGTTGTTCCTTTCCATGTTTAGGGCTTCCTTCAGGGTCTCTTGTAAGGCAGGCCTGGTGGTGACAAAATCTCTAAGCATTTGCTTATCTGTAAAGGATTTTATTTCTCCTTCACTGATGAAGCTTAGTTTGGCTGGATATGAAATTCTGGGTTGAAAATTCTTTTCTTTAAGAACGTTGAATATTGGCCCCCACTCTCTTCTGGCTTGTAGAGTTTCTGCCGAGAGATCTGCTGTTAGTCTGATGGGCTTCCCTTTGTGGGTAACCCGACCTTTCTCTCTGGCTGCCCTTAAGATTTTTTCCTTCATTTCAACTTTGGTGAATCTGGCAATTATGTGTCTTGGAGTTGCTCTTCTGGAGGAGTATCTTTGTGGCGTTCTCTGTATTTCCTGAATTTGAATGTTGGCCTGCCCTACTAGGTTGGGGAAGTTCTCCTGGATGATATCCTGAAGAGTGTTTTCCAACTTGGTTCCATTTTCCCCCTCACTTTCAGGCACCCCAATCAGACGTAGATTTGGTCTTTTTACATAATCCCATACTTCTTGCAGGCTTTGTTCATTTCTTTTTCTTCTTTTTTCTTTTGGTTTCTCTTCTCGCTTCATTTCATTCATTTGATCCTCAATCGCTGATACTCTTTCTTCCAGTTGATCGAGTCGGTTACTGAAGCTTGTGCATTTGTCACGTATTTCTCGTGTCATGGTTTTCATCTCTGTCATTTCGTTTATGATCTTCTCTGCATTAATTAGTCTAGCTGTCAATTCTTCCACTTTTTTTTCAAGATTTTTAGTTTCTTTGCGCTGGGTACGTAATTCCTCCTTTAGCTCTGAGAAGTTTGATGGACTGAAGCCTTCCTCTCTCATCTCGTCAAAGTCATTCTCTGACCAGCTTTGATCCGTTGCTGGCGATGGGCTGCGCTCCTTTGCAGGGGGAGATGCGCTCTTATTTTTTGAATTTCCAGCTTTTCTGCCCTGCTTTTTCCCCATCTTTGTGGTTTTATCTGTCTCTGGTCTTTGATGATGGTGCCGTACTGATGGGGTTTTGGTATAGGTGTCCTTCCTGTTTGATAGTTTTCCGTCTGACAGTCAGAAGGACTGTCTGTTGGTCTGTTGGAGATTGCTTGAGGTCCACTCCAGACCCTGTTTGCCTGGGTATCAGCAGCAGAGGGTGCCAAAGATAGAATATTGCTGAACAGCGAGTGTACCTGTCTGATTCTTCCTTTGGAAGTTTCCTCTCAGGGATGACTCCACCCTGTGAGGTGTGGGGTGTCAGACTGCCCCTAGTGGGGGATGTCTCCCAGCTAGGCTACTCAGGGGTCAGGGACCCACCTGAGCAGGCAATCTGTCCGTTCTCGGATCTCAACCTCCGCGTTGGGAGATCCACGGCTCTCCCAAAGCTGTCAGACAGAGTCGTTCGCCTCTGCACCGCCCCCGCTGCTTTCCCTATTGGACCTCAGCTGTGGGCTGTCCCCAGAGGTGGAGTCTACAGAGACAGGCAGGTTTCCTTGAGCTGCTGTGAGCTCCACCCAGTTCGAGCTTCCCAGCGGCTTTGTTTACCTACTTAAGCCTCAGCAATGGCGGGCGCCCCTCCCCCAGCCTCGCTGCTGCCTTGTGGATAGATCGCCGCAGACGGCTGTGTTAGCAGTGAGGGAGGCTCCGTGGGCGTGGGACCCTCCCGGCCAGATGTGGGATATATTCTCCTGGTGTGCCTGTTTCCTTAAAGCGCAGTATTGGGGTGGGAGTTACGCGATTTTCCAGGTGTTATGTGTCTCAGTTCCCCTGGCTAGGAAAACGGATTTCCTTCCCCCTTGCGCTTCCAGGTGAGGCGATGCCTCGCCCTGCTTCAGCTCTTGCTGGTCAGGCTGCAGCAGCTGACCAGCACCGATTGTCCGGCACTCCCTAGAGAGATGACCCCAGTACCTCAGTTGAAAATGCAGAAATCACCGGTCTTCTGTGTTACTCGCGCTGGGAGTTGGAGACTGGAGGTGTTCCTATTCGGCCATCTTGCTCCGCCCCCCTACATGATGCATCTTGACATATTTATTATACACCAGTGAAACTATCACTGCATCAAGATAGTGAATATTTCCATCACCCATAAAAGATTCCCTATGCCCTTTTCCTTTCTGCTAATCCCCAGGAAACCACTAATCCCTTTTCTTCCCACTATCTGTTAGGTTTTTTTTTATTTTTTAGAATTTTATACATATGGAATCATATAGTACTCTTAAAAAAATCTGACTTCCCACACTCAGCATAATTATTCTGAAATTCATTTATGTTGTTGCATGTATCAACAGTTTGTACTTTTGTTATTCTTTCTTTTTCATGTTAACATTCTATTGTATGGATATACCACAGTTTGTTTCACCATTTACCTGTTGATAAACATTTGAGTTATTTTCAGTTTCAAGTTTTACAAATAAAGATGCTATTAATATTAATGTACTAGTCTCTGAGTGGACATACACTTTTCTTTCTCTTGGGTAAATACCTACAGTGGGTTTACTAGGTCAGATGGTAGGTATATGTTTAACTTTTTAAGAAGCTGCCAAACTGTTTTCTAAAGAGATTGTTATTTTACATTTCTAATAACAATCTATGAAAGTTTCAGTTGTTCCATATCCTTGGCAACACTTGGTTTGGCCCTTTAAATTTTAGCCACTCTAGAGGAAGTTTACTGGTATCTTATTTTAGTTTTAATTTGTGTGACCTTAATGAATAATGATGTTGAGCATATTTAATATACTTATTTGCTACCTACATCTTCTTTGGTGAAATGTCTGTTCAAATTTGACTATTTTTAAATTTGATTGTTTGTCTTATAGTTGAATTGTAAATTTTTTTTTATACTAGATACAAGTCCTTTTTTGGATATATGTTTGTAGATACATTCTCCCAATCTGTGGCTTTGCTTTTCACTTCCATTAGAGCATTTTTTTGAAGAGTAAAAGTTTTTTAATTTTGATGATGGCAAATATATGAATATTTTCTATCTCACGCTTTTTGTGTCATATCTATGAAATCTTTGCCTCACCAATGTCATTAAAGTGTCTCCTATATTTTTGTAGAACTTTAATAGTTTTAGATTTTATATTTGGGTCTTTGATTACAAGACTATGTAGTACATATAAATTTTGTTAGCTATTCTAGGTTTTTCAAATTTCCGCATAAATTTTAGAATCAAATTGTCATTTAAAAAAAAGAAAAGAGCGGGGCGGAGCAAGATGGCCGAATAGGAACAGCTCCAGTCTCCAACTCCCAGCGTGAGCGACACAGAAGACCGGTGATTTCTGCATTTTCAACTGAGGTACTGGGGTCATCTCACTAGGGAGTGCCAGACAATCGGTGCTGGTCAGCTGCTGCAGCCTGACCAGCGAGAGCTGAAGCAGGGCGAGGCATCACCTCACCTGGAAGCGCAAGGGGGAAGGGAATCCCTTTTCCTAGCCAGGGGAACTGAGACACACAACACCTGGAAAATCGGGTAACTCCCACCCCAATACTGCGCTTTAAGCAAACAGGCACACCGGGAGAATATATCCCACACCTGGCCGGGAGGGTCCCACGCCCACGGAGCTTCCCTCATTGCTAACACAGCAGTCTGCGGCGATCTAACCGCAAGGCAGCAGCGAGGCTGAGGGAGGGGCGCCCGCCATTGCTGAGGCTTAAGTAGGTAAACAAAGCCTCTGGGAAGCTCGAACTGGGTGGAGCTCACAGTAGCTCAAGGAAGCCTGCCTGTCTCTGTAGACTCCACCTCTGGGGACAGCGCACAGCTGAAGACCAACAGGGGAAGCAGCGGGGGCCTGTGCAGACGCGAACGACTCTGTCTGACAGCTTTGGGGAGAGCCGTGGATCTCCCAACGCGGAGGTTGAGATCTGAGAACGGACAGACTGCCTGCTCAGGTGGGTCCCTGACCCCTGAGTAGCCTAGCTGGGAGACATCCCCCACTAGGGGCAGTCTGACACCCCACACCTCACAGGGTGGAGTACACCCCTGAGAGGAAGCTTCCAAAGGAAGAATCAGACAGGTACACTCGCTGTTCAGCAATATTCTATCTTCTGCAAACTCTGCTGCTGACACCCAGGCAAACAGGGTCGGGAGTGGACCTCAAGCAATCTCCAACAGACCTATAGCTGAGGGTCCTGACTGTCAGAAGGAAAACTATCAAACAGGAAAGACACCTATACCAAAACCCCATCAGTACGGCACCATCATCAAAGACCAGAGACAGATAAAACCACAAAGATGGGGAAAAAGCAGGGCAGAAAAGCTGGAAATTCAAAAAATAAGAGCGCATCTCCCCCTGCAAAGGAGCGCAGCCCATCGCCAGCAACGGATCAAAGCTGGTCAGAGAATGACTTTCACGAGATGAGAGAAGAAGGCTTCAGTCCATCAAACTTCTCAGAGCTAAAGGAGGAATTACGTACCCAGCGCAAAGAAACTAAAAATCTTGAAAAAAGAGTGGAAGAATTGACAGCTAGACTAATTAATGCAGAGAAGGTCATAAATGAAATGACAGAGATGAAAACCATGACACGAGAAATACGTGACAAATGCACAAGCTTCAGTAACCGACTCGATCAACTGGAAGAAAGAGTATCAGCGATTGAGGATCAAATGAATGAAATGAAGCGAGAAGAGAAACCAAAAGAAAAAAGAAGAAAAAGAATGAACAAAGCCTGCAAGAAGTATGGGATTATGTAAAAAGACCAAATCTACGTCTGATTGGGGTGCCTGAAAGTGAGGGGGAAAATGGAACCAAATTGGAAAACACTCTTCAGGATATCATCCAGGAGAACTTCCCCAACCTAGTAGGGCAGGCCAACATTCAAATTCAGGAATACAGAGAACGCCACAAAGATACTCCTCCAGAAGAGCAACTCCAAGACACATAATTGCCAGATTCACCAAAGTTGAAATGAAGGAAAAAATCTTAAGGGCAGCCAGAGAGAAAGGTCGGGTTACCCACAAAGGGAAGCCCATCAGACTAACAGCAGATCTCTCGGCAGAAACTCTACAAGCCAGAAGAGAGTGGGGGCCAATATTCAACGTTCTTAAAGAAAAGAATTTTAAACCCAGAATTTCATATCCAGCCAAACTAAGTTTCATAAGTGAAGGAGAAATAAAATCCTTTACAGACAAGCAAATGCTTAGAGATTTTGTCACCACCAGGCCTGCCTTACAAGAGACCTGAAGGAAGCCCTAAACATGGAAAGAAACAACCGGTACCAGCCATTGCAAAAACATGCCAAAATGTAAAGACCATCGAGGCTAGGAAGAAACTGCATCAACTAACGAGCAAAATAACCAGTTAATATCATAATGGCAGGATCAAGTTCACACATAACAATATTAACCTTAAATGTAAATGGACTAAATGCTCCAATTAAAAGACACAGACTGGCAAACTGGATAAGAGTCAAGACCCATCAGTCTGCTGTACTCAGGAGACCCATCTCACATGCAGAGACATACATAGGCTCAAAATAAAGGGATGGAGGAAGATCTACCAAGCAAATGGAGAACAAAAAAAAGCAGGGGTTGCGATCCTAGTCTCTGATAAAACAGACTTTAAACCATCAAAGATCAAAAGAGACAAAGAAGGCCATTACATAATGGTAAAGGGATCCATTCATCAGGAAGAGCTAACTATCCTAAATATATATGCACCCAATACAGGAGCACCCAGATTCATAAAGCATGTCCTTAGAGACTTACAAAGAGACTTAGACTCCCATATAATAATAATGGGAGACTTCAACACTCCACTGTCAACATTAGACAGATCAACGAGACAGAAAGTTAACAAGGATATCCAGGAATTGAACTCATCTCTGCACCAAGCGGACCTAATAGACATCTATAGAACCCTCCACCCCAAATCAACAGAATATACATTCTTCTCAGCACCACATCGCACTTATTCCAAAATTGACCACATAATTGGAAGTAAAGCCCTCCTTAGCAAATGTAAAAGAACAGAAATTATAACAAACTGTCTCTCAGACCACAGTGCAATCAAACTAGAACTCAGGACTAAGAAACTCAATCAAAACGCTCAACTACATGGAAACTGAACAACCTGCTCCTGAATGACTACTGGGTACATAACGAAATGAAGGCAGAAATAAAGATGTTCTTTGAAACCAATGAGAACAAAGATACAACATACCAGAATCTCTGGGACACATTTAAAGCAGTGTGTAGAGGGAAATTTATAGCACTAAATACCCACAAGAGAAAGCAGGAAAGATCTAAAATGGACACTCTAACATCACAATTAAAAGAACTAGAGAGGCAAGAGCAAACACATTCAAAAGCTAGCAGAAGGCAAGAAATAACTAAGATCAGAGCAGAACTGAAGGAGATAGAGACACAAAAAACCCTCCAAAAAATCAATGGATCCAGGAGTTGGTTTTTTGAAAAAATGAACAAAATTGACAGACCGCTAGCAAGACTAATAAAGAAGAAAAGAGAGAGGAATCAAATAGATGCAATAAAAAATGATAAAGGGGATATCACCACCAACCCCACAGAAATACAAACGACCATCAGAGAATACTATAAACGCCTCTACGCAAATCAACTAGAAAATCTAGAAGAAATGGATAATTTCCTGGACACTTACACTCTCCCAAGACTAAACCAGGAAGAAGTTGAATCCCTGAAGAGACCAATAGCAGGCTCTGAAATTGAGGCAACAATTAATAGCCTACCCACCAAAAAAAGTCCAGGACCAGATGGATTCACAGCTGAATTCTACCAGAGGTACAAGGAGGAGCTGGTACCATTCCTTCTGAAACTATTCCAATCAATAGAAAAAGAGGGAATCCTCCCTAACTCATTTTATGAGGCCAACATCATCCTGATACCAAAGCCTGGCAGAGACACAACAAAAAAAGAGAATTTTAGACCAATATCCCTGATGAACATCGACGCAAAAATTCTCAATAAAATACTGGCAAACCGGATTCAGCAGCACATCAAAAAGCTTATCCACCATGATCAAGTGGGCTTCATCCCTGGGATGCAAGGCTGGTTCAACATTCACAAATCAATAAATGTAATCCAGCATATAAACAGAACCAAAGACAAGAACCACATGATTATCTCAATAGATGCAGAAAAGGCCTTTGACAAAATTCAACAGCCCTTCATGCTAAAAACGCTCAATAAATTCGGTATTGATGGAATGTACCTCAAAATAATAAGAGCTATTTATGACAAACCCACAGCTAATATCATACTGAATGGGCAAAAACTGGAAAAATTCCCTTTGAAAACTGGCACAAGACAGGGATGCCCTCTCTCACCACTCCTATTCAACATAGTGTTGGAAGTTCTGGCTAGGGCAATCAGGCAAGAGAAAGAAATCAAGGGTATCCAGTTAGGAAAAGAAGAAGTCAAATTGTCCCTGTTTGCAGATGACATGATGGTATATTTAGAAAACCCCATCGTCTCAGCCCAAAAGCTCCTTAAGCTGATAAGCAACTTCAGCAAAGTCTCAGGATACAAAATTAATGTGCAAAAATCACAAGCATTCTTATACACCAGTAACAGACAAGCAGAGAGCCAAATCAGGAATGAACTTCCATTCACAATTGCTTCAAAGAGAATAAAATACCTAGGAATCCAACTTACAAGGGATGTAAAGGACCTCTTCAAGGAGAACTACAAACCACTGCTCAGTGAAATCAAAGAGGACACAAACAAATGGAAGAACATACCATGCTCATGGATAGGAAGAATCAATATCATTAAAATGGCCATACTGCCCAAGGTTATTTATAGATTCAATGCCATCCCCATCAAGCTACCAATGAGTTCTTCACAGAATTGGAAAAAACGGCTTTAAAGTTCATATGGAACCAAAAAAGAGCCCGCATTGCCAAGACAATCCTAAGTCAAAAGGACAAAGCTGGAGGTGTCACGCTACCTGACTTCAAACTATAGTACAAGGCTACAGTAACCAAAACAGCATGGTACTGGTACCAAAACAGAGATATAGACCAATGGAACAGAACAGAGTCCTCAGAAATAATACCACACATCTACAGCCATCTGATCTTTGACAAACTGAGAGAAACAAGAAATGGGGAAAGGATTCCCTATTTAATAAATGGTGCTGGGAAAATTGGCTAGCCGTAAGTAGAAAGCTGAAACTGGATCCTTTCCTTACTCCTTATACGAAGATTAATTCAAGATGGATTAGAGACTTAAATGTTAGACCTAATACCATAAAAACCCTAGAAGAAAATCTAGGTAGTACCATTCAGGACATAGGCATGGGCAAGGACTTCATGTCTAAAACACCAAAAGCAATGGCAGCAAAAGCCAGAATTGACAAATGGGATCTCATTAAACTAAAGAGCTTCTGCACAGCAAAAGAAACTACCATCAGAGTGAACAGGCAACCTACAGAATGGGAGAAAATTTTTGCAACCTACTCATCTGACAAAGGGCTAATATCCAGAATCTACAAAGAACTCAAACAAATATACAAGAAAAAAACAAACAACCCCATCAAAAAGTGGGCAAAGGATATGAACAGACATTTCTCAAAAGAAGACATTCATACAGCCAACAGACACATGAGAAAATGCTCATCATCACTCGCCATCAGAGAAATGCAAATCAAAACCACAATGAGATACCATCTCACACCAGTTAGAATGGCAATCATTAAAAAGTCAGGAAACAACAGGTGTTGGAGAGGATGTGGAGAAATAGGAACACTTTTACACTGTTGGTGGGATTGTAAACTAGTTCAACCATTATGGAAAACAGTATGGCAATTCCTCAAGGATCTAGAACTAGATGTACCATATGACCCAGCCATCCCACTACTGGGTATATACCCAAAGGATTATAAATTATTCTACTACAAAGACACATGCACACGTATGTTTATTGGGGCACTATTCACAATAGGAAAGACTTGGAATCAACCCAAATGTCCATCTGTGACAGACTGGATTAAGAAAATGTGGCACATATACACCATGGAATACTATGCAGCCAAAAAAAGGATGAGTTTGCATCCTTTGTAGGGACATGGATGCAGCTGGAAACCATCATTCTTAGCAACTATCACAAGAACAGAAAACCAAACACCGCATGTTCTCACTCATAGGTGGGAACTGAACAATGATGAAACTTGGACTCGGGAAGGGGAACATCACACACTGGGGCCTATCATGGGGAGGGGGGAGGGGGGAGGGATTGCATTGGGGAGTTATACATGATACAAATGATGACTTGATGGGTGCAGCACACCAACATGGCACAAGTATACATATGTAACAAACCTGCACGTTATGCACATGTACCCTAGAACTTAAAGTATTAAAAAAAAAAAAAATCCTTTAATGGAAAGGGACAAAATAGCTCTCCCACAGACAGAATCCAGGATTTCAAGTAAAACATCATAGTTCAAACAGATCATTTGAGAAAAAACACAAAAAGTTGATAGAGACGTGATAGAGACACTGAGGTTGAAGAAGGAGGAAGCTGGGACACCTGCCTGGAGTCACCGAGAGTGCCAAGACCAGTTCCTGGTCCTGAGCAGGTCCTAGGGAAGGAGTGAGTGAAGGAACTCCCAGGCACCACACTCCCGCCACACACCTCTGGGATCCAAACTACAAGAGATCCTGTGACCCCCAAAGACATTTGAATTGATAGAGGAAACTGCCTTGAAAGTAGATAGAAGCAGAACCGGAATCTGCATGGAGCCCAGAGCTATAGCAAAATGTGACCATAGGCTCCCATTCCCCCAAGGCTCTCCATTTTGCTGTGTGTGCCTCTAGCCCCTGCTGACTGCCAGGCTGGAAGAGAGCAGAGCTACCTTTCCCATGGGACAGGGGCACATCTGATACACATGGCCCTTGTACACCAGCTCCTCCCAAGGCCACATGCCTGGCTGCTCCTGCAAGAGGGAGCACAGAGCACAGCCTCCAGCCTCCAGCCTCCAGCCTCCACTGCCCCACCTGAGTGTTTCTGCCAACAGCCTGGGAGCACTTTGGCTCCCTGGAGCACAGCTGGTACTCCACCCAAGAGGCCAGAGGACAAAGCCATGGGCCTGGTCTCCAACCCCCAGGGATTGTGCACACTGCCTAGGGGCATCAAGCTGACATCTGTGACCTGACCTCAAGCGAGGGAGAAGGCTCCACTCTCAGAACACTGAAAAGAGTGAGGCGTGACTTTGTGGGTGTGTGCTGGTGTGGGAGTTGAGCATCTCTTCCTATGCAAGGCTGGCCTGGGAAGAGCCTCGCCTGTTGGCCAACTGCAGCTTCTGCCCAAGGGGGCCCCAAGGCTTGGAACACCTGGAACAACCCAGCGATCTGGATGCAGAATGCTTGAGAAATCTAGCTGGTCAGGCCTCCTCCTGGCGCAAACACCTGAGGGAGGCCCAGCTGGGGTAGTGCAAGCTGAGTAAACCCTGTCGCCATCTCCTGGGCAAAAATTTAAAACCCAGGCCGTGGATGCCACACTAGCTGCACACTCATGACGCTACCACCCTGCCCAGGGATCCTCTGCCCATGACCCATTGCATCACCAGGCCAAGGCAGACACAGCCCACAACCCTCTCTGACTCTGCCAAGCTCAGAGAATCAGCAAGTTCCCTGGAGTGGTGTGTCTCTTGGTGACCCAACCTGTGGATCAGACTGCCCCTAACGGAGGTGGGAGTGCAGGCCACCAGGACCCCCAATGGAGCTAAGGAACGTAGGCACAGTGCTAGTGATTGGAGGGGGTCCCCCAAGGCCCAGGAACATATAAGACCAGGGAGACATCTCTTGTCCTCCCCTCTCTGGCTTCCCCTAAGCACTGCTAACAGCATATCCGCTGGCTCTTACTCTTAAGTGCCATCTACTGGATCATGGGATGAATTACACCACCAACCAAAAATTTGTTGGGCAGGCAAAGCCTGTGAAATCCAGTGCAGGAAACTAGCTACAATTCAGGAATACCTACAGAGCCTTTGCCCTTTGAAAGCACCCAGAAATGAAGCCAATTGACTGTACACAACATACACCACAGTCAAACCCTCAAGAGGAAAAAAAGAATATAAAAACAAAAAGCCCCACTCAATCAACAGCAACTTTAAAAAGACAAAGAAACACCAGCCCTCTCTGATGAGAAGGAATCAGGGCAAAAACTCCAGCAATTCAAAAAGTCAGAGTGTTTCCTTACCTACAAAGGATCGCCCTAGCTCCCCAACAACGCATCCTAACCAGACTGAAATGTCTGAAATGACAGACGTAGAATTTAGAATCTGAATGGCAAGGAAGCTCAACAAGATTCAAGAGAAAGTTGAAATCCAAACTAAGAAAGGCAGTAAAATGATCTAAGAATTGAAAGACAACATAGCTATTTTAAAAAGAATCAAACTGAGCCTCTGAAATTGAAAAATTCACTACAGGAATTTCAAAATACAATGGAAAGCCTTAATAACAGAGCAAACCAAGCTGAGAAAAGAATTTCATACCTCAACAACACAACAAGCAAAAAAGAAAAAACTCCATTAAATAGTGAGCAAAGGATATGAACAGATACTTCTCAAAAGAAGACATACGAGTGACCAACAAACATATGAAAAAACGCTCAACATCAGTAATCATCAGAGAAATGCAAATCAAAACCACAAGGTACCATCTCACACCAGTCAGAATGGCTATTATTAAAAAACCAAAAAGTAACAAATGCTGGTGAGGCTGTGGAGAAAAGAGAACGCTTATACACTGTTGGTGGGAATGTAAATTAGTTCATCCTCTGTGAAAAGCACTTTGAAGATTTCTCGAAAAACTTAAAAAAACAAAAATTACCACTTAACCCAGCAGTCCCATTACTGGGTATATACCCAAAAGAAAATAAATTATTCTACAAAAAAAGACACATGCACTCAGATGTTCGTCATATCACTTTTTGATAGCAAAGACATGGAATCAACCTAGGTACCCATCAATGGAGGATCGGATAAAGAAAATATGGTACATACACACTACAGAATACTACACAGCCATAAAAAGGAACGAAATCCTGTCCTTAGCAGCAACATGGATGAAGTTGTAGGTCATCATGCTAAGCGAATTAACACTGACACAGAAGACCAAATACTCACTCACAAGTGAGCACCAAACATTGGGACACATGGACATAAAGATGGGAATAATAGACACTGGAGACTACTATAGTGGGGAGGTAAGAAGGGAGGCAAGAGTTGAAAAACTAACTATTGGATACTATGGTCACTACCTGAGTGATGAGAGCAATCATACACCAAACCTCAGCATCATGGAATATGCCCATGTAACAAACCTGCACATGTACCCCTTGAATCTGAATTAAATGCTGAAATCTTTTAAAAAATAAAAATAAATAAACCCTTTAAATTTGTTATTGCTTTGTGGCCCAGTGTGTGATCTATCCTGGAGAATATTCCACATGTGCTTGAAAAGAATGTGTATTCTACTGTTGGATGGAGTATTTGATAGAGGTCTGTTATATCTAATTAATAGTGTCTTGACATCTTTTATATCCTTGCTGGTTTTCTATTTATTCTTATCCATTATTGACAGTGGAGTACTGAAACATCCAATTATTATTGTATTATCTATTTCACTTTTCAATTTTGTCAGTTTTTGTTTCATATTTTTGGATCTCTGTTCTTAAATGCATATGTGTTTGTAATAATTAAAGCCTCCTTCTGAATTGACCTTTATGCCATTACAAAATCTCCCTCTTTGAAGTAAGCTTGTTTTTTTCAAAGTCTATTTTTTCTGATATTAATATGGTCATTCCAGCTCCTTTACAGCTTGCACAGTGTATGTTTTCCATCCTTTTACTTTCAATGTATTTGTATTTTTGAATTGAAAGTATGTCTCTTGAAGAAACACATATCATATAATTGGATCCTGCCTTTTTGTTTTGTTTTGTTTTTGAGGTGAAGTCTCACTGTGTTACCCAGGCTGGAATGCAGTGGCATGATCTTGGCTCACTGCAGCCTCAGCCTCCTGGGTTCAACTGAGTTCTCCTGCCTCAGCCTTCCAAGTAGCTGAGATTACAGGCACCCATTACCATGCCCGGCTAATTTTTGTATTTTTGGTAGAGATGGGGTTTCTCCATGTTGGCCAGGCTGGTCTCAAACTCCTCACCTTAGGCGATCTGCCTGCCTTGGCCTCCCAAAGTGCTGGGATTACAAGTGTGAGCCACTGCGCCTGGCCTGGATCCTGCTTTTTAATCCAATCTGAATCCCTGCCTTTTATTTGTAGTGTTTAATCCACCTACATTTAATGTAGTTATTGAAATAATAGGAGTTACATCTGCTGTTTTGCAATTTGTTTTCTATATATTTTATGTATTTTTGTTCCTCTACTACTGCTACCTTTTGTATTTATAGAGATTTTCAAATGTAGCATTTAAACTCCTTTGTTAGTTTTTTATTGTTTTGGTGACTAAACATAGACTTTCAGCCAGCCGTGGTGGCTCACGCCTGTAATCCCAGCACTTTGGGAGGCCAAGGCAGGCAGATCTCTTAAGGCCAAGAGTTTGAGACCAGCTTGGCCAACATGGTGAAATCTTGTCTCTACTAAAAATATAAAAGTTAGCCAGGTACAGTGGCACATGCCTGTAATGCCAGCTGCTCGGGAGGCTGAGGAAGGAGAATCACTTGAACCCGGGAAGCAGAGATTGCAGTGAGCCGAGATCATGCCACTGCACTCCAGCCTGGGTGACAGAATGAGACTCCATCTTGAAATACATAAATAAATCAAAATAAAAATAGACTTTATTTTTTAGAGCATTTTT